>NC_138131.1:39763361-40075861 GCF_964188305.1 Podarcis bocagei
GTCTTTGTACTTTGTCCAGACAATAAATATTGCTTTCCTGACAATATGGTTTTTGAATCCTTTGTGAACCTTTACCTTGTCGTACCACAAATATGCATGCCATCCAAAAGCATTATTGAACCCTTCCAGATCTAGGACATCAGTGTTATCTAAATGTAACCAATCCTTCATCCAGCAGAAAGCTGCAGCTTCATAATATAACCTTAGGTCCGGCAGGGCAAATCCCCCTCTTTCCTTTGCATCAGTTAGAATTTTAAATTTTATTCTGGGCTTTTTGCCCTGCCAGACAAACTTAGAAATGTCTTTCTGCCACTTTCCAAAACATTCCACTCTGTCCACAATCTGTAGGGTTTGAAACAAAAATAACATCTTTGGCAATACATTCATCTTTTTTTTTTAATATATTAAATTTTATTTAAGAAAGATACACAGTTTACATTATATTACATATATGTACATACAAAAAAAAACTCCATCAAAAAGAAAAGAAAGAAAAAGAAAAGAGAAGAAAAAGAAGAAAGCAAAGGACAAAAAAGAAGACAGACATACAGAGCATATACGGTTACAGATAAAAGAACTTCCGTCCAGCTCGGTCTTGGAATTACATATTCTTATATTACTTCTGCAGTATTACTAAAAGATTATACATCGATGATTTTAGTTATCGTCTACTGATAAGTTATTAATTCCCAAGATAGTCTCAAAATAGATTAAGAATTTATTCCATTCGTCTTTGTATTTAACTGTATTGTTTTGTCTTATTTTTTGTGTTAATCTCGCTAATTCAATATATTGATATAGTCTCATTTGCCACTCTCTGATCGTAGGTAAGTCAGGGGTTTTCCATTTTTGTGCAATTTGAATCCTCGCCGCAGCCATGGCATATTGAACAAAGGTTTGGTCTATTTTCTTTATTTCCTTACCAATCATACCTAAAAGAAACAGCTCAGGGGTTTTTGGGAAATTATACTTCAAGATTTTTTTCAATTCGTCATATATTTGTTTCCAAAATTCCTTCACTGCATCGCAGGTCCATCAGATATGGAAAAAAGTCCCAACCTTGTTTCTGCATCTCCAGCAGGTATTATCAACAGTTTTATACATCTTTCCTAACTTTGCTGGGGTCAAATACCAGCGGTACATCATTTTCTCTAAATTTTCACGAAGGGTTACACATGCTGTGAATTTTACACCTGTCAGGGGTTTAGGAGCAGAGGCACGGGCAAGGGAGGAAACAGAGAGCGAAGGGGAGGAGGCAGAAGAAAAGATGAGTGATGACGACGACCCGAGATCTCCCAGTCTTTCCAGTGAATCAGAGGATTCACAGAAAGGAGCACCAGTGGCCAGGGCAAGGGGGGAGTCAAGGGGGGCACCCCAGGAAGATAGAGCCAGAAGGGACTCAGGAGGGAGCAGCTGGAAATCGGGACCAGCGTCACCGCCAGGAAGCAGGGAAGAGGAAGGGAGCCAGGGGGGAAGCGCTGGCAGCTCGCCACAGGAGGGAGGGCATGAGTCAGGAGTGGCCACACCTCCATCGGGGAGCGAAGAAACGGTTAAGAGGAAGGTGGAAGGTTGGGCGCGCGCGCCAAGTTCAAATGCAGAGGAAGGCGGCGCAGTAAGCAGCCCCGAAAGGGAACCAGGTCCTAAAGCCCGGCGCAAGGAGGCAGGAGGGTCCGGGTCAGCGTCAGAAGAATCCCGGAAGGAAGAAGCCCCGGGGGGTAGAGGGACCCAGAGGAGGACAGTCAGGCGGAAAAGGTGGAGCAAGGCTAGGATATTAAGTTGGTGCACAAGGGGCGGAGATTCAGACGGAGCTTCGCCGATCTAGCTACTAGACGTAGAGTTTGCGCGCAGCAGCGTGAGAATGGAAACTGTAATTCAATAAAGACTTTTACTTAATGATCGCTGGCTAGCGTGATCCTCTGTGAGCTAGGATCTTCAAGCAGCTCTGACAGTAAGCTCCGTCTCACCATTGTGGGCATCTACAGCCTCGAGGAGGGGAGAGAAACAGGTGCCTACTAGCGAGCTCACGAACGGCAGACGACATGACGGCTGAGCAGCAGATAGAGGACCTCAGAAAAGCAGTGGCACAACTGAACGCCGAGGTTCTCGCATCCAGGAAGAGAGAGGAGGAGGCAGCTGCCGCCTGCAGGGATCTCCAGGTCAGGTTAGACGTGCTGACAAAGCAGACACCCCGGCAGGAGGGAATGGGGTTGGCGAGACGGACAGGCGGGCTGGTCTCTCACTTCGATGGGAACCTGCAACAGTATCCCAACTTTAGAGCCGACGTACTGTGCGCACTGCAACTGCTGCATAAAGACTTTAGAGATGAACAAGAGAGAGTGGGGTTCATCATGTCCCATCTGCATGGGGATGCGAAAGCATGGCTACGTAATTTATGGAGAGATAAGGATCCGGCGCTCCAGAATGCGGATGCCTTTATTAAAGCGATGGATGGGTGCTTTTTATCAAGTATTGACGTGGATCTGGCACGGAAGGAGGTGCATGGGCTGAGACAAGGGAGGGCCAGCGTCAGGCAGTATCATGCCCGCTTTTTCGCCGTGGTCAGTGCCCTGGAATGGGACAGAGATTCGGCTCCTGTAAGAGACCTCTTTTGGGAGGGGCTGCACAACTCGATTAAAGATGAGATCGCGAGGGGGGAGAGACCCCGAACCACCCAGGAGGTCGTTCAGAGGGCACTGGCAGTGGGGGTGAGGCTGGAAGGACGTCCGTGGAGCAAGGACGAAGGGCGTGGAGGGCGCGAACCAGCCGGGGGCCCCTCCTTCCTTCCCAGAGAAGCAGCGCGGGCGCAATCCACGCCTCCGCCAGGAGGAGGAGCCGAACCTATGGAGGTTGGAGGTGCAAGGGTTCAGTCAGCAACCAGAGCCCTAGCACCGGCAGCAGTGAAAGCGAAGCCTCCTAGAGGGAACAGGAAGTGTTACGTCTGTGAGGAACCAGGGCATATGGCAAAAGAGTGTCCCCAGAGGCCCCACAAGCTCACTGCAGCCTCAGCAATGGTGACTGCAGCAACGCAGCAAGGAGGACCACAGCAGGGAAACGACGCAGTCTGGCTGGAGGAAGAGGCGCTGGGGCCCAGCCAGACGTGTTAGTGACGCAGTCCCCAGAGATTTTACAGCCCGTGAACCCCCTCCCGCCCAAACCAGTAGTGAGGCTCACAGCATCTCTCCAGCTGCCCAATGGAATCACCATAGACGTGCCAATCACCATTGACTCAGGCAGCAATGCGGACTTTATAGGGCAGGACTTTGTCGACAGGCACGCTGTGCAGTTGCTGCCGGCCACACTGCCCCTGCAGGTTGTCACGGTGGATGGCAGGGAGCTGCTCGGGGGGCAAGTGGTGAAGCAGACGCCACCAATGGTGATGCGACTTGGGAATCACAGAGAAATCATCAGCTTCAACGTCACTCAACTATCTGACACGCCCGTTGTATTGGGCATGAGTTGGCTGGACAAGCACAGCCCAACGATGGCTTGGTACCAGAGGCAGCTGACCTTCGGCTCTTCCTTTTGTGCTGAACACTGCATCGTGCCCAGGCAGGAAGGAGAGGAAGAGGAGTCACAGCTGCTGCTAGGCACGCTGCAAGCGATTCCCCACAAGTACGCTGAATTTTTGGAAGTTTTCTGCGAGAAGGAGGCAGACAGGCTACCCCCTCACAGACCATATGACTGCAAAATTGACCTGCTGCCGGGGGCGGCGCTGCCTAAAGGGAGACTGTATTCCATGTCAGAGGACGAACTGCAAGAACTCAAGGAGTTCATTGATCATAATTTGCAGCGCGGCTTCATCCGGGAGTCCAAGGCAGTGGGGGGCAGTCCCGTATTCTTTGTTAAGAAGCGGGACACGCCCCAAAAGAGACTCGTAGTGGATTACAGGATTTTGAACAGTGTGACTAGGCCATCGGACTTCCCCATGCCCCGAATTGACGACCTCCTCGCAAAGGTACGGAAGGGCAGAGTGTTCACCAAGTTGGACCTGCGGGGGGCGTACAACCTCATTCGCATGCGGGAGGGTGATGAGTGGAAGACAGCCATGTTCACGCCACTGGGGACCTACGAATATAGAGTTATGCCTTTTGGATTGCAAAATGGCTCCCACGTTTTTCAAGCATTTATGCATCACGTGTTGGCGGGACTTCTCTACAAGACGTGCGTCTGTTTCTTAGATGACATCCTGATCTTTTCGGAGTCGCAGCAGGAGCATGACAAACACGTCAAGGAAGTGCTGCGCAGGCTAAAGCAACATAGGCTCTACGCCAAGCTGGAGAAGTGCCAATTCGACGTGACGGAGGTGGATTTTCTGGGCTACAAGCTGTCTGACAAGGGGCTCGCCATGGACAGCGCCAAGGTTCGAGCGGTGTTGGATTGGAAGAGCCCGCGCAACCGGAAGGAGGTCCAACGGTTTGTCGGCTTTGCGAACTTCTATCGCAAGTTTATCAAGGGCTTCGCGATGCAGACGGCGGCCATCACTGACACGCTTAGCTCCAAGAAAAAGAAGTTCATTTGGACAGAGCAGGCGGAGCAGTCCTTCCAGGCACTCAAGCGTCTCTTCGCGTCGGAAGAGCAGCTGCTTCATGTCAACCCCAGCAAGCCGATGAGGGTGGAGACAGACGCTTCGGACAGAGCCGTGGGGGCGGTCCTGCTGCAGAAAGACCCGCAGGGGGTGTGGCGACCGGGAGCGTTTTACTCCAGGAAGCTCAGCAAGTCCGAGCAGAACTACACCATATGGGACAGGGAGTTGCTGGCCATTCACGCAGCGTTCAAGGCGTGGAGGCACTTTCTAATCGGCGCCAAGCACACGGTGCAGGTTTGCACGGACCACAAGAATCTAGAGCACTGGCGCACGGCACAGTTCCTGAACCAGAGGCAGATACGTTGGGCTGAGTTCTTTGCGAACTTCGACTTCCGAATAGAGTATGTCCCGGGGGACACCAACATCATGGCAGACGCTCTCTCCCGTAAGCCACAGTATCTGGAGGACGCAACACCAGCGGCCGCCATGCACATCTTCGCACCGACAGTGTGGGCGTGCGCCGCGGCGACAGTGGACCTAGAGGCGGTGCGACGAGCGTTGCAGGGGGACTCCTTCGCACAAGCAAAGATGGCAGAGGTGCAAAGGGGCAAGGCAGCGGCCGACGGTTTCCAGCTAAGAGATGGATTGCTCATCCGTAAAGGGGCCATCTACGTGCCGGGAGACGAACTTCGAGCCAAGGTGCTGCAGCAGCTGCACGACGCGCCCACGGCCGGGCACTTTGGCAGGGAGAAGACGGTGGAATTAGTAGCCAGGGATTTCTGGTGGCCTGGAATGAGAGGGGAGGTCGCAGACTACGTGGCGAGGTGTGACACCTGCCAGAGGGCCAAGCCAGTGCACAAACCGCCGGCCGGACTGTTGGAACCGCTGCAAACTCCGGTCGAACCTTGGGAAAGGGTGGCCCTGGACTTTGTCACGGATCTGCCCAGCTCAAGGGGCAAGACGGCAGTGCTGGTGGTGGTGGACCTGTTTTCCAAGATGGCCCATTTCATTCCGTGTGCTAAGGTGGCCACGGCGGAGCAAACCGCCAAACTGTTCATAGACCACGTGTTCAAGGTTCACGGTCTGCCACGGTCTATTCTGTCCGACCGGGGGCGGCAGTTCATCTCGAATTTCTGGCAGAAGCTGATGGGCTTCCTGAACGTCAAGATCAACCTGGCGTCGGCGAGACACCCGCAGACCAACGGGCAAGCGGAGCGGGTCAATGCCATCATGCAGCAGTACCTGAGATGTTATGCAAATCAACAGCCTGCGACGTGGGTGGATTACCTGCCGCTTGCCGAGTTCGCCTACAACAACACGAAGCACGTGTCCACGGGGGTCACGCCGTTCTTCGCCAACAACGGGAGGCACCCCAGAACCTTCCCGGGACTGGAAAGAATGGGGGAGGGGGAGCCGCAGACAGCAGATGCGTTCGCGTCGGAGCTGCAGGAAGTCCACGATCAGCTGAGGCGCCACCTGGAGCTGGCCAAGCACGCATACAAGGTACAAGCAGACAAGCACAGAAGGGTTGGAGAAGAGCTCCACGTGGGAGACTGGGTTTGGTTAGCAGCCCACGCAGTGTCGGCCAGGTCGTTGGCCAAGAAGAAACTAGGGCATAAGCAACTGGGGCCCTACCAAGTCGAAGAGCAGGTCAACCCGGTAGCTTTCAGACTGGCACTTCCGGAGGGTTCCAGAATGCATCCGGTATTCCACAGATCGGTGCTCACTCCCTACAAGGCACCGCACAGGTTCCAGGAACCCGGAACGGCGCCGAGTCCGGCCAGAGACAGAACAGGGCACGCGGGAGTGGCACAGAAGGAGCGCATCAACGAAGTCACGGAGATTTTGGACTCCAGATGGGGGGAAGAGGGGGTAGAATACTTGCTCGCCAAGGAGGGCACCCCGGCCAGTGCGAACAGCTGGGTGCCGGGCTACGCCTTAGACGAACCTCTGCTCAAAGACGAGTTTCATGCCCTCTTCCCACATAGACCTATGCCAGCAGACTTTTTCGACGACTGGCTTTTCACGCCCACGCTTTCGGCCAGCACGTTCCGGGGGTTCGACTCGGACGAGGAACCGACACGAGACGTCCGTTCCCCGGAGGGGTCACCCTCGGGATCCGCCTCAGAACCCTCGTATTGGTGGGACGATAGGCCAGAGGAGCAGTTCCGCAGAAAGTGGCTGGACTGCTCAGGACGAGCAACGCCGCCAGGAGGAAGTGAGGGAGAGACGGACATGGACATTTTCGGGGACGACCCTGGTTTCGAGCACGGCGGCACAGAGATGGAAGCGGAGGTGACTGTCGTCGGCGAGAGCAGGGAGGAAGAACCGGAAGACTTCAGATGGAGGCCCGCCACGGGAAGCGACCGATATCCGACGTTCGTCCCTTTGCAACAGCAGCCCCCAGCTCCAGCACCGGAAGGAGGGGAGGGGGGAATGGGGGGCTTCGAGGGGGGGATGGATGTCAGGGGTTTAGGAGCAGAGGCACGGGCAAGGGAGGAAACAGAGAGCGAAGGGGAGGAGGCAGAAGAAAAGATGAGTGATGACGACGACCCGAGATCTCCCAGTCTTTCCAGTGAATCAGAGGATTCACAGAAAGGAGCACCAGTGGCCAGGGCAAGGGGGGAGTCAAGGGGGGCACCCCAGGAAGATAGAGCCAGAAGGGACTCAGGAGGGAGCAGCTGGAAATCGGGACCAGCGTCACCGCCAGGAAGCAGGGAAGAGGAAGGGAGCCAGGGGGGAAGCGCTGGCAGCTCGCCACAGGAGGGAGGGCATGAGTCAGGAGTGGCCACACCTCCATCGGGGAGCGAAGAAACGGTTAAGAGGAAGGTGGAAGGTTGGGCGCGCGCGCCAAGTTCAAATGCAGAGGAAGGCGGCGCAGTAAGCAGCCCCGAAAGGGAACCAGGTCCTAAAGCCCGGCGCAAGGAGGCAGGAGGGTCCGGGTCAGCGTCAGAAGAATCCCGGAAGGAAGAAGCCCCGGGGGGTAGAGGGACCCAGAGGAGGACAGTCAGGCGGAAAAGGTGGAGCAAGGCTAGGATATTAAGTTGGTGCACAAGGGGCGGAGATTCAGACGGAGCTTCGCCGATCTAGCTACTAGACGTAGAGTTTGCGCGCAGCAGCGTGAGAATGGAAACTGTAATTCAATAAAGACTCTTACTTAATGATCGCTGGCTAGCGTGATCCTCTGTGAGCTAGGATCTTCAAGCAGCTCTGACAACACCTTTCGTCCAGAGTGTCTGCCATTTGTTATAATCTATATTATGACCGAGGTCTTTCTCCCATTTCATCATCGCTCCCTTCACCAGATCTTCTTTGGTATCCCACTCCAGCAATTGTTTGTACATTTTGGAGAGGAGTTTATCATTACTCTCCAAAATTTCTACCTGAAACCTTGATTTTTTTTCACTCATCCCCAATCTCTTATGCTCACCCCATAATGCATTAATCTGGTGGAAATGAAGCCATTCTTTTATCTTGCCTTTCAACTCCTCATAGGGCTTCACCTTCCATCCTACTTCTGTCTTTACTAGGAGGTCCTCATACGTACATCTTTCTACTGTCATATTTATTTTTTTTATTTTGATGATGTCAGTTGGGGAGAGCCACCATGGGATGCCTTTTTCAATCAGTTTTTTATACCTTTTCCACACTTCTAGTAATGAACCTCTAATTATATGATTAGAAAAACCTCTGTGGACCTCCCCTTTCTCTTGCCAAAGGTAGGCGTGCCACCCGTATCTGATATTAAAACCCTCCAGGTCTAAAAGATCTGTGTTTCTAAGGGTGGCCCAATCCTTTAGCCAACATATGCAAGCTGCTTCATAATAAAGCCTGATGTCCGGGACCGCAAATCCGCACCTCTCTCTTGAATCTGTTAGGTATTTAAGCTTTATTCTGGCTCTCTTCCCCTGCCAAATGAACTTGGTCAGGGTTTTTTGCCAGTTCCTGAAGAGGGCGGTACCTTTGATTATCGGGATGTTTTGGAACAAGAACAGTAGTCTCGGAAGGACACACATCTTAATTGCAGCCATCTTCCCTGTCCATGAAAGTTTCAGTCTGTGCCAGGTGTCTAAATCCTTTTTAATTTCCTGCCATACCTTATTATAATTATCTTCAACCAGGTTTATATTTTTAGGTGAGAGCCAGATTCCCAAATATTTTACTTTATTCACAATTTTAATACCAATCTTTTCTTCCAGTTGGGTTTTATCCTGTTCAGCCATATTCTTTATTAGAATTTTTGTTTTTTTCCTGTTTAATCTAAAACCCGACAATCTGCCAAAGTCTTCCAGTAGTTCTACCACCCTACTGGCACTGTCCACTGGGTTCTCCACGGACAGGACCAGGTCATCGGCATAGGCCTTGAGCTTAAATTCTTTTTTCCCAATTCTTATCCCCCTCACATTTACTGCCTCTCTTATTCTATTTGCAATTACTTCTAGAACCATTATAAATAACAGGGGGGACAATGGGCAGCCCTGCCTTGTACCTTTCTTGATCTTAAAGGGTTTAGTCAGATTGTCGTTTATAATCAACCTGGCCTGTTGTTCTGAGTATATTGCCCTAATACCTTTCATGTAGGGACCTTCAATGCCTGCCTTTTCCAAACATTGTAGTAAAAATTCCCATGAGACATTATCGAAGGCCTTTTCGGCATCTATGAAGATTAATGCTGCTGGGATATCTATTCTCATATCTAGGTATTCAATAATGTTTAATATGTGGCGAACATTTTCTTTCTGGTGTCTATTAGGGAGGAATCCCACTTGGTCTTTATGTATATATTTCATTAAAAGCTTCTTAAGTCTGCCTGCCATAATATCAGCGAAGATCTTATAATCGTTGTTAAGCAAAGAGATTGGTCTATAGTTTTTTATATCTGTTTTCTCGTTCTCTGTTTTTGGGATCAAGGTTATATATGCCTCTTTCCACGAAACCGGGATCTTCCCTCCCTGGAGGATGTTATTAATCACGTCTTTAAGCACCGGGGCTAGGTATTCTTCTAACGTTTTGTAATATTTTGCGGACAAACCGTCCGGCCCGGGGGCTCTCCCATTCTTCATCCTGCTAATGGCCTCCTTAATCTCATTTACTGTGATCTCCTTATTCAATTGTATTCTATCCTCCTCTAGTATATATTTCCCTTCGCTTTGGTCCAGATAGTTCTTAATTTCTACGCTGTTTTCCCTTCCTCTTTCATACAGCTTTTCAAAAAATTGAGTAAACCTATTTTCTATTTCATCTGGGTCTTCTATGATATTATCCTCCGCTATTATTTTATTAATCACATTTTGTTTCTTTCTTTTTCTTAGCTGCCAAGCAAGTAACTTCCCCATTTTATTTGCTGACTCGAAATACCTCTGCTTTGTAAATTTAATTTTCCATTCTATCTCCTGATTTAGTATCGCTGAGTATTGAGATTGAAGCACCTTGGAGGCTCGGATGGCATCATCATCTGTTGGGTTTATAATCAATTTTCTCTCGTATTTTCTCAATTGAGTGAGGATATCCTCTTTCTTACGTTCCCTTACTTTTCTCCTATAATTGTTTTGTTGTATTAATAGGCCCCTCAAAACCGCCTTACTGGCGTCCCATACCATGTCTATGGGGGTTTCCTTGTTCAAATTTAAATCCAAATATTCTTTTAGGGTGCCTTTAATTCTTTCCCTCACCTCTTCGCTATCAAATAGGTTCTCACACATCCTCCACCTATATTGTCCCTTCACTTCATTTTTTATTTCCATATCTAGGGCACAATGATCAGATATTGTCCTGGGGTGGATTTCACATTTCTTTACTCTCAGCGAGAGTAATCTTGTCATCCAGATCTGGTCGATTCTGCCCCAGCTCTGATGGGGTTCGGAATAATGGGTAAACTGTTTAGAAGTAGGGTTTTTGTGCCTCCAGATGTCGATTAGGTCTAAATTTCCCTCCATATCACTAAATGATTTCGGCAATTTTCCCCTATTCAATTTCCCCTTCTTCTCACTCCTGTCCAGGTCCGGCGCCGGAACACCGTTCATATCCCCAAGCAGGATTAGTTTGTGAGCTTCCAGTTCTAGTAGCATGCTTTCAAGTTTCTCAAAGAACTCTGCTCTATTTGTATTCGGAGCGTATACCGTCACAACATTAATTTTTTCCCCCCGGAAATTTAATTGAATCCCTAGGATTCTTCCTTCCTCATCTTTACAGATCAGAGTCTGTTCCCACTTCTCTTTAACATATATTACTACTCCTTTTTTTAATTAACTTCCGAATTAATAAACTCTACTCCAAGTTTTTTATTCACCAGGATATGTTTGTGTTTCTTAGCAATATGAGTTTCCTGAAGGCAGATTACGTCATACTTCTTATTTTTCACAACTTTCTCAATTTTATTCCTCTTGGCTTTCTCGTTCAGCCCATTTACATTCCAGGATAAAAATTTTAGTGTGTGTGTTATTGTTTACCTTTATCTGTTTCTGTACCTTTGACCGGATTCACAAACTATAATCTATCGCCTTTGTTTCCTGAGAGCTCCCTCTCTTCTGCCGTCTCCACTCCCACTACGGCCTCATCGTCATCCTCATCTGATTCCACTACCCCCTCCCCTACTCCCCTCTCCACCTCCTGTCTACTCCTTATTTCCCCTTCCTCCTCCTCCTCTCTACTCCTTGGTCTATTCTCTGCCTTTCCCAAATCTTTTTCATATCTTCTCAAAAACTTATCCGCCTCCTGTGTGTCCAACAATCTGAATTTTTTCTCTTTATAGAAGAAACCAATCCCTTCCGGGAACTCCCATCGAAATGGTATCCCGTTTCTCTTCAAAGCTGCTGCCACTTGTTTATATCCATCTCTTTTGCGAAGTAGCCTAACCGGTATTTCTTTGTAAATAATAATAGGCCTTCCATCAATTCTTAATCTATTATTATAGCTCTTTCTCAAAATTAGATTTTTCATTTCCAGAGAGTTGAAGATCACCAAGCAATCCCCCAAGAATTTACTCGTTTTCAAATGTTTGGGCCTTGTCATCCTAAATACATTATCTACGGAAGATGCCATCTCTTCCTCACTTAGACCTAGCCAATTAGAGAGTTCTTTGATCATTTTCCCTCTTATGTCTTCATTTCTTTCATCTTTATAGCTGCAATTCGACCCAACAAGGAAAGTTTCAATCTTGACCAAATTTCTAAGTCCTTTTTAATTTCTGACCAACATTTTTCATAGTTATCTTTAAATATTTTTCGCAGTCAAGTTAACCCCTAGGTATTTCACTTTTTTAACCACATTTAAGTCTGTCTCTTTCTGAAACCTTTCTGATTCCAAAGGTGTCAAATTTTTCTCCAAAACCTTATTTTCTTGCTTGTTCAATTTGAATCCCGCCACCCGACCAAACTCATGAATCAATTCCAAAACTCTTTTCGTACTAGATTCCGGCTCCTGTAATGTTAAAACCAGGTCATCCGCAAAAGCTTTAAGTTTATACTGTTTCACTCCGACCTGTATTCCTTCCACCAACCGGTCCTCCCTAATCATGTTCAAAAGCACCTCCAGGACTGAGATGAATAACAAAGGGGATATAGGGCAACCTTGTCGTGTTCCTTTTTCAATTTTAAACTCTTCTGTCACCACATTATTAACTATCAATTTAGCTTTTTGTTCTGAATAGATTGCCTCTATCCCATTTTCGAACCCCCGTCCCACTCCCATCCCTTTAAGATTTTTCTTCATAAACTTCCAAGATATATTGTCGAAGGCCTTCTCCGCATCTATAAAAATTAACACTGCTTTAGCATTCATATTTGTTTGCAAAAGCTCCAAAATGTCAATAATGTCCCTAGTATTGTCAGATAAATGTCTACCTGGGAGAAAGCCTGCCTGGTCCTTATGAATTACTTCATTCAAGACTTTTTTAAATCTACCTGCCAAAATATCTGCAAAAATTTTGTAATCCACATTTAGGAGTGAGATGGGACGGTAGTTCTTGAGTTGAGTCTTTTCAGTTTCCAGTTTGGGAATCAATGTGATGTATGCTTCTTTCCACGATTCCGGTGCCTTCTTCCCCTCCATAATCTGATTACAAACCTCCATTAATGGTTGTATCAAATAGTCTTTCAATGTCTTGTAGTACTTGGAGGTAAGTCCATCAGGCCCTGGAGATTTGCCTAATTGCATGTTCTGAATTGCACCTTCAATTTCTTGTTGTGTTATTTTGTAATTCAGGATTGTTCTCTTGTCCTGGGGTAATTTTGGTAGTCCATTAATTTTTAAGAATCGGTCTATCTCAGTCTCTTTTTGCGGCCCTTGCGTGTAAAGTTGTTGATGTTGGTTTCTGCTCTCTTCACTGTGCAGCGAAGTGCTTGTCACAAGACAATGTTTACATTCCACAGTCAGAGTACTGTTGGGTTTTCCCACGGGAATGGGAGACTGGATGTGACGTACACTGGTTTCCTGTTTTTCACTGTTCTCTCGGTGTTCTTTTGTTCCGAGGAGAAGGACGGTTGCTTCTCTGCTCCCGCAGAGGCAAGATGCATGTTTGTAATTTCTCAACATTGAACTGTAAATAAAGCAAGTTAAGCATGTGGCACGTACTGCTCATCATTCCGCAGTGTAAAGGACTCTGCAAATACAACATTTTTGGTTCCGGGCCCAGAAAGACACAATCAAACTGAAGAATGGAGACTCCAGAAGCCGAGTCGGAATGCCGGCAGAGGGACAGAGAAACGGATCGGCGTTATCTGCTCTGCGCGTCAAGTTTGATTGATGAGAAGGTATGTGCTCATGCTCCGGGCAGCCTGCCAGCTCCTAGGTTATGGTTTTATGGCTGGACTTTGAACTTTTAAAGCCGTTTTGCCGCGATACAGGCAAAGGCTCTAAGGCACAAGCTCACAGGCTTGGGAGGCTTGAAAACCAAAAGTACCTTTACAAGCGCTTTTGGAAGCAGCTGTACACAGACACAGCTTGTTTAAAGCAGCAATGATGGCTAATGCAAAGCTGGCTGATGCTTTTGGGATTCCTAAGCTCAATAAGAAAAACTATACGGACTGGGTACTCTATGCAGAGGCAATTCTGCGGAAAGAAGGTCTGTTTAATGTTATTACAGACAACCCCCCAGCTCCAATTACAGCTGAATGGGCTACTAAGGATTCCAAAGCAAGGGGAACACTTACGTTGATAGTATCCCCAGAAGAGCTCTGTCTGTTGCGTGGAAAGACCACAGCCAGAGAAATTTGGGACACTTTAAGAGAGGCTCACTTGAGGACAGAAGCTGGTTCCTCAATGTACTACTATGCCAAGCTGCATGGTATGGCTCTTGCTGAAGGTGGAGATGTGCGTACACACCTGATGGAGATGCAAAATCTGAGACATGAGTTGCAACAGAGAGGACTCACCTTTCCAGAGGCTGTGTATTCCTTCATGATAATACATTCTTTGGGTCCACGTTGGGAGTCCGTTGCCACTCAGATTGCTGTTCAGCCAACTGCTCAGCTCACAGTAGCCTATGTTACTGCCGTGATCCAGAATGAAGCTGATCGCCGGGGTGCTAGCTGCATGGGAAAGGGGGAGTCTTCACAGACGTCATCCCTGAGTGCAGTGAAACCACCAGAGGGCGCCAAAGCTTTGAAGGCAGTGAAATGCTACTTGTGTGGATGTCTAGGCCATATGAAGAGGGAATGCAGATATCCCAGGGCCAAGACAGAGCAGCGCAGCGGAAGTTCATCGCGTGGAAAAGGCCAAAGCAAAGGCAAAGGTCCGGTCTCCAGGACAACGCAGCACAAGGCAATGGTCTCACGCTTCACTCCAAACGTCGCAAAGGTCCAGAAGACGTCTAGATCTTTCTTCGTTGTTGATTCAGCAGCTACCCACCACATGTGCAACGATAAGCGACTGTTCGTGTCTTTTACACCGCAGGAAGGTGCGATTCACCAGGCGGATGACCACACGATCCCCAGTCAAGGCTACGGAACTGTTGTTCTTCACAGTTTGGACTTATCGATACAAGATGTGCTTTACGTACCAGATGCAACACACAATCTACTCAGTGTTATGCAGCTGAATGAACGGAACATTGACGTTTCCTTCAAGAACAAGAAATGCACCATCACAAAGAAAGACGATTATGTATTGCATGCTGAATGCGTTGATCATTTGTTTGTTTTGTATTATGATGATGTTGTGCAGAATGAGACTTGTTGCATTGCAGGTTCTAACAAAAGTTTGCATGCAGGATGTATTCACGATTTTCACAGGAAATTTGGTCATTTGCATTTTGAGGCAGTATCTAAAATGCCTGCCTTGGTTGAAGGTATGACTATTAAACCCTGCAAGTACCACATGAAGTGCAAGGCATGCGCAGCAAACAAGGTGAAAATGGCTGCGAAAGGTAAGGTGTCTAGTAGGCAGGCTACAGAACCATACCAGGTTGTTCATGCTGATTTAGTTGGTCCACTATCACCCTCTTTGGGTGGAAATAGGTACTTCATGGTTCTCATTGATGCATTTTCCAGGTATATTTATGTGTACAATCTCAAGCAGAAATCAGAGGCTTTTCCAAGGTTCAAGGAATTCTGTGCTTGGTTGGAAAATGTGCATGGTAAAAAGATAAAGACTCTTTTCACTGATCGCAGGGGAGAATTCACTTCTCAGCAGTTTGAAGCTTTTCTGACTGAGAAAGGAATTCAACACGATTTGTCCAGTCCTCGCTCGCCATGGCAGAATGGACTTTGCGAAAGGGCAAATCAGACATTGCTTCAAGGGTTAAAAACCTTGCTGCATGATGCCAATCTTCCAGAGAGTTATTGGGCCGAATCTCTCTCGTGTTTTGTTTACAGTTACAATCGCAGGTTATCTTCAGCGATTGGTTGTACCCCCTATGAGAAGATGTTTGGCAAGAAACCATACATCAAACACATGAAAATTTTTGGTTCTGACATGTGGGTTCACTCACCACAAAGCTCCAAGTTAGGCAAGCGTGGATTGCATGGTATCTTTCTAGGTTATCAGAAAGGTTCTTACAGAATAATGATGACTGACTCCAAGACTGACTGACTGACTCCAAGAGTGCTCTGATGGTGTTTCCTGCTTGGCAGGGGGTGTTGGCTTTTTGCAGTATAGTAACGCTGCAGAGAGCTTGCTGGGGAGATCATGCATTAAAAAGAAGGGATTCAAAAATAACTTAAAGAAGGTTTTAATAAGAAAAACAAAAACTCCATTTACACTAAATACATCAACAAACCAGACCCAACCACCAACCCATCCCCCAGGGTAATGGGACAGCTAGGTGCTGCTCCTTATATACTCTACCCAGATGCTGACACACCTTAATCAAATACAACTCAGCAGCACCTGCTATGTTTCACAGCTGTAAAGCTGGGTCTCGTTAGTTTGCTCTGGCCCTTGCTCTGGCCCCTTAAAGACATACACATGGAGTGGAACAATGATGAACCTTTACATTTAAAGAAACCATTCAACAGGGGGTTGGACTCGATGGCCCTTGTGGTCTCTTCCAACTCTATGATTCTATGATTCTATGACAATTAAGCTCACAAGAAGTGTTGAGTATAATGCCAAGTGGGGGGAGAATGTGGGAATTTTCCAATGTTATCCTGATGACAGTGATGAAACTGAGGATAAGCAACAGCAAAAGCAGCCGCAACAACCCACACCCACAGATAAAAGTTCTGATTCTGAGTCTGAAACTGAATCGGATAATTCAGAGGATTTCAAGATTGCGAAAGCCTCTATGCGACCCTCTGAAAGCTCTGATCAAGAATTGGAAGAACCATTGTTCACAATAGGCCACTTTTCTCCTAAGAAGGAAGAGGAAAGTGTTGAAGACCAAAGGCTGATTCGCAGGTCACAAAGAGCCACAAAAGGCAGACCTCCAAAGAGATTTGCTGATGAATTTGCTAAGACAGCAGTAGCAGCTGTTAAAAGCTCCAAGAAGGTATTTGAACCTTCAAGTTTCCAAGAAATCCAGGATTTGGATTCTAAGGAAGCTGAGCCATGGTTAAATGCCATGAAGGCTGAGCTTGATTCCTTAGAAAGGAACAAAACATGGGAGCTAGTTCCAGTAGTTCCAGGAATGAAACTGCTTGGAAGCAAATGGGTCTTCAAAACGAAGACAGATCAAAATGGCAAGATAGTCAGACACAAAGCCAGATTGGTAGCCAGAGGTTTTGCACAGGTACCAGGTGAAGACTATCACGAGACCTACTCACCCACTGTGAGGTATGAGAGCATTAGGCTTATGCTCAAGCTAGCTGCAGAGGAGAATCTACACATTAGTCACCACGATGTGAATACAGCATTTTTGTACGGCTCTCTAGGTGAATCACTTTATATGCTTCCACCTGATGGCGTACAGGTAAAACAGGGATTTGTTTGTGCTCTAAAGAAGTCCCTTTATGGTCTCAAACAAAGTGCACGGTGTTGGCACACAAAACTCACTGCAGCATTGTTTTCTCTAGGTTTTCAACAAGGGAAAGCTGATCCATGTGTATTTGTCAAAGAGGAGGGGCAAAAGAAGCGGTATTGTTTGTTTTATGTTGATGATATTTTATTCTTTTGGAAAGATGTCACAATGTACAATAACGCCCTAGCTCAAATGAAAGAGCACTTTGACATGAAAGATCTTGGTGAGGTAAACAACTACCTATCTCTGGAAATAGAGAGAGATCAAAGTGGTAACATTCTAGTACACCAGTCACGGAAAATTGCTGATGTGTTAGACAAACTGAACCTGATGGATGCTAACCCTGTAGACACACCGATGACAACAGGTTATCAGGTAGAAGACACTGAAGAAGCATTTTCTGACACTACACTGTACAGAAGTGTGCTAGGCAAGCTAAACTTCATTGCCAGATAGAATCATAGAATCATAGAATCATAGAGTTGGAAGAGACCACAAGGGCCATCGAGTCCAACCCCCTGCCAAGCAGGAAACACCATCAGAGCACTCCTGACATATGGTTGTCAAGCCTCTGCTTAAAGACCTCCAAAGTAGGAGACTCCACCACACTCCTTGGCAGCAAATTCCACTGTCGAACAGCTCTTACTGTCAGGAAGTTCTTCTTAATGTTTAGGTGGAATCTTCTTTCTTGTAGTTTGGATCCATTGCTCCGTGTCCGCTTCTCTGGAGCAGCAGAAAACAACCTTTCTCCCTCCTCTATGTGACATTCTTTTATATATTTGAACATGGCTATCATATCACCCCTTAACCTCCTCTTCTCCAGGCTAAACATGTCCAGCTCCCTTAGCCGTTCCTCATAAGGCATCGTTTCCAGGCCTTTGACCATTTTGGCTGCCCTCCTCTGGACACGTTCCAGTTTGTCAGTGTCCTTCTTGAATTGTGGTGCCCAGAACTGGACACAGTACTCCAGGTGAGGTCTGACCAGAGCAGAATACAGTGGCACTATTACTTCCCTTGATCTAGATGCGATACTCCTATTGATGCAGCCGAGAATTGCATTGGCTTTTTTAGCTGCCGCGTCACACTGTTGGCTCATGTCAAGTTTGTGGTCAACCAAGACTCCTAGATCCTTTTCACATGTACTGCTCTCAAGCCAGGCGTCACCCATCTTGTATTTGTGCCTCTCATGTTTTTTGCCCAAGTGCAATACTTTACATTTCTCCCTGTTAAAATTCATCTTGTTTGTTTTTGCCCAGTTCTCTAATCTGTCAAGGTCGTTTTGAAGTGTGATCCTGTCCTCTGGGGTGTTAGCCACCCCTCCCAGTTTGGTGTCATCTGCAAATTTGATCAGGATGCCCTTGATGTTCAAGACCTGACATTGCTGTTAGCTGTAATTTGCTAAGCAGACAAGTTAACAATCCCACTGTTAAGGATTGGAAAGCTCTGAAACGCTTAGCACGCTATTTGAAAGGCACTATGCATTACAGACTGAGATTTAATAATCAGAAGTCTGGTGGTCTTGAGATTTTTGCAGATGCAAGTTTTGGAAGTGACACTACAGACAGGAAAAGTATGTCTGGAGTTTGCTACATGTACAATCAGGGTCTATTTGATTGGTCATGCAAGAAGCAAACAACAATTAGCTTAAGTTCTTGTGAAGCTGAATTGAATGCACTGTCTTATTCACTTAAGGATTGTGAATGGTTGTTACAATTGTACAAAGACATGAAAATTCCTGTCAAATGTCCAATCCAGGTTTACCAGGACAACAAAGCATGTTTGGCTTTGCTGAATTCGGAAGGTTGTAAGCAAAGCACGAAGCACTTGCAATTGAAGTTGCATCATGCTAGGGAACATATTCAGAAGGGACTCGTAACGGTGTCCTATATGCCAGGTAATGAAATTCCTGCTGATGTATTGTCCAAGATTGCATCAAGGGATCAACACTGTACCTATGTACAGAAGTTGGGTTTGTACTGATATTGTACGAACACGCTGCCCAGTGATGTTCACAGAAAGGGGGAGGATGTTGGTTTCTGCTCTCTTCACTGTGCAGCGAAGTGCTTGTCACAAGACAATGTTTACATTCCACAGTCAGAGTACTGTTGGGTTTTCCCACGGGAATGGGAGACTGGATGTGACGTACACTGGTTTCCTGTTTTTCACTGTTCTCTCGGTGTTCTTTTGTTCCGAGGAGAAGGACGGTTGCTTCTCTGCTCCCGCAGAGGCAAGATGCATGTTTGTAATTTCTCAACATTGAACTGTAAATAAAGCAAGTTAAGCATGTGGCACGTACTGCTCATCATTCCGCTGAGTACAGGAGTCTGCAAATACAACAGTTTAAAGTATCTCTGGAAGCATTTTCTAATTTCCTCAGGGTTCTGGATGTTTCTCCCTTCATTCTCTAAGTTTGTAACCGTATTCAGTTTTTGTCTCTTTTTCAACTGCCATGCTAGCAGTTTCCCACATTTATTTGCTGATTCAAATGACCTTTGTTTCATTAATTTAATTTTCCACTCAACTTCTTGATTTATCAATTTAGCATATTGTGCTTGGTGGAATTTGATTTCTCTCAGAACCTCCTGTGATTTTGGTTTTGATCTTAATTTTTTCTCAGCATCTCTTATCTTCTCCAAGATCTTATCCTTTTTCCCATTCCAAAGTCTTTTCTTTATCGTATTCTGTTGTATCAGAAACCCCCTCATAACAGCTTTGCTTGCATCCCAGATTACTCTTTTTTCCACTGTAGTATTCAAATTTATTTCAAAACAGTCTTTTAGAGTCTTTTGGGCCTTCTTCACAATCTCCTGATCTCTTAACAAGGTGTCATTCATTTCCATCTGAAGGAACCGATTGGAATTAGTCTCATTTCCATTTTCATAGCGTTATGGTCGGAGCAGGTTTTTGGGCAGATTTCCACTTTTCTAGTCTTAGGTGCCAGTCCTCTAGTTATCCATATTTGGTCAATTCTTGTCCATGTCAGATGTGCTTCAGAAAAGAATGTTCCTTCTTTTCCTAGGGGGTTCTTTGTCCTCCAGATGTCAATCAAGTCCAAATTGTCAGTTAGCTCAAAAAAAAATTTAGGTAGTCTGCCGTCTTTCGTCAAATTTTGATTTTGTGACTTATCCATGTTTGTAGAGACCACCCCATTCATATCTCCCATCATAATGATGTTGGTATAGTCCAGATAGTCCAGCATTGTCTCATGCAGCTTCCTATAAAATTCTGATTTCCCCTCATTCGGTGCATAGATTCCTAATATTAATTTTTTTTCTCCTTGAGTCTGTATCTCGATTGCCAAGATTCTTCCTTGCTCATCTTTAAATAAGAATTTTGGTGACAGGCTCTCCTTTGCATAAATCACCACTCCTCTTTTCTTGACTCTGTCCGATGAAATAAATTCTTGGCCTAGTCTTTTATTAATTAGCACTTTTCTATGGAGCCTAGTCACATGCGTTTCCTGCAAGCAAATAATGTCCAACTGTTCTTTTTTCAATACATGAAATATTCTTCTTCTTTTTTCCGGGGAATTCCCACCATTAATATTCCAGCTAAGGAGCTGCAGAGACATCCTGGATCAGTCTGCTATTCCTTTGGTGGTGGCGTCTCTTTCTTTTGATCCTCTGGTCCCAAAGGTGCAGGAGCAGGTACAGGTACAGGTGGAGGTGGTGGCCAAGACCCAGGTCCTGCTATTCCTTTCTGAAGGTCCTCTCCGTGGTCGTTCAAAAACTTGTCTTGATCTTCTGCTGTTTTAATTTTAATTTTCTTTCCTTTAAAGCTAAAGGATAGTGCTTGAGGAAATTCCCACCTAAAGGGAATTGAATTACCTTTCAGTAATCTTGTTAATTCTGTATATATAGATCTAAGGTCCAAGAGTTGCTTCGGAATATCCTTGTAAATTTCTGCTCTAATGCCTTGAATAACCAGTGATTTTTCAAAATGAAGGCTTAATATTTTATCTCTCTCTTGCTTGGATCTCAAAATAATCAAACAGTCTCTGGATCTATCTTTCTTCACCAATCTTCCCAGTCTGAAAGCACTTACGATTTTAAAGTCCTTGTCTTCTCCAATAGCCCAAAACTTTGAAAATTCTGATGTCAGATAGCCTATTAAGTCCCCCTGTTCAAGTTCTGGGATGGCTCTCAGTCTGAGATTATTCTCCCTATTTCTCAGTTCGATCATAGACATCATAGACAGGTAGGCCTGCTGTTCACTTATCTGTTTGTGCAGAGGTTTTACCTCCATCTGTACTGCTTCGGCCTTTCGATTGGCTTCCGCGGCTTTTTGATTCGCTTCCTCAGCTAATTTACGGTTTTCTGCAGTTACTTCCTGTAAATTCCCAATTGCTTGTGTATGTTGAGCAACTTGTTCAGTCAATTTACTGATACTGGCTGTAGCTTGATCAATTTTGGCTGAATGCTCGTCTGCTTTCTTATTTAAACTTTCCAATTGTTCTAAAATTTGTTCTAAAACAGCTGCAGATCCTCCTGTAGCCATATCTTCTAATGATGTCTGCTCGGTTTCTCCTTCATGTATCTCTAAAACAGCTGGGACAGATGATCTGCGTGGCTGAGAAGTCAAAGTTGTTTGCACTAAATGTTTAGCTTTCGCTTTAGCCAATCTTGTTTTGCCCGTACCACTCATTCCAGTCCTGTCTACGTGCCAAGGTCAAGCTGTGTAAAGTCCCATGGGAATCACAATTCCAGAGAGTAAACAACAAAGCAGTAGAGAATAAAAACAAAAAGCAGGTCTCAGACAGCTGTAAGTCCAAAATCCTCTAGGGGGAGTGTAATGATGCCTCAGAAAAGAAAATAGAGTTGTTCCGCCATTAAAATCCAAACAGTTTTAAACCGCAATGAAAGGATCCTTCAGCTCCCTTTTAGCATGCAGAGCTTTCCCAAAATTGAAACAAAGTCTCTAAAGAGGTGCGAGAAGCAGTTTTCCCATTTGTATCCCGACTATAACGCTCCAATGTAACACTTTCAGTAGTTAAACAGTCTCAGCAGTTTGACAGTTCTTTTTTAAACTGGCAGCCCGTGAATTTGGGCTTCTCCGTCATTTATAAATCCACAAAAGGGGGAGGAAAGTCCAGTCCAAAGCCAACAAAAGTAGAACAAAAGTTAACTCTCTTAATCTCTTAGAAACCAGTTCAAATGTTGCACAAAAGTCCAAACTTCTAAAGTCACTTTAAAAAGATTCCAGCTTGTCAAATTCTTTGCTTTAATTCTTTAAGCACTGCAGGGAGACGGACTTCCTGGTTGCGTCTCCTGCTTTCACCAAATTTAGTCACCCAAAATTCTTAAATTCCCCTTACTCACGGGTTTGTAGTTTTGAATCAAATGTTCCAGGAAAAAAGGTCGGCGCTCATCGGCAGCAGCTGCACGGCTTCACTTCTGTAGAAAGAGCGATGAACTCACAGCACCGCGCCAGCCCTTCCACGTTCCGGAGCCCCTTACGGGGTTCTTTCTTTGTTTTGGGGGGCGCTTCTGGTGCCCGCCGAGTCCCACGGCCACAGGCTCACTCTACCTGTGGTTTTTCTTTATGGGTCTCCGCTTCGCCGTAGCGGACGACCCTTTTCTGTGGAGCTCCCTTTCACAGCGCAAAGGGGACCGCCATTACCGTTTTGCGCCGCCTCCAGAAGTCCATCCGTAGTCATTTTTTAAATTACGCATTTCATAATTTATATTGACATTATTTGACTCCTTACTTCCATTTCTCTTTAGACAATACTCCTACATTTTTCACAGTGCTCTTTTAAACCCCACTAGCATTATCTGTCCTTCACTTATATTTTCCAGATGTTCCACAAATTTCCCCCAGTCCTCAATGAACCTCTGGTCTCTTAAGTATCTAATTTTTCCCGTCAATCTATCCAACTCCGCGTAATCTAACAGTTTCATTCTCCATTCCTCAACTGTCGGTATTTTCTGTTGTTTCCAGTTTTGGGCCAGGAGGACTCTTGTTGCAGTCGTTGCATATTGAAACAATTTACAATCGTTACTCTTTATCTCCCTTCCTAATATTCCTAACAGGAAGGCCTCGGGTTTTTTTTTCAAATGTATACCTTAAAATTTTCTTCATTTCATTATATACACTTTCCCAAAAACCTTTTACCTTTTTGCATTCCCACCACATGTGGTAGAAAGACCCCTCTTTTTCCCTGCATTTCCAGCATTTATTACAAGTTTTTTTACATTTTTGCCAATTTTGCAGGGGTTATATACCATCGGTAAAAATCTTCATTATATTCTCCTTCAGCGTCATACAAGCCGTAAATTTTAGGGTTTTTTTCCAAAATTTTTCCCACTCTTCAAAATGTATATTATGTCCGATGTCCCTGGCCCAATGTATCATGACCGACTTTACTTCCTCATCTATCAGATTCCACTCTAGCAGCAAATTGTACATTTTGGATAAAATTTTATAATCATTATTTATTATTTCAATCTGGAATTTGGAGTCTTTATCAGCATATCCTCTGTCTTTAATATCTTTCCTGAACATTTCATTTATTTGAAAACAATGTAGCCAATCAAACACATTTTCTTTAACCTGTTCGTACGGTTTCATTTTCCATTTCCCCCCTTCTTTGAATAACAATTGATCGTAAGTAATCCAGTTGCCTCTCATATTGATCTTCTTGACGCTCATAACTTCTAGTGGGGATAGCCAGTGTGGAATTTTAGGTTCTAATAAATATCTATTCCTTTCCCACACTTCAATCAGGGGACCTCTAAAGATGTGGCTTTCGAAACCCTTATGGATTTTCTTCTTCTCATGCCATAAGTACGCATGCCACCCAAACCTGTTGTCGAATCCCTCCAGGTCTAACAGTTCCTTCTTTTCCAATTTTATCCATGCTTTCAACCAGCAAAGGCACGAAGCCTCATAATATAGTTTCAAATCTGGCAGGGCAAAACCTCCTCTTTCTTTTGCGTCTGTTAAAAGCTTAAACTGAATTCTCGGTCTTTTGCCCTGCCAGATATATTTTGAGATTTCTCTTTGCCATTCTTTGAATATCTTAGTTCCCTTAATTACAGGGATAGTCTGAAATAAAAACAACATTTTTGGGAGCACATTCATCTTAATTGTAGATATCCTACCCCAAAATGACAGTTTCAACTTTCCCCACACCTCGAGGTCCTTTCTTATTCCTTTCCATGCCGGCTCGTAGTTATTCTTGAATAAATCTATATTTTTCGGGGTTATCCATATTCCTAAATATTTCACCTTTTTGACCACCTCTATCTCTGTTTGTTGTTGCACTTCTTCAATTACACTTAAGTCTGTATTCTTCGTCATTATTTTAGTCTTTTTCTTATTTAATTTGAAGCCTGCCACTTTACCAAATTGTTCGAATTCTTCCAGTACCTCATTTATTGAACTCGTCGGGTCTTCTATCGTTATTACCAAATCATCTGCGAACGCTTTGACTTTATATTCATTTTGGCCAATTGTTATTCCTTTTATCTTCTTATTTTGTCTTATTGAATTCAGGAGGACTTCCAACACCGTTACAAACAACAATGGGGAAAGTGGGCATCCCTGTCTTGTTCCTTTTGCTATCTTTATTTCTTCTGATACCACATTGTTTATAATCAGTTTTGCTTTTTGTTCTGTGTAAATTGCCTTTACTCCGTTGAAAAATTCTTTACCAACCTCCATATATTCCAGATGCTTTAACATAAAGTCCCAAATTATATTGTCGAATGCCTTCTCTGCATCCACGAACATCATTATAGCTTGCTTCTCACTCCTGGCAGACAGATATTCTACTATATTATGTTTCTTATATTATCTTTCATTTACCTGCCAGGTAAGAAGCCCGCTTGATCCCCGTGGATGCTTTCTAACAATATGTTTTTCATTCTTTTCGCCAGAATTCCTGCAAAAATTTTATAATCTATATTTAATAGTGAGATCGGCCTATAATTTTTAACTTGCAATAAATCTGAGTCCTGTTTCGGAATTAATGTAATAAATGCATCTTTCCATGTTTCTGGTATTTCTCTTTCTTTTAAGATGTTATTCATTACTTCTTTCAATGGTGTCATCAATGCGAATTTCATTTCTTTGTAGTAGTTAGCGGTGAATCCGTCTGGACCTGGAGCTTTCCCCCTTTTTAATTCTTTTATTACTTCTTTTATTTCTTCTATCTCTATTGGGGTATTCAGTTGTTCTTTTTTATCTATCGGAATCATCTGCATCTTTTTTTCTTTCAGAAATCTTTCTATTTTCCTCAAGTTGTTTTTCTCTCTGTTTTTATATAATCCTCTGTAATAATCCAAGAAACCCTTCCTTATTTCCTTAGGGTTAGTTATCTCTTCTCCATCCACTACAATTTTATTTATTGTGTTTTGTTCCTTTCTTTTTTTGATTTGCCATGCCAGCAATTTTCCTGATTTGTTTGCAAATTCAAAACTTCTTTGTCTTAGTTTTTTAATATTCCATTCCACTTCTCTGTTTATTATCATTGCAAACTGGGATTGCAAAGCTTTAATGTTTTCTTTTATTCTCTTATTAGGTTTTTTAACTAATTTTTGCTCATTGTCCATTATCTGCTTCAAAATATCTTTTTTCCCTTTTTCTCTACCCTTATTTTTAATGACATTCTGCTGGATGAAAAAACCTCTCATCACTGCCTTGCTTGCATCCCAAACCACTTTTATTTTTGTACCTTTATTCAAATTATCCATAAACTATTCCGTCAACCTTTTTTGTGCTTTTTCAACAATTTCTTGGTCGTCTAAAAGGTAGTCTTTCATTCTCCACCTAAAAGTTCTTTCTTCCAAACCTTTTAGTTTCATTTTTATTGGGTTGTGATCAGAGATCATTTTGGCTTGGATTTCTACCCGAAGAGTTCTTGGCGTTAATTCATTCGAAATCCAAATCTGATCTATTCTGGACATTGACTGGTTCGGCTCAGAGTAATAAGTGAACTGTTTTTCCAGTGGGTGTCTAAGTCTCCAGATATCTATCAAATTACAATTTTTAACCAATGAAAAAAAAGTTCTAGGTAACTTCCCTTCCTTACTTCTTCCATCTCTGAGTCTATCCATTTCCAATGACACCACTGCATTCATATCTCCCAATATTATAATTTTCTGATCTACATATTCAGATAGTTTTTCTTCCAGAATTTTGTAAAACTCAGACTTATTACCATTTGGTGCATAGATCCCGACTATAATTAGATTTTCTCCCTGCCATTTGATTTGGACCGCTATTATCCTTCCTTCTTCATCTTTAAAAATTTGTTGAGCTTCAATTTGGTTTTTGACATAGATGACCACTCCTCTTTTTTATCTTTATCTGAGGATATAAACTCATTTCCTAATCTTTTATTAATCAATATTCTTTTGTGTCTTCTTGCTACGTGTGTCTCTTGTAGGCAAATAATGTCCAGGTTTTCTTTTTTTAAGATTTGTTCAATTTTATTCCTTTTTTTCCTCATTCATCTCATTAATGTTCCAGTTCCAAATTTTTAACGCCATGGTGATTTAAATTTAAATAGATTTGTTTCTCCTTTTATAATTTAGCTGTTTCTTCTTCCTCCTGTTCCTCTTCTTCTCCTGATGTCTTTCTTGTTTCTTCCTCTGAGTCTGCGCCTCCTGCTGCCTCTTCTCCTTTATCTTCTGCTTTTTCTGATCTCAGTTCTTTATATTTTCTCAGGAATTTTCCAGTTTCTTCTAGGCTTATCAGTCTATGCCTCTTGCTTCTGTAAATGAATGAAATACCTTCCGGGAACTCCCATTTGAATTCTATGTTATTTTTCTTCAGCGTCTGCACCAATGCTTTATACGGCTCTCTGCGTCTCAGTAATCTAATTGGTATGTCTTTAAAGATTATTATGTAGTTCCCATTAATGCTCAGTCTTTTTTCTCTATTTTTTTGCAGAATCATATTTCTCATTTCCCTTTCTTTAAATGTGATCAAGCAGTCTCCTACAAATTTTTTAACTCTAGTTGTTTTTACACGTAGTCTAAATGCAGATTGTACCGATCTTGCCATTTCTTCTACTGGTAATTCCATCCATTGAGCTAATTCTGTTATCAATTTCTCTTTAATGTTTTCACCTTGTGATTCTGGGACTGCTCTAAGTCTCAAATTAACTTCCCTCTGCCTTAGTTCATTCATGGCTATTACGTCCTTCATTTCTTCTTGCGCTTTACTCAGTTCCATCATCTCCACTTTAATCCTATCTTCTTCACGTTTCACATCTTTCATTTCTAATCTCGTCTTTTTCAATCCCTCTTCCACGGATTGTGTTCTTCTAAATACTTCCTTTATTTGCCCTTTCAGTTCATTAACTGTTTCGTCCATTTTTTTATCCATTTTCCCAATCTTATTATCTACTTGTTCTAATTTTACTTCTAATTTTTTTCACTTTGTTTAATTTCCGCAAACATTCTTAATATATCTGCTTTGAAGTCTATTTCTTGCTTGGATCCTTTTCTTTCTGTTGGTGTCCCCCCCTCCATCCTCTTTGTTGGATTCGACATTATATCTTATTTAACCCAAAACCCTCTATTACGTACCAAAATATTTTTATATCTCAATTTCTAAATTATAATTTGTAACCCCTCAACCAAAATGCCAAGTAAGTTTACAAAATTTTACACAATCCCCAAATAATACCAATATAACCCCAAAATATATTCCAGCAACCAAGCAGGGTCTGTTCCTGTTCCTCTTCTTGCCTCCACTCAGGCTAATCCACTTAGTTACCCAGTCTGCTTCTTCCTTTTGGCTTTAGTTATCAATTTTCAGTTTGATTTTCAATTTTATAGTCTCTTCAGATTCCTAACTTCAAATATTAGCACTTTAATCCTAATAATAAAAAAGTAATCAAAAAGGAAAGGGAATATATATTATCGAACCCAAAGAGGGGGAGAAGGACTATATTATAACATCCAAAGTCTGTCTGTCTTGGTATCCGAGAGCACCCTTTAATTAAAGTCCGTAAAATTGGAAGAAGAAGAAAAAACAAATTGCAATATTTTATTCTATCCGCTAGGTGTCCTCCGTTGTTATGGCATAATTCGGAAGTGAAGAAAAGGGAATTGAGGAAATGAATCAGTACTTTAGTGTCTTTTAAATATTACTATATTCCAATTCCAGTAATAACATAAGCAGGATTAACAAACAAAAAACAAAAATAAGTTAATTCAACCAAAGCCACCAAAATGCGTTGTTGATTACTACGCTTCAAGTTCTTTAATGGCGTCGGAACCTTCTCTTCCTTTTCACTGTCCTTTGTTCTTTAAAAGTGAAAGTGGAGAACAGTTCCTTCTTCTCTCCCCCCCCCCCTCAGTTCATCGAGTACTTCCAGTTTTCAAAGCGATACTTTCTGTTCCCTATTTTAGTTCTAACCAGTTCTTGATATTAAGTATCCTCTTTCCACAGGATACTTTTGATGTAAAAATCATGCAGGGAAACAAACAATAGAATCATAGAATCATAGAGTTGGAAGAGACCACAAGGGCAATCAAGTCCAACCCCCTGCTAAGCAGGAAACACCATCAGAGCACTCCTGACATATGGTTGTCAAGCCTCTGCTTAAAGACCTCCAAAGTAGGAGACTCCACCACACTCCCTGGCAGCAAATTCCACTGTCGAACAGCTCTTACTGTCAGGAAGTTCTTCCTAATGTTTAGGTGGAATCTTCTTTCTTGTAGTTTGGATCCATTGCTCCGTGTCCGCTTCTCTGGAGCAGCAGAAAACAACCTTTCTCCCTCCTCTATGCGACATCCTTTTATATATTTGAACATGGCTATCATATCACCCCTTAACCTCCTCTTCTCCAGGCTAAACATGCCCAGCTCCCTTAGCCGTTCCTCATAAGGCATCGTTTCCAGGCCTTTGACCATTTTGGTTGCCCTCCTCTGGACACGTTCCAGTTTGTCAGTGTCCTTCTTGAATTGTGGTGCCCAGAACTGGACACAGTACTCTAGGTGAGGTCTGACCAGCCGCTAGGGAAACTCATTTTCCTTAGCCGCTAGGGCAACTCACTTTCCTTTCTCCGCTCTGCAAATCACTTTGCGTCCGTGCTGATTCCGGATAATAGCTGAACTCCGCAATATTCTTGTTTTTTCCTCCGGGTTTCTTTTATTCTTTTATTAATCGCCAATTTCAGTTTATTCCCGGATTTCTTTTATTTTGAGAGCAAGGCGCTTTCTCTGCAAGACTTCGCTACTCGGGGGTAGATAATGGCTTCCCTCGACCTGCCGCTCCGCTCCTCCGTTCTCTTCACTTCTTTCGGAAGCTACCTGACAGCCGGGCGAGCCGCTTCTGGTCCCGCTGGGATCCTGACGTTCCGGACACCCACCAGAGGTATTTTGAGGGGCCTCCACGCCCTTTAGCACACCCTTTCCCCCCGAAGTAGCTCAGGATTTCCCTCACGGAAAAATCCCCTCTTGCGATGAGATCACGCTCCACCGGAAGTCTCAACCCCAACCCTAACCCTAACCCTAACCCTAACCCTAACCCTAACCCTAACCCTAACCCTAACCCTAACAGAAACCCTAGCAAAGCGAAGTGTAATAAGCCTAAACAAAGCCAAACAGGTTGTTTTGTGTTCCAGCTACATAGAAAGAAGATGATAAAAGTCTGATTGGGCTTATTTCGAAATGGTGTTTTGGGGTTAGAATGCACATTCACTCAAAAATCGCAGTGACATGTTTGTTATCAGCCCAAATCAAGCATAGTTGTTTTGGTTCCATCTCAATAGAAAGAGGACGAATAAACTTGGATTGTTCTTTCGGTGGTCATTCACCCTAACCCTAACCCTAACCCTAACCCTAACCCTAACCCTAACCCTAACCCTAACCCTAACCCAGTGTTTCCCAACCTTTTTTGGGCAAAGGCACACTTGTTTGATGAAAAAAATCTCGAGGCACACCACCATTACAGCCCCGTGACGTCAGCGCGCAGCGTCACGCCGGGAGGGACGCACGAAAGTGTAAGTTTCAATTTTTTCCCCTCCCCCTTGCCGGGGAACCTCCAAGCTTTGGGGGTGGGGGGGGGAGGCAGCAAAGCGAGGGACTGAGGGACTCCTCCAACGACAAGGGTTGGGGAAGAAGAGAAAGGGCTATTCCGCTCCAGTCCTTTCTGAAGGAGCTGAGGGTGGGGGTCCTCCGGCGCCTTCGGCGAAACGGCGCCGGCCCAGAGCGCTTCTAGGAGGCTGCCTTTGTGCGCGACGTAAAGCCCTCTTTCCCTCCCTCCAGCCCCGTGTCACTTGTGGAAAAGGGGGCTGGATCCAGTGACGCAACTCGGAAAACTGTTAGGGAAGCCAGAGCAGGAAAGTGAGTGGGGGGCGGCGTCGCCGCTTTAACCCACGTTTCCTTTTTGAAGGAGAAACTTAAAACTAGATGACCCTTGGGACCCCTGCCAACTCTACAGTTCTATGGCCCTTTGTGGAGGGGGGGCAGCACCTGGAAAGACGGGCTAGGGGATAATTGGGGCGGCCGCCTTAGGCACACCAGAAGCGAAGCACGTCCTGAGCTACAAAAACAAACCCAATTCCTGCCTCGTTTTTTGCAGTTTCTGCAAAGCGAGGGAGTCTCCCCCGCCTCCATTCCTCGGTGCCTCCTCCTCCCCCTGCTCCCCACTACGGGTCTCCCCTGCACTTGGCCAGGCCGCCTCACCCTCCTTCCTTTCCCAGAGCAGTGGCTCAGAGCGCCTCCTTGCACCGCAGGTACACTCCGTGGGGAGGGGAGGGAGCGGAAGCCCAGACCAGCCCCCAACCTGCTTAGTCCGACCCCTCAAACCTTCCCAAAATAAGAACACTGCGTTCTACAACGTCACCCCCCAGCGGGGCCCCCTTTATTCCCGGTGAGAGGGGGGCGGCGGAGGGAAAAAGCTGCTTCCCACACTGACCCGCTGCCATCTTGACTTCCCGCAATGAGCCGGATGCGGCGCCTAAGCTCCCTGCCGTCGCTTCTCCGCCTCCTCTACTTTGCACAAGGCTTCAGGGTCGCCGGCCGATTCATCCATCGGCCGCTCTTTCAAGCCCACTCGGAGGAGGAATGAGTCGAAAGAGCTAGAGACGCAGCCGCAGTGGAAGCCCCGCCCCTCCCTTCCAGTCTCAGGGCGGGGCAGAGGCCACCAGGCTGGCAAGCAGAGCGCCAAGAGCGAGGAAGCTGATGCAACGCGGAGGCAGACCCCGGCTGGCTTGTGTTAGAGCGGTGTTTCCCAACCTTTTTTGGACTCACCCGCCTCCCTCCAGGCAACATCTCGCGGCACACCAGGCAACATCTCGCGGCACACTAGTGTGCCGCGGAACACCGGTTGGGAAACACTGCCATAACCCTAACCCTAACCCTAACCCTAACCCTAACCCTAACCCTAACCCTAACCCTAACCCTAACCCTAACCCTAACCCTAACGCTAACCCTAACCCTAACCCTAACCCTAACCCAACCCTAACCCTAACCCTAAACGCAACCCCAACCCTAACCCTAACCGTAGCAAAGTGAAGTGTAATAAGCCTAAACAAAGCCAAACAGGTTGGTGTTGTGAGAGCTGCCCGAGGTCCCAGCTCACAAAGGACCAACGCCAGTTCGTTGTTATGTACAAAAGTCTTTATTGAAGTTCAGTTTTTCTTTCACAGCCGCGGCGCACAGCTCTACGTCTGAAACTCTAGACCGCCGAAGCTCCGTCTGAGTCCCCTCCCCCCAGACACCAGTTTAAGACCCTAGCCTTGCTCCACCTCTTCCTTTGCTCTTTCCTCCTCTGGCTCCGCCTGTCAGCTGGGGTCCCACTCTTCCGAGACTCATCTGACGCTGAGTCCCCTGAGTCTTCCCCCTGCCTCCGGCGGGCTTTAGGACCTGGTTCCCAATCCGGGTTTTCTGCTGTCCCACGTGCCTCTACATTTGAACTTGGCGCGCGCGCCCAGCCGGCAACCTTCCTCCTGACCGTTTCACTGCTCCTGTCACTGCTTCCCCCTTCGGGGAGGCTAGCTGGACCTGACCTCCCCTCCGTTCCCCCACTCTCCGATGGAGGTGTGGTCAGCCCAGACTCATCTTCTCCTCCTGCTGGAGGAGACGCTGGCCCTGACACATGGGACTCTTCCCCCCCACTCTGCTCTGGTGGGGAAGCTGGTCCTGATTTCCAGCTGCTGCTTTGGGAGTCCCCGCTGGTCCCTTGTTTCTGGTGTGTCTCCCCTGGGACCCCCCTTGCCCTGACCATCGGCGCCTCCTTCTGGGAATCTTCTGATTCGCTGGAGAAGCTCATGGAATCTCTTGGGTCACTGTCGTACTCCCCTACGCTGCCCTCAGATTCTTCCCCTTCGCTCTCCATTTCCTCTCTCCCCTGTACCTCTGCTCCTGAGCCCCTGACAGGTGTTAATGCACATTGACCTAGAAATCGCAAAGTGTGTGTAATGAAACCAAAATAACACAATACCGTCTTTCGCTTCCATATGCGTAGAAAGAAGACGCATAAGCTTTGATTGGTATTATTTCAATTTGCATGGTGTTTTTTGGGTGTGCACCAGAATCACCCCCAACGAAAGCAAAAAAATTTTTTGGGTTCCATCTTCATAAAAAGAAGATGATAAAGCTCTGATTGGGTTATTTCAAATTGGTGGTTTATTGGTTAGAATGCACATTCACCCAAAAATTGCAGTGACATGTTTTTTATCAGCCTAAATCAAGCTAGGTGTTTTGGTTCCACCTCAATAGAAAGAGGACAAATAAGCTTGGATTCACCCTGACCCTAACCCTAACCCTAACCCTAACCCTAACCTTAACCCTAACCCTAGCAAAGCGATGTGTAATAAGCCTAAACAAAGCCAAACAGGTTGTTTTGTGTTCCAGCTACATAGAAAGAAGAATCTTGGATTTCACTTACTTCAAGTCGTGTTCTTTGGTGTTAATGCACATTGACCCAGAAATCGCAAAGTGTGTGTAATGAAACGAAAATAACGCAACACCGTTTTTCCGCTTCCATATGCGTAGAAAGAAGCCGAATAAGCTTTCATTGAATCATAGAATCATAGAGTTGGAAGAGACCACAAGGGCCATCGAGTCCAACCCCCTGCCAAGCAGGAAACACCATCAGAGCACTCCTGACATATGGTTGTCAAGCCTCTGCTTAAAGACCTCCAAAGAAGGAGACTCCACCACACTCCTTGGCAGCAAATTCCACTGTCGAACAGCTCTTACTGTCAGGAAGTTCTTCCTAATGTTTAGGTGGAATCTTCTTTCTTGAAGTTTGGATCCATTGCTCCGTGTCCGCTTCTCTGGAGCAGCAGAAAACAACCTTTCTCCCTCCTCTATGTGACATCCTTTTATATATTTGAACATGGCTATCATATCACCCCTTAACCTCCTCTTCTCCAGGCTAAACATGCCCAGCTCACTTAGCAGTTCCTCATAAGGCATCGTTTCCAGGACTTTGACCATTTTGGTTGTCCTCCTCTGGAAACGTTCCAGTTTGTGAGTGTCCTTCTTGAATTGTGGTGCCCAGAACTGGACACAGTACTCCAGGTGAGGTCTGACCAGAGCAGAATACAGTGGCACTATTACTTCCCTTGATCTAGATGCTATACTCCTATTGATGCAGCCCAGAATTGCATTGGCTTTTTAAGCTGCCGCGTCACACTGTTGGCTCATGTCAAGTTTGTTGTCAACTCGGAGGACAGATGAGATGACAATTTGTGCATTTAGTTGCTTCAATTTCCTGCCGAGAGCCTCGTAGTCTCTTTCGATCTTCTGGAAGCTATTGCTTGCAGTGTCATCGGTTCCAACATGAACCAAGAGGAAGGGGTATTTGTCAGTGGGTTTTATGATTCCTTGCAGTCGTTCAGTTACATATTGGATCTTAGCCCCGGGGAGACAGCACAGTTCCCGTGACATCTTGTCAGGCCCACAGATCACTGCTTCTGTTCCCTCAGTAGGGAACCCCCTATCACCACTACACGCCTCCTCTTGGGTTTGGTCGGGGTTCTTCCGTGAGCTGTCCGTTCCAAGGTCGCCTGCACATTCCCTGAGGACTGACTTTGCTTCTCATCTTCATATACCTGATCGACTGTAATGAGGGAGAGATCCTCAAATGGAGTCTGCTCTTCGTCTTCCATGCTAGGGGAGAGTACCTCAAAGCGATTGTGTATTTCTAAACAATCAGAGCGAACCCTGGGCCTCCTTCTTCTTTGAGTCATATTTCTCCATATATCTGGCTCCTGTGTTGGTGAACTAGCCTCCTTCTCAGGGGAGTCCCCTGTCTCCTCCTTGGTGGAGACGGTGTGCTCTGTTGCTTCCAAGAAGAGCTCCAGCTCTCTAATTCTTTGGAGCGTAGCTACACGTTCCTCCAGTTGCTGGACTTTGTCTTTTAAGAGGGCAATCAACATGCAATTGCTGCAGGTAAAGCTGCCTGCAACCTTTGGCAAGATGGCAAACATTGTGCAGGAACTGCAGGCGACTGCAGCTGTTCCCTCCCCCTCCATCTTGAGAATGTGTCGTTGGGGGTGGCTACAGCGGTCCTCCATCATAAAAAGCGTGAAGACAGGACAAATAACAACTAATCAGCCACAAAGAAACACACACAAACAAGAAAACGCTTTTTGCTCCTTCAACTGCTGCCCTGCTAGCTCTGATAAGCTCCTCCCACAGCTAATCACCTGCCTCAACAGAAACCCTGCCCCCTCTGACCTTTGCACAGGGAGAACAGTTAATCAGCCACAAAGAAAGACACACACACAAGAAAACCCTTTTTACTCCTTCTTCAACTGCTGCCCTGCTAGCTCTGATAAGCTCCTCCCACAGCTAATCACCTGCCTCAACAGAAACCCTGCCCCCTGTGACCTTCGCAAAGCTAGAACAGCTAGTCAGCAACAAAGAAACACACATACACACACAAACACACACACGAAAACCCTTTTTGCTCCTTCTTCAACTGCTGCCCTGCTAGCTCTGATAAGCTCCTCCCACAGCTAATCACCTGCCTCAACAGAAACCCTGCCCCCTCTGATCTTTGCACTTGGAGAACAGCTAGTCAGCCACAAAGAAACACACACACACAAGAAAACGTTTTTTGCTCCTTCTTCAACTGCTGCCCTGCAAGCTCTGATAAGCTCCATCCACAGCTAATCACCTGCCTCAACAGAAACCCTGCCCCCTCTGACCTTTGCACAGGGAGAACAGCTAGTCAGCCACAAAGAAACACACACACACACAAGAAAACCCTTTTTGCTCCTTCGTCAACTGCTGCCCTGCTAGATCTGATAAGCTCCTCCCACAGCTAATCACCTGCCTCAACAGAAACCCTGCCCCCTCTGACCTTTGCACAGGGAGAACAGCTAATCAGCCAAAAATAAACACACAGACACAAGAAAACCCTTTTTGCTCTTTCTTCAACTGCTGCACTGCTAGCTCTAATAAGCTCCTCCCAGAGCTAATCACCTGCCTCAACAGAAAACCCTTCCCCCTCTGACCTTTGCACTGGGAGAACAGCCACAAAGAAACACACACACACACACACAAGAAAACCCTTTTTGCTCCTTCTTCAACTGCTACCCTGCTAGCTCTGATAAGCTCCTCCCACAGCTAATCACCTGCGTCAACAAAAACCCTGCCCCCTCTGACCTTTGCACAGGGAGAACAGCTAGTCAGCCACAAAGAAACACACACACACACACGAAAACCCTTTTTGCTCCTTCTTCAACTGCTGCCCTGCTAGCTCTGATAAGCTCCTCCCACAGCTAATCACCTGCCTCAACAGTAACCCTGCCCCCTCTGACCTTTGCACTGGGAGAACAGCCACAAAGAAACACACACACACACACGAAAACCCTTTTTGCTCCTTCGTCAACTGCTGCCCTGCTAGATCTGAAAAGCTCATACCACAGCTAATCACCTGCCTCAACAGAAACCCTGCCCCCTCTGACCTTCGCACAGGGAAAACAACTAATCAGCCACAAAGAAACACACACACACACACACACACACACACACACACAAGAAAACCCTTTTTGCTCCTTCTTCAACTACTGCCCTGCTAGCTCTGATAAGCTACTCTCCCACAGCTAAATCACCTGCCTCAACAGAAACCCTGCCCCCTCTGACCTTTGCACAGGGAAAACAGCTAGTCAGCCACAAAGAAACACACAGAAACAAGAAAACCCCTTTTGCTCCTTCTTCAACTGCTGCACTGCTAGCTCTGATAAGCTCCTCCCAGAGCTAATCACCTGCCTCAACATAAACACTGCCCCCTCTGACCTTTGCACAGGGAGAACAGCTAGTCAGCCACAAAGAAACACACACACACAAGAAAACCCTTTTTGCTCCTTCTTCAACTGCTTCCCTGCTAGGTCTGATAAGCTCCTCCCACAGCTAATCACCTGCCTCAACAGATACCCTGCCCCCTCTGACCTTTGCACAGGGAGAACAGCTAGTCAGCCACAAAGAAACACACACACACAAGAAAACCCTTTTTGCTCCTTCTTCAACTGCTGCCCTGCTAGCTCTGATAAGCTCCTCCCAGAGCTAATCACCTGCCTCAACAGAAACCCTGCCCCCTCTGACGTTTGCACTGGGAGAACAGCAACAAAGAAACACACATACACACACACAAGAAAACCCTTTCTGCTCCTTCTTCAACTGCTGCCCTGCTAGCTCTGATAAGCTCCTCCCAGAGCTAATCACCTGCCTCAACAAAAACCCTGCCCCCTCAGACGGTTGCACAGGGAGAACAGCTAATCAGCCACAAAGAAACACACACAAACAAGAAAACCCCATTTGCTCCTTCTTCAACTGCTGCCCTGCTAGCTCTGATAAGCTCCTCCCACAGCTAATCACCTGCCTCAACAGAAACCCTGCCCCCTCTGACCTTTGCACAGGGAGAACAGCCACAAAGAAACACACACACACACACACACACACACACACACACACACACACAAGAAAACCCTTTTTGCTCCTTCTTCAACTGCTGCCCTGCTAGCTCTGATAAGCTCCTCCCACAGCTAAATCACCTGCGTCAACAAAAACCCTGCCCCCTCTGACCTTTGCACAGGGAGAACAGCTAGTCAGCCACAAAGGAACACACACAAACAAGAAAACCGTTTTTGCAAATTATTTCAAATTGGTGTTTTTGTTGCACATTCACTCAAAAATCGCAGAGTGACATTTTTGTTATCACCCCATATCAAAGGTGTTTTGTTTCCATCGCAATAGAAGGAGGACAAATAAGCTTGGATTGTTCTTTCGGTGGTAATTCACTTTTACTCTAACCCTACCCCTACCCCTAACTCTAACCCTAACCCCAACGCTGACCCTAACTGTAACCCTAAACCTAACCCTGACCCTAACCCTAACCCTGACCCTGACCCTGACCCTGACCCTGACCCTGACCCTAACCCTAACCCTAACCCTAACCCGAACCCGAACCCGAACCCGAACCCTAACTATAACCATAACCCGAACCCAAACCCGAACCTTTGATTGGTCTTATTTCAATTCGCATCGTGTTTTTTGGGTGTTTTTTCGGAATCACCCCCGACCAAAGCAAAAAGGTCCTCTGCCATCTACATAAAAAGAAGATGATAAAGCTCTGATTGGGCTTATTTCAAATTGGGTTTTTGGGGGTTAGAATGCACAATCACCCAAAAATCGCAGTGACATGATTTTTATCAGCCCAAATCAAGCATACGTTGTTTGGTTCCATCTCAATAGGCAGAGGACGAATAAGCTTGGATTGTTCTTTCTTTGGTCATTCACCCCGACCCTAACCCTAACCCTAACCCTAACGCTAACCCCAACCCCAACCCCAACCCCAACCCCAACCCCAACCCTACCCCTACCCCTACCCCTAACCCTAACCCCAACCCTAACTGTAACCCTAACCCTAACACAAGCAAAGTGTAGTGTAATAAGCCTAAACAAAGGCAAAGAGGTTGTTTTGTGTTCCTGCTACATAGAAAGAAGAATCTTGGATATCGCAACCAAAATGGTCAAAGGCCTGGAAACGATGCCTTATGAGGAACGGCTAAGGGAGCTGGGCATGTTTAGCCTGGAGAAGAGGAGGTTAAGGGGTGATATGATAGCCATGTTCAAATATATAAAAGGATGTCACATAGAGGAGGGAGAAAGGTTGTTTTCTGCTGCTCCAGAGAAGCGGACATGGAGCAATGGATCCAAACTACAAGAAAGAAGATTCTACCTAAACATTAGGAAGAACTTCCTGACAGTAACAGCTGTTCGACAGTGGAATTTGCTGCCAAGGAGTGTGGTGGAGTCTCCTTCTTTGGAGGTCTTTAAGCAGAGGCTTGACAACCATATGTCAGGAGTGCTCTGATGGTGTTTCCTGCTTGGCAGGGGGTTGGACTCGATGGCCCTTGTGGTCTCTTCCAACTCTATGATTCTATGATTCTATGATTCTATGATCGCTTATTTCAAGTCGTGTTCTTTGGTGTTCATGCACATTGACCCAGAAATCGCAAAGTGTGTGTAATGAAACGAAAATAACACAAGACCGTCTTTTCGCTTCCATATGCGTAGAAAGAAGCCGAATAATCTTTGATTGGTCTTATTTCAATTCACATGGTGTTTTTTGGGAATCACCCCCAACCAAAGCAAAAAGGTGTTTTGGGTTCCATCTACATAAAAAGAAGATGATAAAGAAGAAGAAGATGATTGGGCTTATTTCAAATTGGTGTTTTTGGGTCTAGAATGCACATTCATTCAAAAATCGCAGAGTGACATTTTCGGTATCAGCCCAAATCAAGGATAGGTGTTTTGGTTCCATCTCAATAGAAAGAGGACGAATAAACTTGGATTTTTCTTTCGATGGTCATTCACCCTGACCCTAACCCTAATCCTAGCAAAGCGAAGTGTAATAAGCCTAAACAAAGCCAAACAGGTTGTTTTGTGTTCCAGCTAAATAGAAAGAAGAATCTTGGATTTCGCTTATTTCAAGTCGTGTTCTTTGGTGTTAATGCACATTGACCCAGAAATCGCAAAGTGTGTGTAATGAGACCAACATAACACAACACCGTCTTTTCGCTTCCATATGCGTAGAAAGAAGCCGAATAAGCTTTGATTGGTCTTATTTCAATTCGCATGGTGTTTTTTGGGTGTGCACCGGAATCACCCCCAACCAAAGCAAAAAGGTGTTTTGGGTGCTGTCAGGGGTACAGGGACAGAGGCACAGGGAAGGCAGGAAATGGAGAGCGATGGAGAGGAATCCCAGGAGAGCGAGGAAGAGGATAGCAATGACGCAGGGGATTCCATGAGTCTCTCCAGCGAATCAGAGAACAGGTTGGCGTTGGTCTTTTGTGAGCTGAGACCTGAGGCAGCCCTGACAGTAAGTCCCCTCCCAAAAGTACTCAAATTTTTTTTTTTTGCGAAGCTCACGAAGTTTGGCGGCCATGAGTATGGAGGAGCAGATAGTTGATCTACGCAACACAGTCTCCCAGCTTACCACTGCGGTAGTGGTCTCCCAGAAGAAGGGGGAAGAGGCGGAAAAGCGATGCCAGGATCTGCAAGCCAGGTGGGATCATGCATGCCAAGTGGGATTCCCGGGGTCCAGATCTGCAGGCGTAGGACTGGGCAGAAGGGGAGGCAACTTGGTAGCCCACTTTGATGGGAACCTGAAGCAGTACCCCAGTTTTCGAGCAGACATCGAATATGCGTTGCATTTGCTTCGCGACGACTTTAAAGATGAGGAGGAGAAGGTGGGGTTCATTGTGTCCCACTTGCATGGGGAAGCGAGGGCTTGGCTGCGCAATCTGTGGCGCGAAGATTGTCCTGCTCGAAGGGACTCAGATGAATTTATCAAAGCCATGGACGCTTGCTTCCAATCTACCGTGGATGTGGATATAGCACGCAAGGAGCTGCATGGTTTAAGGCAAGGCAAGGCTACAGTACGTCAGTATCATGCTAGGTTTTTTGCCTTGCTGAATGTACTGAAATGGGAGAAAGATTCCCTGGCAGTAAGAGACTTGTTTTGGGAGGGGTTGTCTGGCCCTGTAAAAGATGAATTGGCAAGGGGGGTCAGACCTCAAACCCTAGCAGAACTTGTGCAGCGGGCGCTCGCCATTGGAGTGCGCCACGAAGAACGCCCTTGGCGCAATGAGGAGGGTCGCCAGCTTCACACACCCTCTAGAGCGCCTCCTTTCCTTCCCAGGGATCTAGGACGTACGCGTCCCTCACCTCAGCTGCAGGCAGGGGAGGAACCAATGGAACTTGGTGGTGCACAGGCTCAGTCAGCTGCCGGAGCCCCAGCGTCCGGAGCAGTCAAGACGAAGCCTCCTAGAGGGAACAGGAAGTGTTACATCTGTGACAGTGCGATGCACATGGCCAAAGAGTGTCCCCAGAGGCTCCAAAAGCACACTGCAGCCTTAGCAACAGTAACTGCAGCAGCACTACCTGAAGAGCAATTTCAGGGAAACGACAATGCCTGGCTGGAAGCAGAAATGCTGGGGCACAGCCAGGCGAGTCAGTAGGACAGTCCCCAGCGCTTTTGCAGCATACAAACCCCCTGCCACTCAAGCCAGTGGTGCAGCTCACTGCAACTCTCCAGCTACCTAATGGACGCACCCTGGAAGTCCCCATTACAATTGACAGTGGGAGCAACGCAGACTTCATGGGGGTGCACTTCGTCAAGCAGCATCGCATAGAGCTCCTACCAGCCACGCTGCCATTGAACGTCGTCACAGTGGATGGCAGGAAGCTGCTGGGTGGGCAGGTGGTACAACAGACGCCACCCATGGTAATGCAGATTGGCAATCACCGAGAAGTCATCAGTTTCCACGTCACCCGCCTGTCAGACACACCTATAGTGTTAGGCATGAGTTGGCTGGATAGGCACAGCCCAACCATGGCGTGGTACCAGCGGCAGCTCACTTTCGGCTCGTCCTATTGCGCGCAGCATTGCATCCAGACCGGTCAGGAGGAGGAGGGCCAAGAGGAGGGGCAGCAGCTAAGTCTCAGCATGGCGCAAGCAGTACCCCTCAAGTACAAGGGGTTTTTGGAGGTCTTCTGCGAAAAGGAGGCTGACCAGTTGCCACCCCACCGGCCCTACGATTGCGCAATTGACCTCTTGCCAGGGACAACGCTGCCGCCTGTGAAGCTGTATTCCATGTCCGAGGATGAGCTGCAGGAGCTCAGGGAGTTCATAGATCACAACCTGCAGCGGGGATTCATCCGAGAATCAAAGGCTGTAGGGGGCAGTCCTGTGTTTTTCGTGAAGAAGAAGGACACGCCCCAAAAGAGGCTGATCGTAGACTTTAGATTCATAAACTCGAAGACAAAGCCCGCGGCCTTTCCCATGCCCAAGATTGACGACCTGCTCACGACGGTGCGGAAAGGGAAGATCTTCACCAAGTTGGATCTCCGCGGAGCTTACAATCTCATACGCGTGCGAGAGGGTGATGAGTGGAAGACGGCCATGTTCACGCCGTTGGGCACCTACGAATACAGAGTTATGCCGTTTGGTCTCCAGAATGGCTCCCACTATTTCCAAGCTTTTATGCACCACGTGCTAGCGGGACTCCTCTACAAGAAGTGCGTATGTTTCCTCGACGAAATTCTGATCTTCTCGGAATCGCCGGAGGCTCACGAGAGCGACGTTAAGGAGGTCCTGCAGAGGCTTCGGGAGCACAGGCTTTACGCCAAGCTGGAGAAGTGGCAATTCGACGTGACGGAGGTGGATTTTCTGGGCTATAGGCTGTCCGACAGGGGACTAGCCATGGACAGCGCCAAGGTCCGCGCGGTGTTGGACTGGAAAAGCCCGCGAAATCGGAAGGAGGTCCAGAGGTTCGTCGGCTTCGCCAACTTTTACCGCAAGTTCATCAGGGGTTTCACCAGGGAGACGGCAGCTATCACGGACACTCTCAGCTCCAAGAAGAAGAAGTTCACCTGGACGGACCAGGCGGAGCAGTCCTTCAGGAGACTTAAGAGTCTCTTCGCGTCCGAAGAACAGCTGTTACACGTGAATCCCGGCAGGCCCATGAGGGTTGAGACTGACGCATCTGACAGAGCGGTGGGGGCCGTCCTTTTACAGGAAGACCCGCAGGGGAACTGGAGGCCCTGCGCTTTCTACTCCCGGAAGCTCAGCAAGTCGGAACAGAACTACACCATCTGGGACAGGGAGTTGCTGGCCATCCACGCGGCTTTCAAGGCGTGGAGGCACTTCCTCATTGGAGCCAAGCACACCGTGCAGGTCCGCACGAACCACAAGAACCTAGAGTACTGGCGCACGGCGAAGCTACAGAGCCAGAGGCACATACGCTGGGCAGAGTTCTTTGCGGACTTCGATTTCAGGATTGAGTACATCCCAGGCGACAACAATGTCATAGCAGATGCGCTCTCCAGGAAACCGCAGTATCTCGAGGAAGCGGCACCTGTGGGAGCCAAGCACATTTTTGCACCGCAGGCGTGGGCGTGCGCTTCAGCCACCGTGGACCTGGAGGCGGTGCGTTGCGCGCTGCAGACGGATCCGTTCGCACAGTCCAAGATGGAAGAGGTGCGGAGAGGCACAGCGAGGGACGACGAGTTCCAGATACGCGACGGCCTGCTAACCCGTAAAGGTGCTCTCTACATTCCGGGAGACGATCTCCGCGCGAAGGTTCTGCAGCAGTTGCACGACGCACCCAGCGCTGGCCACTTCGGCAAGTAAAAGACGGCGGAATTAGTGGCCAGAGACTTTTGGTGGCCCCAGATGCGAGGGGAGGTCGCGGACTACGTCGCCAGGTGTGACACTTGCCAAAGGTCCAAGCCAGTGCACCAGAAACCAGCGGGACTGCTGGAACCATTGGAGACGCCACTGCAACCGTGGGAGAGGGCGGCGCTGGACTTTGTCACTGATCTGCCCAGTTCGCGAGGCAAGACGGCTGTGCTTGTGGTTGTAGACCTGTTCACCAAGATGGTGCATTTCATTCCTTGCGCGAAGGTGGCGACTGCGGAGCAGACCGCCAAACTGTTCATAGACCACGTGTTCAGGGTGCACGGCTTGCTGCGATCCATCCTGTCCGACAGCGGTCGCCAGTTCGTTTCCAGTTTTTGGCAGAAGCTCCTGGGTATCCTGAACGTCAAGATCAACTTAGCGTCGGCGAGACACCCGCAGACCAACGGCCAAGCGGAAAGGGTCAACGCCATCATGCAGCAGTACCTGCGCTGTTACGCCAATCAGAAGCCTGCGACTTGGGTGGACTACCTACCGATGGCCGAGTTTGCCTACAACAACACGAAGCAGGCGTCCACGGGGGTGACGCCGTTCTTCGCCAACAATGGGCGGCATCCCAGAACCTTTCCGGGAGTGGAGACGACGGTGCAGGGAGCGACGCAGGGAGCGGAGCATTTGGCCGCAGAATTGCAGGAGGTCCACGAGGAGCTCCGACGGCACTTAGAGCTGGCTAAACACGCCTACAAGGTGCAGGCAGACAGGCACAGGAGGGCAGGGGAAGACATACAGGTGGGGGACTGGGTATGGTTGGCAGCCCAGGCGGCGCCTACCAAGTCGTTAGCCAAGAAGAAGCTAGGACACAGACAGCTGGGGCCATACCAAGTTGAGGCCAAGATCAACCCCGTAGCTTATCGGTTGACCCTCCCAGAAGGTTCCCGAATGCACCCGGTCTTTCATAGGTCGGTGCTTACGCCCTACAAAGCCCCACACAGGTTTCAGGAGCCAGGGACGGCACCGGACCCACGCAGGGAGTCCCCAAGGGGGGGGGAAGTCACCGAAGGCCGAGACACTCAACGAGGTCACAGAAATTCTGGACTCGAGATGGGGGGAGGAGGGAGTAGAATACCTCCTCGCCAGAGAGGGTACCCCGGCCAGTGCCAACAGTTGGGTGCCGGGCTATGCTCTGGAAGAACCCCTTCTTAAGGACGAGTTCCATGCACTCTTCCCACACAGGCCCATGCCAGCGGAATTTTTCGACGACTGGCTTTTTACGCCTACACTTTCAGGCAGCACCTTCCGGGGGTTCTCCTCAGCAGAGGAGACCACGCCAGAATCGAGTCCTCCAAGGGGATCGTGCTCGGGGGTGGACACGGATCGCTCTTACTGGTGGGACGACCAACCAGAGGATGAGTGGCGCAGGAGATTGCTGAGGGGGCCCTGGCAGACAGCAACGTCCAAAGAGACAGGGGGAGGACATGGACGTGTTAGGAGAGGACCTTGGTTTCGAGCACACAAGCAATGAGCTGGAAGCAGAGACGATTGACGTCGACGAACTGTATCCAAGATCTACCCCAGCGACTGAGGAGCTTCCAGAACCTGCACCCGAGAAGCGGGAAGGGGGAAGGGGGCTTCGAGGGGGGAATGGATGTCAGGGGTACAGGGACAGAGGCACAGGGAAGGCAGGAAATGGAGAGCGATGGAGAGGAATCCCAGGAGAGAGAGGAAGAGGATAGCAATGACGCAGGGGATTCCATGAGTCTCTCCAGCGAATCAGAGGATTCCCAGAAAGGGGCGCCTGTGGTAAGGGCAAGGGGAGCCCCGGGGGGAAAGTGTCAGGAGCGGTGGGCCAGCAGGGGACCCCAAAGCGGCAGCTGGGAATCAGGGCCAGCCTCCCCACCAGAGCGCAGCGAGGGAGGGGGAGGGTCCAGTGTGTCAGAGGGAGCAGCTCCGGCGACAGAGAAAGGGGAGGGATCAGAGCAAGCCGTTCTCCCGGAAGGGGAGGAAAGCAGTGAGGGGAGTAGCATAACTGTCAAAAGGAAGGTCAGAAGTTGGGCGCGCGCGCCAAGTTCAAATGAGGAGGCGCGCGGGAGAACAGGGAGCCCGGAGGAGGAGGGGCCAGGACCCAAAGCCCGCAGGAGGGGGCAGGAGCAGTCTGGAGACTCTGCTTCAGGAGAAAGCAGGAGGGGAGGAACCCCGATGGGCAGAAAGACCCTGCGGAAAAGGAAAGAGAGAAAGAGGTGGGGCAGCGTTAGCTTATTAAACTGGTGTAGGGGTGGGACCGATTCAGAGGGGACTTCTACTGTCTAGGAGAAAGAGACGCGGGGCTGCACGCCTCGGTTGTGGAACCAATAATGAACTGCAATAAACACCCTTGTATATAAGAAGAGCTTGGCGTTGGTCTTTTGTGAGCTGAGACCTGAGGCAGCCCTGACAGGTGCCATCTACATAAAAAGAAGATGATAAAGCTCTGATTGGGCTTATTTCAAATTGGTGTTTTTGGGGTTAGAATGCACGTTCACTCAATAATCGCAGAGTGACATGATTTTTATCAGTCCAAATCAAACATAGGTGTTTTGGTTCCATCTCAATAGAAGGAGGACAAATAAGCTTGGATTGTTCTTTCGGTAGTCATTCACCCTGATCCTAACCCTAACCCTAACTCTAACCCTAACCCTAACCCTAACCCTAACCCTAACCCTAACCCTAACCCTAACCCTAACCCTAACCCTAATAATAATAATAATTTATTATTTGTACCCCGCCCATCTGGCTGGGTTTCCCCAGCCACTCTGGGCGGCTTCCATAGAAACCAAAAAAACACTAAAATATCATACATTAAAAACTTCCCTGAACAGGGCTGCCTTAAGATGTCTTCTGAATGTCAGGTAGTTGTTTATCGTTTTGACATCTGATGGGAGGGCGTTCCACAGGGCGGGCGCCACTACCGAAAAGGCCCTCTGCCTGGTTCCCTGTAGCTTTGCTTCTCGCAATGAGGGAACCGCCAGAAGGCCCTCGGCGCTGGACCTCAGCGTCCGGGCAGAACGATGGGGGTGGAGACGCTCCTTCAGGTATACTGGGCCGAGGCCGTTTAGGGCTTTAAAGGTCAACACCAGCACTTTGAATTGTGCTCGGAAACGTACTGGGAGCCAATGTAGGTCTTTCAAGACCGGTGTTATGTGGTCTCGGCGGCTGCCCCCAGTCACCAGTCTAGCTGCCGCATTCTGGATTAGTTGTAGTTTCCGAGTCACCTTCAAAGGTAGCCCCACGTAGAGCGCATTGCAGTAGTCCAAGCGGGAGATAACCAGAGCATGCACCACTCTGGTGAGACAGTCCACGGGCAGGTAGGGTCTCAGCCTGCGTACCAGGTGGAGTTGGTAGACAGCTGCCCTGGATACAGAATTGACCTGCGCCTCCATGGACAGCTGTGAGTCCAAAATGACTCCCAGGCTACGCACCTGGTCCTTCAGGGGCACAGTTACCCCATTCAGGACCAGGGAGTCCTCCACACCAGCCCGCCCCCTGTCCCCCAAGAACAGTACTTCTGTCTTGTCAGGATTCAACCTCAATCCATTAGCCGCCATCCATCCTCCAACCGCCTCCAGGCACTCACACAGGACCTTCACCGCCTTCACTGGTTCTGATTTGAAAGAGAGGTAGAGCTGGGTATCATCTGCATATTGATGGACACCCAGTCCAAACCCCCTGATGATCTCTCCCAGCGGCTTCATATAGATGTTAAAAAGCATGGGGGAGAGGACGGAACCCTGAGGCACCCCACAAGTGAGGGCCCAAGGGTCTGAACACTCATCCCCCACCACCACTTTCTGAACACGGCCCAGGAGGAAGGAGCGAAACCACTGTATAACAGTGCCCCCAGCTCCCAACCCCTCTAGACGGTCCAGAAGGATGTTATGGCCGATTGTATCAAAGGCCGCTGAGAGATCCAGCAGAACTAGGAAACAACTCTCACCTTTGTCCCTAGCTCGCCGGAGATCATCAACCAGTGCGACCAAGGCAGTTTCAGTCCCATGATGAGGCCTGAACCCCGATTGGAAGGGATCCAAATGGTCCGCATCCTCCAGGCGTGCCTGGAGTTGTTCAGCAACCACACGCTCAATCACCTTGCCCAAGAATGGAAGATTTGAGACTGGGCGATAGTTGGCCATACTGGCCGGGTCTAAAGATGGTTTTTTAAGAAGCGGTTTAATGACCGCCTCTTTCAGCAGATCTGGGAATGTTCCCTCACAGAGGGAAGCATTCACCACCCCGCAGAGCCCATCGCCCAGCCCTTCCCGGCTTGCTTTTATTAGCCAGGATGGGCAAGGATCAAGGAGACAGGTGGTTGGTTTCACGAGTCCAAGCAGCCTGTCCACATCCTCGGGGGTAACGGATTGAAATTGATTCCATGCAACTTGACCAGACAGAGCTCCAGCACTCTCCCGCCCCAGCCCTGCTCCCACGGTGGTGTCTAGCTCCTTCCGAATATGAGTGATTTTATCTGCAAAAAACTTTGCAAAATCGTTGCAGGAGATCTTGGGGTCTTTACAAGGCCCCGGTGGTAAAGGTGGTTCCGTTAAATTGCGGACCACCTGAAAGAGTCTCCTGCTACTATTTTCTGCAGATGCAATAGAGGCGGTGAAGAAAGTCTTCTTCGCCGTCGCTATCGCCACTTGGTAGGCTCGACGATGAGCTCTAACCTGTGTCCGGTCAGATTCGGAGTGAGTTTTCTGCCACCGACGCTCTAGCCACCTCAGCGATTGTTTCATCGCCCTCAGCTCCGGGGAAAACCACGGGGCTGTCCGGGCTTTTCTTTGGTGTTTATGCACATTGACCCAGAAATCGCAAAGTGTGTGTAATGAAACCAAAATAACACAACACCGTCTTTTTGTTTTGTTTTTTTAAATAAATATTTATTAGGATTTTACAAATTATAACAAACATATCAATACACACAAACACAAACAAAAATAAAATAATAAAAAGAACAAGTATGATTTCAATACCTTATTTTCATAAAACTTCTTTCACCGACCTCCTCATACCTCCCCTTTCTGCATTCCCATTTCAAAAATTTAGTTCAGCAAATCCTCACCCTTAATTTTATCTAATTATCATCCTTACTTTCCTTTCACTTTATCTTTACAGCTGTACTCCATTTGATTTTAAAAACCATATCATTCTAAAATTCATAAATTTTACAGTATTTCTTAAGATAATTCTTAAATTTCTTCCAATCTTCTTCCGCCGTCTCTTTTCCCTGGTCTCGGATTCTGCCAGTCATTTCTGCTAGTCACATATAGAATCATAGAATCATAGAATCATAGAGTTGGAAGAGACCACAAGGGCCATCGAGTCCAACCCCCTGCCAAGCAGGAAACACCATCAGAGCACTCCTGACATATGGTTGTCAAGCCTCTGCTTAAAGACCTCCAAAGTAGGAGACTCCACCACACTCCTTGGCAGCAAATTCCACTGTCGAACAGCTCTTACTGTCAGGAAGTTCTTCCTAATGTTTAGGTGGCATCTTCTTTCTTGTAGTTTGGATCCATTGCTCCGTGTCCGCTTCTCTGGAGCAGCAGAAAACAACCTTTCTCCCTCCTCTATGTGACATCCTTTTCTATATTTGAACATGGCTATCATATCACCCCTTAACCTCCTCTTCTCCAGGCTAAACATGCCCAGCTCCCTTAGCCGTTCCTCATAAGGCATTGTTTCCAGGCCTTTGACCATTTTGGTTGCCCTCCTCTGGACACGTTCCAGTTTGTCAGTGTCCTTCTTGAATTGTGGTGCCCAGAACTGGACACAGTACTCCAGGTGTGGTCTGACCAGAGCAGAATACAGTGGCACTATTACTTCCCTTGATCTAGATGCTATACTCCTATTGATGCATCCCAGAATTACATTGGCTTTTTTAGCTGCCGCGTCACACTGTTGGCTCATGTCAAGTTTGTGGTCAACCAAGACTCCTAGATCCTTTTCACATGTACTGCTCTCAAGCCAGGTGTCACCCATCTTGTATTTGTGCCTCTCATTTTTTTTGCCCAAGTGCAATACTTTACATTTCTCCCTGTTAAAATTCATCTTGTTTGTTTTTGCCCAGTTCTCTAATTTGTCAAGGTCGTTTTGAAGTGTGATCCTGTCCTCTGGGGTGTTAGCCACCCCACCCAGTTTGGTGTCATCAGCAAATTTGATCAGGATGCCCTTGAGTCCATCATCCAAGTCGTTGGGTAGATCCTGTGTCTTCCATTACTTTGTTATGAGTATTCTTGCCGCTGTTGTAGCATACATAAAAAATGTTCTGTCTTTCTTTTGCACCGATTGGCCGACAATGCCCAAGAGAAAGGCCTCTGCTTTCTTAGGAAAGGTATATTTAAATACCCTTTTCATTTCATTATAAATCATTTCCCAGAAAGCCTTAATCCTTGGGCACGTCCACCAAAGGTGAAAAAAAAGTACCTTCAATTTCTTTACATTTCCAACATTTATTGTCAGACAAGTGGCAAATTTTTGCAAGCTTGACCGGGGTCATGTACCACCTATAGATCATTTTCATAATATTTTCCTTTAAGGCATTACATGCCATAAATTTCATACCGGTGTTCCACAACTGTTCCCAGTCAGCAAACATAATGTTATGACCAATATCTTGTGCCCACTTTATCATAACTGATTTCACTGTTTCATCTTGTGTATTCCATTTCAACAGCAAGTTATACATTCTTGACAAATTCTTAGTATTGGGTTCTATCAGTTCTGTTTCTAATTTTGATTTTTCCACCTGAAAGCCAATTTTCCTGTCCAACTTGAAAACCTCCATTATTTGATAATAATGGAGCCAATCTCGCACTTTGTCCTTTAACTTTTCAAAACTCTGCAATTTCATTTTATCCCCCTCCTGTTCCAAAATTTCCCAATATTTCAGCCATTTGGCCTCCATATTGAGTTTTCTCACAGCTTTAGCTTCCATTGGCGACAACCACCTTGGGGTTTTATTTTCCAACAAGTCTTTATATCTAATCCAGACATTATATAGTGCTTTCCTGAGAATATGATTTTTAAAAGCTTTATGGGCCTTAACCTTATCATACCATAAATATGCATGCCACCCAAAAACATTGTTGAAGCCTTCTAAATCCAAAATGTCTGTGTTCTCAAGAAGCAGCCAGTCTTTCAACCAGCAGAAAGCTGCTGATTCATAGTAAAGTTTAAAGTCTGGCAGGGCAAATCCCCCTCTTTCTTTGGTGTCAGTTAAAATCTTAAATTTTATTCTGGGTTTCTTGCCCTGCCACACAAATTTCGAAATATCTTTCTGCCACTTCTTGAAGCAATCCATCTTGTCCACAATTTGCAATGTTTGAAACAAAAACAGCATTCTAGGCAATACATTCATTTTGGTTTTTTTAAAATAATATTTCATTGCTTTTTTCCAGATATAAATGTAAAGTCAAATACATGATAGAATCCACAAAAAAGAAAAGAAAGAAGAAAAAAGAAAGAAAAACAATAGAACAGAAAAATTCATTTTTCCAAAACATCTTTTCATAACCATCTGGACTTCCCCACGTCTCCCTCTCCCTGCATTCTTTACAATAAAGATATCAGCAAATTGTTACCTTGTTTCATGCGTTTTTTGTACTTTCAAATAGTTATACTTTAAGTTTAAAATACTTGTTGTCAAATTGCCTTTATCCTAAAATAGACATAAAGATTAGTTTAAACTTTAGTTCCTTCCTAATTTATAACTTAATTTCCCAGATCATCAAATTTTAATTGCTGAAGCTAGACTTTCCCAGCCACGCAAACCCTTAACATTCATATAGCTTATGTTGTTTTTGTAGGTAGTCTTTAAATTTTTTCCAGTCCTCCTCCATTTTTTCTTCACCCAAGTCTCGGATTCTGCCAGTCATTTCAGCCAGTTCCATATAGTCCATCAATTGCATCTGCCACTCTTCCAGCGTGGGTAGATCTTGTGTCTTCCAATGTTTAGCGATAAGAATTCTTGCTGCTGTAGTTGCGTACATGAAAAAAGTTCTATCCTTCTTTAACACTTTCTGGCCGACAATGCCCAGAAGGAAGGCCTCTGGTTTCTTGGGGAAGGTATACTTAAATACCTTTTTTAACTCATTGTAGATCATTTCCCAGAAGGCCTTCACTTTCGGGCAAGTCCACCAGAGGTGAAAGAATGTCCCTTCAGCCTCCTTGCATTTCCAACATTTATTATCAGACAAATGATATATCTTAGCAAGCTTGACTGGGGTCATGTACCACCTGTATATCATTTTCATAATGTTTTCTTTCAAGGCATTACATGCCGTAAATTTCATACCGGTGGTCCATAACCTTTCCCAGTCTTCAAACATGATGTTGTACCCAATGTCTTGAGCCCATTTTATCATGGCTGATTTGACTATCTCATCCTGAGTGTTCCATTTAAGCAGCAAGTTATACATTCTTGATAGAATTTTAGTCTTTGGTTCCAATAGTTCTGTTTCTAACTTTGATTTCTCCACCTGGAAACCTGTTTTTTTATCCATTTTAAAGACCTCTTGAATTTGAGCATAGTGCAACCAGTCTTGCACCTTGTTTTTTAATTTGTCAAAGCTCTGCAATCTCCAATTATCTCTGGTTTTTTCTATTATCTCCCAGTATTTTGGCCAACCAACCTCCATATTGAGTCTTTTTCGGGCCTTAGCCTCCATTGGTGATAGCCACCTCGGGGTCTTGTTTTCTAACAAGTCCTTATATTTAGTCCAGACTATAAATAAAGCTTTTCTGACAATATGGTTTTTGAACATTTTGCGAATTTTTACCTTGTTGTACCACAAGTATGCATGCCATCCAAAAGCATTATTAAACCCTTCCAGATCTAGGACATCAGTGTTTTCTAATAAGAACCAATCTTTCATCCAGCAGAAAGATGCAGCTTCGTAATATAACCTTAAGTCTGGCAGGGCAAACCCCCCTCTTTCTTTTGCATCAGTTAATATTTTAAACTTTATCCTGGGCCTTTTGCCCTGCCAGACAAACTTCGAAATATCTTTCTGCCACTTTCCAAAACATTCCACTCTGTCCACGATCTGTAGGGTTTGAAACAAAAACAACATCTTTGGCAATACATTCATCTTAACAGCAGCAATTCGTCCCAACAAGGAAAGTTTAAGTCTTGACCAGATTTCAAAATCCTTTTTGATTTCTGACCAACATTTTTCATAATTATCTTTGAATAAATTCAAGTTTTTAGCAGACAAATTAATCCCTAGGTATTTCACTTTTTTAACCACATTTAACTCTGTCACCTTCTGAAACCCATCTATTTCTGAAGGTGTCAAATTTTCCCCCAAAACCTTGGTTTTTTGCTTATTCAACTTAAATCCTGCCACCCGACCAAACTCATAAATCAGTTCTAGAGCTCTTTTTGTACTAGGTTCTGGCTCCTGTAGTGTTAACACCAAATCATCTGCAAAAGCTTTCAGTTTATATTGTTTCACTCCGACCTGTATTCCATGCACCAACCGGTCCTTCCTAAGCAAATTCAAAAGCACCTCCAGGACTGAAATAAATAACAGAGGGGAGAGAGGGCACCCCTGTCGTGTCCCTTTTTCAATTTTGAACTCCTCCGTCACCACATTGTTCACTATCAATTTGGCCTTTTGCTCTGAATAAATTGCTTCTATACTGTTTTGAAACGCCTGTCCCACTCCCATCCCTTCCAAGTTTTTCTTCATGAACTTCCAAGAAATGTTGTCGAAGGCTTTCTCTGCATCTATGAAGATTAAAACTGCTTTCGTGTTGATATTGGTCTGCAATAATTCCAAAATGTCAATAATATTCCTAGTGTTATCAGACAAATGTCTACCAGGGAGGAAGCCAGCCTGGTCCTTATGAATTACTTCATTTAACACTTTTTTAAGTCTATTTGCCAAAATATCAGCAAAAATTTTATAATCCACATTAAGGAGTGAGATGGGACGGTAATTCTTAAGTTGGGTCTTTTCAGATTCCAATTTAGGTATCAATGTGATGAATGCTTCTTTCCACGATTCTGGTGCCCTTTTCCCCTCCATGATCTGATTACATACCTCCATTAATGGTTGAATCAAGAAGTCTTTTAATGTCTTATAATACTTGGAGGTAAGTCCGTCTGGGCCTGGAGATTTCCCTAATTGCATATTCTGAATGGCACTCTCGATTTCCTGTTGTGTTATTCTATAATTCAGGGTTGTTCTCTTCTCTTGAGATAATTTTTGTAATCCATTATTTTTTAGAAATTGGTCTATCTCAGTCTCTTCCTGTGGCCCTTGCGTGAACAGTTTTTTGAAATATCTCTGGAAACACTTTCTAATTTCTTCTGGTTTCTGAATATTTCTCCCTTCAACCTCCAGATTGGTGACAAAGTTCAATTTTTGTCTCTTTTTCAGCTGCCATGCTAGCAGCTTTCCACATTTATTCGCCGATTCAAAAGATCTTTGTTTCATTTGTTTGATTTTCCATTCCACTTCTTGGTTTATCAATTTCGCATATTGTGCTTGGTGGAATTTAATCTCTCTTAAAATTTCTTTTGATTTTGGTTTTAGTCTCAACTTTTTCTCTCCGTCTCTTATCTTCTCTAATATCTTATCCTTTTTTCCACTCCAGAGTTTTTTCTTAATCGTATTCTGTTGTATCAGAAACCCTCTCATCACAGCTTTGCTTGCGTCCCAGATTGTTCTCTTTTCAACCGAAGTGTTTAAATTTATTTCAAAATAATCTTTCAAGGTTTTTTGGGCCTTCTTCATGATCTCCTGATCTCTTAACAGAGTGTCATTCATTTTCCATCTGAAGGAACCGGCTGGAGTAAGTCTCAATTCCATTTTCAAGGCGTTATGGTCGGAGCAGGTTTTTGGGCAGATTTCCACTTTTTTAGTCTTAGGTGCCAGCCCTCTAGTTGTCCATATTTGGTCGATTCTTGACCATGATAGGTGGGCCTCAGAGAAGAATGTTCCTTCTTTCCCTAGGGGGTTCTTTGTCCTCCAAATGTCAATCAAGTCCATACTGTCAGTTAGTTCAAAAAAAGTTTTAGGTAGTCTGCCATCTTTAGTCAAATTTTGGTTTTGTGACTTGTCCATATAAGTAGAGACCACTCCATTCATGTCTCCCATCATGATGATGTTATTATAGTCCAAATAATCCAGCATTGTCTCGTGCAGCTTCTTGTAAAATTCCGATTTCCCCTCATTTGGTGCGTAGATTCCTACTATCAAGAATTTTTCTCCTTGTGATTGTATCTCTATTGCCATGATTCTTCCTTGCTCATCTTTAAACAGAAATTTCGGCGACAGGTTCTCCTTTGCATAAATCACTACGCCTCTTTTCTTAACTTTATCTGAAGAAATAAATTCGTGACCTAATCTTTTGTTAATTAGCACTTTTCTGTGGAGCCTAGTCACATGTGTTTCCTGCAAGCAAATAATGTCCAATTGTTCTTTTTTCAAAATATGAAATATCTTTCTTCTTTTCTCCGGGGAATTTGCGCCATGAATGTTCCAACTAAGCAGCTGTAGAGACATCCTGAATCAGTTTGTAAGTCCTAATAGGGAGTCGACTTCCTTTTCGTCCAGACCTGCAGGTGGCCCTGGTGTTGATTCAGGCGAAGGTGGTGGCCAGACTCCTGCCACTCCTTTCCGAAGGTCCTCCCCGTAGTCGTGTAGAAACTTCTCTTGGTCCTCTGCTGATCTGATTTTTACTTTTTTCCCTTTGAAGTTAAAGGATATTCCTTGGGGAAACTCCCACCTGTAGGGAATTGTGTTGTTTCTCAACAGTCCTGCTAGGTCTTTATATGTAGTTCTTAAATCCAAAAGTTGTTTCGGAACATCTCTGTAGATTTCTGCTTTCTTGCCTTGAATCACCAGTGGATTTTTGAAATGTAGGCCAAGTATATTATCTCTTTCTTGCCTAGATCTTAAAATGATCAGGCAGTCTCTAGATCTATCCTTCCTCACCACTCTTCCCAGTCTGAAAGCGGTGACGATTTTAAAGTCCTTATCTTCCGCTATACCCCAGAACTTTGAAAATTCTGCTGTCAAAAAGCCAATCAAATCTTCTTTTTCAAGTTCTGGAATTGATCTCAATCTAAAATTGTTCTCCCGATTTTTCAATTCCACCATGGACAGATAGGCCTGTTGTTCGTTGATTTGCCTGCTCAGTGGCCTTACTTCCTTTCTTACTTCCTCAATTTTCTTATTGGCTTGTTCTGCTTTTTGATTCACTTCTTCAGCCAGTTTGCGATTCTCTGCTGTTGTTGTTTGAATATTCCCAATTGCTTGTGTATTTTGGGAAACTTGCTCAGTCAATTTGTTGATAGTGGCTGTCACTTGATCAAATTTTTCCGCCTGTTCATCCGCTTTCCTGTTTAAAGCTGCCAATTGTTCCAAAATTTCTTTAGAGACTGGGTCAAGCCCTCCTGAAGCCATATCCCCTAGGTCTGGCTGCTTGATTTCTCCTTCTTGCAAGCCTAGGACAGTTGGGACAGATGATCTACGTGTCTGCGCAGTCAAAGTTGTTTGCAACAGTTCAGATTGTTTTGGTTTTGATTTGGCAGCCCTTGTTCTCCCTGTGCCACTCATTCCACAGCTGTCTATGTATCAAGGTCAAATTGTAAATCCCATGGGAAAAACAGTCCAGAATAAAAACATCCAGGCAGAAGATGAACAAAACAATAAGCAGTTCTCAGAGACTAAATAATCCACAGTCCTCTAGGGGGAGCTCCCCTGTAGTCAAAAAAAAAAAAAAAGTAAAAACTTTCCACCATTAAATTCCCAATGGACCAACAAAGAAGAAAAAAATAGGAAGTACCTTCAACATTCCTTTAAACTTGCAGAGCTTTGCCCGAGTTGAAAAGAAAGTCTCAATAATGGTGCATGCAACAGTTCCCTATTTGTATCCCACAGTAAGGCTCAAATGTAGCACGTTGAAACTTTAGATACAGTTTCCGCAAATTGACAGATCTTTATATCCAGGCAGTCCGCAGACTATTTTTTCTCAAAATTTTGTAATCCACCAAGAGAAGGCGCAATCCCAGTCCAAGTCCAGTTCGTTTACACAAAAGTAATCCTCTTTACTTATAAGTAGCGAAGTCAGAATTTGCACAGTATAAGCGGATTCCCTTTAAAGTCCCTCTTTCAGCGCTTCCCGCTTGTCGAGGTCTTTGCTTTGAACTTAAGCAGAATCGGAAGACGGACTTCCCTTTTGACGTCTCCCGTTTTCAGCCGAATTCAATAATTTAGTTCCCCAATCTTGTGGTTCTTACTCACGAGTATGTTGTTTAGAGTCGGATATTCATAGAAGAAAGGTCAGCGCTCATCAGCAGCAGCCGCGCGGCTTCACTTCCGCGGAAAGAGCGATGAACTCACAGCACCGCTCCCCCTTTCACGTTCCGGAGCCCCTTACGGGGTTCCTTCTTCGTTTCCAGGGTCGCTCCTGGTGCCCGCCGAGTCCCACGACCACAAGCTCACTCTGCCTGTGGGTTTTCTTAACGGGTCTCCGCTCTGCCGCAGCCATTGCCGTTTCGCGCCGCCTCCGGAATACATTCATTTTGATCACAGCAATACGGCCTAACAGTGAAATCTTCAAATTTGACCATATCTCTAGATCCTTTTTTACTTCCGTCCAGCATTTCTCATAATTGTCTTTAAACAAGTTCACATTTTTAGCTGACATATTAATCCCCAAGTATTTCACCTTCGTAACCACGGTTAACCCCGTTTCATTCTGGAACCTCTCCCTTTCTGTAGCTGTTAAGTTTTTCTCTAATACCTTAGTCTTTAATTTATTCAATTTGAATCCTGCAACTTGACCAAACTCTTGAATTAATTCTAAAACTCTTTTAGTACTAGTGTCTGGCTCTTGTAATGTAAGTACCAAGTCATCTGCAAATGTTCTATGTTTGTACTGTTTAACTCCGACCTGTACCCCTTTAACTAGCTGGTCCCTTCTAATCATGTTCAGCAAAACCTCCAGGACCGATATAAAAAGCAAAGGGGAAATTGGGCACCCCTGTCATGTCCCTTTTTCTATTCTAAAGTCTTCCGTAACCACATTATTTACAATTAGCTTAGCCTTTTGTTCAGAGTATATTGCACCCATACCATTCTCAAATCCTTGGCCTACCCCCATCCCATGTAGATTCTTCTTCATAAAACTCCAAGAAATGTTGTCAAAGGCTTTCTCCGCATCCACAAATATCAGTACTGCTTTAGTGTTTATATTCACTTCTAGTTTTTCCAAAATATCTATTATATTCCTCACATTGTCTGACAAATGTCTTCCTGGGAGAAAGCCTGCTTGGTCCTTGTGAATCTCTTCCATCAATACTTTCTTCAACCTTTTAGCCAAAATGTCAGCAAAAATTTTGTAATCCACATTAAGTAACGATATAGGGCGGTAGTTCTTAAGCTGAGTCTTTTCAGTCTCTGTTTTCGGTATGAGTGTAATATAAGCTTCTTTCCACGATACTGGTGCCCTTTTCCCCTCTAAAATTTCATTGCAGACTTCCTTCAAAGGTTGTAATAGCCACTCCTTCAAGGCCTTGTGTAATGGGAATTGGGGTTACTTGTGCGTAAACTGCAAACTGCTCCAAGCTGGTCGTATAGCTAAACCTTTCCCTGGTTTGACAGCCCTTACAACGCGACTGTCTTAGTCGCTGGCAGAATCCGTGAGTGGGCGTCTCCTAAACTTCCTCCAACATAGAAATTCTTTGACTCCAAGTCTCCTCCTAGATTCTCTGCGCGGAAGCCTTCTGCGCAGCGTGGGCGTGCCAAGCGGAGGTCCCGCAAATGTGGAGCTGGTGTGGATAGCGCGAAGAGGGATGCGCTGGAGCGAATTCAAGCCAGCCGTGATGGCGAGAGCTGCCTCGGAGGGCCCACCTGATGCCCTGGTTATCCAGTTGGGGGAAAACGACCTGGCGTACCGCAAAGCTATTGACTTGAGATGGAACATTTTTGACGATTTTGCTGATCTGATGGCGGTTTACCCAAACATTACTAACCTGTGGTCCTCGTTGCTTGAGAGGAGGACATGGAGGGATTGTGTGAGCCCGGTTGGAATCAATAAAGCAAGAAAGGTCCTGGAGCGGGCTGTGGAACGTAGAGTGGTGGCTCTGGGCGGGTGCGTCATAGGACACCCAGGCATCCAGTACAGCAACGAAGGTGTGGGGTTCATTGGCAGGGGTTCATTGTTATGCAAATGAATGGGGGGGAAGGAAGCGCCATCACCTTCCCCCAAGGAAAGGGTAGTCCGGTAGAGGACTCCGGGGGGCGTTGCCTTGTCCGAAACCTAGGGAGGTAAGGGCCTCTGGCACGCCCCCGAGCGGTGACACCCGTGGGATCCTAGTTGGCGTACTTCAACAGGACTCCCACGGCTTGTGGATAACCCTTCCCGGTCTCCATGCCGGGTAGTCGATAGGAGCCAATGCCTAAGGCCAATACCTTTCAATTCTGTAATCAATACAGTTGTGGCCTTTTTATGCCCATTAACCTTATATAATGTGTCCAGTGTCTTCATTTCACATGGGGGAGGGGACTTGCCACGCAAAGCCATTTCCGACCTTGGGAGGAGAGGGGGTTGCGGGTTACCCCTCCCACACACGCGGGGGCTGGCCTTTTGCCCCCGCGAGATCCAGGGAATCCCCGGGCGTGCCTGCGACCTGGCCCGTCAATCGACGGGCTGGGGAGGCGTGGCCTAGCATACTTAAGGCCAGGTACGCCCAGGGACCGCCCTCTTTCCCCTTGCCAGCTGAGCGGTTTTCCGTTCCTTGGACGGCGACGTGGGAAACCCCGGGAAGGAGCTATCCCCTTCCTCAGAAGATTCAAACACCGCTCCCCATCTGCTGCTGTCTCTTTCCGCTGCCCAATCTCCCCAGTTGGATTCCTCTCCCTCGGATACCCCTCCTTCCTCCTCTTCGGAGGCTGGCCACCCCTCAAACTCTTCTTCATCATCCGTGGTGCCAAATTGCTCTTCCCAGAACCTTCCTAGGGGTTTGGGCTTCTTTGGGAACCTGCTATGAAACTCCTCCTGCAGATACTCATCCCTGATCTCTTCTGCAGGAACCCAAGTGTTTTCCGACTCTGGTTCCCCTTCCCAAGCCACCAAATATTCCACCCTTCTCCCTCTCCACCTTGAATCGAGAATTTCCGCTGCGTGACCACTAAATTCCCTTTCCTCCACCAGTGGATGCATGGGGATTTCTCTTTCTCGCCCCTGAAATTCCCTCCCTTCCCGGTACGGTGAGAGCAAGGACCTGTGGAACACCGGGTGTAGTTTCATGTTGGTGGGCAATTTGAGTCTAAAGGTCACAGGATTCACCTGTTGGGTTACCTCGAAGGGTCCCAGTCGCCTTGGCCATAATTTCTTACACCCCCCCCTTTGAACGGTAACCCTTGGGTTGACAACCACACCTGGTCCCCAACCCTTATTGTCTCCCCTTCTCTGCGGTGCTTGTCTGCCTGCCTCTTGTACACTTCCTTAGCCCTCTCCAGGTTAACCTTAAGTTGTTGATGTAAAGCTTCCATTTCTTCCACAAATTGTTTGGCCGCCGGCACACTCCCCCTCCCCTCCCCCTCCCCTGGGAAGGCCCTGGGGTGACACCCGTAATTGGCCATGAAGGGACTCATCCCCGTGGACACGTGTTCAGCGTTATTGTATGCAAATTCGGCCACCGCTAGTTTTTCCACCCAATCGTTCTCCCTTTCGTTGACGTAGCAGCGTAGGTACTGTTGAAGTACGCTATTGACTGTTTCTGCTTGTCCGTTGGTCTCCGGGTGTCTGGCCATCGAGAAGCTCACTTCGACGTCCAGAACCTGGAAGTAAATTGCCTGCCTCTGTCGGACAAAACCCTCAAGGGGGCGCCATGCAACCTGAAAACGTGATCTATAAACAGCCTAGCTGTCTCCTCCGCTGTCACTGCATGCGAGCAAGCAATAAAATGGCACATATTGGTCATCAAGTCCATATGGGAGTCGGAACTGAAGAGGTTAAGTTGTTCCCATGATGCCTCAACATTCTGACGTCAGCTTTGGAAGCTGGGAGGAGTTTTCTGACTGTTCCTCTCGGTCTTTGAGAGAGAAAGACGCAGTTTGTCATGGCTGCGAGAAGTCCTGGAGTTTTCTGAGAAAGGATGCAATAAAGAGCTGTAAATGGACAATCTGGTGCTCTGTGTATTTGTCGGAAGCTACGTGACAGTTTGCCGCTGTGTTTTACTCTGCTAGGCGTGACGGAACGAAGCAGATTGTGCCGCTAAGTGGGAAGCGTGCTGGACCGCTGTAAAGAGCTAATTGGACCGTAAATCAATTAGCAGGTCACGCACTAATAAATCAACAGTCCACTACCACCATGACTGCTGTTTTCCCCCTGGACTTGGGTAAATCGGTCATAAAATCAATGGATACCACCTCCCAGGGCCTTCCAGGGGTGGGTAAGGGCTCCAGTAACCCCACAGGTGCTGCCTTCTCCCCTTTAGCCCTCTGGCAGTGCTCGCACCCCCGTACGTATTTCCGCACATCTTCCCTCACTCTTGGCCACCAGAACTGCCTGGTGACAAGCAACATGGTTTTGTGTTGACCAAAATGTCCCGCCGTGGGGTTATCATGTAGTTGTTTGAGTACTCTTCTCCTCGGGTCCCCTTCTAGTATGTACAATGCTCCCTTATAGTACAGAGCCCCCTCCTTTTCCTCAAAACCCCCCTGATTTTCTTCTGCGTCTCGTATCTCCCTGATTTTAGTTTGTGCGTACTCGTCATTCCTCGTCAACCCGGCTAGTTCTTGTCTCCCTACCAACACTCCCACACACACCCATCGGTCCTCGGGTATCACATGTCGTACTTCCGGCACCCCCTCTCCTTCCAAGTACTCTGGTTTACGGGAAAGGGCATCTGCCCTGACGTTTTCCTTTCCCGGCACATACTGAATTTCAAAGAAGAACTTGGAAAACTCCTGTGCCCATCGCACCTGTCTTTGGTTGAGAACTCGTGCAGTCCTCCAATATTCCAGGTTCTTATGGTCCGTGCACACCTGGATCTTGTGCTGCGCGCCTATTAGAAAATGTCTCCAACGTCGAAAGGCTTCATGAATTGCAAGCAGTTCCCGGTCATACACTGTGTAGTTCTGTTTGGACTTGTTCAGCTTCCTTGAAAAAAAGGCACACGGCTTCCACTCTGATCGATTTCCCGGCTGGAGCAACACAGCTCCCACCGCTCTGTCTGACGCGTCTGTTTCCAATCTCATAGGCTTCTGCAGATCCACGTGTAAGAGTTGCTCTTCCGAAGCGAATGCCCTCTTTAGCTTTTCAAAAGACTGCTGAGCCGCTTCTGTCCATTCAAACTTCTTCTTGCTGCTGAGACAATCAGTTATGGGTGCCGTTAAGTGGGCAAAGTTCTTGATAAACTTTCTATAGAAGTTTCCAAACCCCAGGAACCTCTGCACGTCCTTCCGGGTCTTGGGAGTCTTCCATTCTAGTACCGCCTGCACCTTGCCTGGGTCCATGGCTAAGCCTTTGTCCGACAACCTGTAGCCCAGGAACTCAACCTCTCGGGCGTGGAATTGGCATTTCTCCAGTTTGACCCACAGCTGGTGCTCCTGCAGCCTCTTCAGCACTTCCCTGACATCCTTAACATGCTGCTCCCCGTTCTCCGAGTAGATTAGCACATCATCTAGGAAGGCCACGCAATTCTTGTACAGCAGGGACCCCAACACGTGGTGCATGAAAGCTTGAAAGCAGGTCGAACCGGATTGTAATCCGAAGGGCATAACTAGGTACTCAAAGGCCCCCAGAGGGGTGAACATCGTGGTTTTCCATTCGTCCCCCTCTCTCATCCTTATCAAATTGTACGCCCCCCGAAGGTCCAGCTTGGTAAAGACCTTCCCTTTCCTTACCCTGGCCAAAATGTCATCAATTCTGGGCATAGGGAAGGTCACTGGTTCTGATACCCGGTTCACCGCGCGGTAATCTACGACCAATCTGGGCTCTTTGGAGTCTCTTTTGTCTACAAAGAACACTGGACTGCCCCCCACCGCCCTTGATTCTCGTATGAAACCCCTCTTCAGGTTCTTGTCAATGAACTTCCGCAACTCCTGCATCTCCCTGTCCGACATGGCGTACAGCTTACCCACTGGTAACTGAGCCCCTGAGAGTAGGTTGATCTGACAGTCAAAGGGCCTGTGAGGGGGCAGTCTATCCACCTCTTTCTCACTGAAGACTTCTTCCAGGTCTGCATACTGAGGTGGTACTCTCCCCTTTTCTCCCACCGCCATCCCTGCCACCCTGGCTACTGCCATCCTCGGGGTTTCCCCTTCGTGGCAGTGCTCTACGCAGTGAGCTGACCCAAAGGTGACTGTCCGCTGGTGCCACCCCACTACTGGATTGTGCAGTGCCAGCCAGCTCATTCCCAGTATGATTGGTGGCCCGGCTAATGTGGCAACGTGAAAGGCAATTGTCTCAGTGTGTCTGGAGACCCTCATTTTCATGGGAGGGGTCTGGTGGGTCACTCCCCCCCCAAGAGTTCTCTCCCATCAATGGCCGTTACTTGCAAGGGGTGTTCTAGAGGCACCACGTGGAGCTGGTGTTCTAGTGCAAAATCCCTGCTAAAGAAGTTGCAAGAGCTGCCTTCACCTTAATAGGGTGTCCGTTAGGGAGTTCTAACACCACCTCTATGGCTATGGCTGCCCGGGGGGGGGGGGGGTCTGGTTTGGGCACATTCACTGGTTGCTCGCCTGGCTGCTGTGCCCGCTCTCCTGCAGCCAAGCATTGCTGTTTCCCTGCTCCTGCTCACCACCAGCTGCCCCCACCATTCCTTGGCACGCCTTTCTCTGAGGGCAGACTCTGGCAAAATGTCCCGGCTGTTGGCAGAGAAAACACTTCTTGGTCATTTTCCCCTCCTTCTTGCGAACCTCGCCGGAGGTTTGATAGTAATGGAGCCAGTCTCGTACTTTAGACTTTAATCTCTCATAACTCTGTAATTTCATTTTATCTCCCCCTTGTTCCAAAATTTCCCAATATTTTGGCCATTTGGCCTCCATATTAAGTTTTTTCACGGCTTTAGCCTCCATTGGCGACAGCCACCTTGGGGTTTTATTTTCCAACAAATCTTTATATCTGATCCAGACATTATATAATGCTTTCCTAACAATGTGATTTTTAAAAGCTTTATGCGCTTTAACCTTATCATACCATAAATATGCATGCCATCCAAATACATTATTAAAACCTTCCAAGTCCAAAATATCTGTATTCTCGAGGAGCAGCCACTCTTTCATCCAGCAAAAAGCTGCTGATTCATAGTACAGTTTTAAGTCCGGCAGGGCAAATCCCCCTCTTTCCTTTACATCCGTTAAAATTTTAAACTTTATTCTGGGTTTTTTGCCCTGCCTGACAAATTTAGAAATGTCTTTCTGGCACCTCTTGAAACAGTCCATCTTGTCAAGAATTTGCAATGCTTGAAATAAAAATAACATTCTAGGCAATACATTCATCTTAATAACTGCAATTCGGCCTAACAAGGAAAGCTTTAAATTTGACCATATTTCTAGATCCTTCTTAACTTCTGTCCAGCATTTCTCATAATTATCTTTAAACAAATTCACATTCTTAGATGTCATATTAATCCCCAAGTATTTCACCTTCTTAACCACTGTCAACCCTGTTTCATTCTGGAACCTCTCCCTTTCCATAGCTGTTAAGTTTTTCTCCAAAACTTTAGTTTTTTGTTTATTCAACTTGAATCCTGCAACTTGACCAAATTCTTGAATTAGTTCTAAAACCCTTTTCGTACTAGTGTCTGGCTCTTGTAAAGTAAGTACCAAGTCATCTGCAAAGGTCCTTAACTTATACTGTTTGGCTCCAACCTGAACCCCTTTAACCAGCTGATCACTTCTAATCATGTTTAGCAAAACCTCCAGGACTGATATAAAAAGTAGTGGGGAAATTGGGCACCCCTGTCGTGTCCCTTTTTCTATTTTAAATTCTTCCGTTACCACATTATTTACAATTAATTTAGCCTTCTGTTCAGAATATATTGCACCCATACCATTCTCAAATCCTTGCCCTACCCCCATCCCATGTAGATTCTTCTTCATAAAACTCCAAGAAATATTATCAAAGGCTTTCTCCGCGTCCACAAATATCAGAACTGCTTTAGTGTTTATGTTCACCTCTAATAATTCCAAAATGTCTATTATGTTCCTCACATTATCTGACAAGTGTCTTCTTGGGAGAAAGCCTGCTTGGTCCTTGTGAATCTCTTCCACCAATACTTTTTTCAATCTTTTTGCCAAAATGTCTGCAAAAATTTTGTAATCCACATTAAGTAATGATATAGGGCGGTAATTCTTAAGCTGAGTCTTTTCAGTCTCTGTTTTCGGTATGAATGTGATATACGCTTCTTTCCATGATTCTGGTGCCTTTTTCCCCTCCAAAATTTCGTTGCAGACTTCCTTCAAAGGTTGTAACAACTACTCCTTCAAGGCTTTGTAGTATCTGGAAGTCAACCCATCTGGTCCTGGAGATTTGCCCAGTTGCATGTTTTGAATGGCACCTTCTATCTCTTGTTCAGTTATTTTCTGATTCAGGTCTATTTTACTTTGATGAGAGATTTTTTGTAGACCAAATTTCTTAAGAAACTCATTTATATCTCTTTCATTCTGCGGCCCTTGTGAGTATAATTTTTTGAAATAACTCTGGAAACAGTTTCTAATCTCATTTGGCTTATAAATGTTCTTTCCTTCCACCTCTAGGCTTGTAACCGTGTTTAGTTTTTGCCTTTTCTTCAATTCCCAAGCCAGAAGTTTACCACACTTATCCGCAGATTCAAATGTCTTTTGTCTCATTTGCTTAATCTTCCATTCTATTTCTTGGTTCATCAATTCCATGTATTGTGTCTGATGTAACTTAATTTCTCTCAAAATCTCCTGGGACTTTGGTTTAGATCTCAATTTCTTTTCTCCTTCTTTAATCTTTTCCTTCTTATCCTTCTTCTCATTTTGGTTTCTCTTCTTTATAGAGTTTTGTTGTATTAAAAATCATCGCATAACAGCTTTACTTGCGTCCCAGATTACTCATTTTTCCACATCCGTTTTTAAATTTATTTCAAAATAGTCTCTCAAAGTTTTTTGAGCCTTTTTGTAGACCTCTTCATCTCTAAATAAGGTGTCATTCATCCTCCATCTAAAGGAACCAGCTGTTGTTAACTTCATCTCCATCTTTACGGCATTGTGGTCGGAGCAGGTTTTTGGGCAGATTTCCACTTTCTTGATCTTTGGAGCCATCCCACTAGTAACCCATATTTGGTCAATTCTAGTCCATGTCATCATAGCTTCAGAAAAGAAAGTTCCCTCTCTCTCAAGAGGGTTCTTTGTTCTCCAAATGTCAATCAAGTCCATATTTTCAGTCATTTCAAAAAAAGTCTTTGGTAGTCTCCCATCCTTGGAAACTACCTGTCTTTGTGATTTGTCCATATTTGTAGATACTACTCCATTCATGTCTCCCAACAAGATTAAATTGTAATCCAAATAGTCCAGTAAAATCTCATGCAGCTTCTTAAAGAATTCCGACTTCCCTTCATTTGGTGCATAGATCCCTAATATCAAGAATTTTTCACCTTGAACTTGAATTTCAATTGCCAAAAATCTTCCATGTTCATCTTTAAACATCAATTTCGGGGGGAAATTTTCCTTTGCATAGATTACCACTCCTCTTTTCTTAACTTTATCAGATGAAATAAATTCTTATCCTAATCTTTTGTTGATAAGTAGTTTTCTATGCAGTCTTGTCACATGAGTTTCTTGTAAACAAATCAAGTCCAATTGTTCTTTTTTCAATATATGAAAAACATTTCGTCTTTTTCGGGGAAGGTTAAGACCATTACAATTCCAACTTAGAAGTTGCAGAGCCATCCTGTTGCTATTTACTTTTTCCTCCCACTGCTCCAAGTAGTTGTTCACCTTCCATCGGTGATTTCAATCCAAATGTTAAGTTCAAAATGTCTGTTGCTTCCTTTACTGCTTGGGTTGGTTCCACTTCGACCGTCCCTTTCACAAGATCTTCTTCGTTGTCTCGTAAGAATTGCTCTTTGTCTTGGACAGATCTTATTCTGGTTTTCCTTCCTTTGTATTTAAAGGATAGGCCTTGAGGGAATTCCCACCTAAAGGGTATTTCGTTCTTTCTCAATAAATCAACCAGCTCTTTATAATGGGCTCTTACATCCAAAATATGTTTTGGTATATCTTTGAAAATCTCCACGAAAGCATTTTCAATTTCCAGAGTTCTTTGAAAATGCAGATTCAACATTTTATCTCTTTCTTCTTTTGATCTTAAAGTTATCAAGCAGTCCCTTGGCTTCTTTCTGCCTTGTCTTCTGCCCAATCTAAACGCAGACACTATCTTAATTTCTACCTTCTCCAACTCCTGTTGCCAAAAGTCCGAGAATTCTTTAGAAAGGAAGTCCACCAGGTCGTCTTTTTCGCTTTCAGGCACTGCTCTCAATCTCAGATTTCTCTCCTTCCTTTGTATCTTGAGCATAGACAAAGCCAGTTCATGGTCTTCTAACTTTTTACAGACTGGTATTATCCTTTCCTGAGTGGCATCTGCAGAAACCTTAGCTTCTTCTGCAATCTTTCGAGTAGTGGCAGAGTCCTCTAGAAGTTTATTAATAGTCTCTGTATTTGAAGACACCCTCTTGCTGAGTTCATTCACACTTTGCGTGTTCAGATCAAGTTTTGCTGAGAGCTCTGCCAATTGTCTACTATTATCCGCACCTTGTTTTGTCAGAGATTCCAAAGATTCATTTATTTTATAGAATGCACATTCACTCAAAAATCGCAGAGTGACATGTTTGTTATCAGCCGAAATGAACCATAGGTGTTTCGGTTCTATCTCAATAGAAGGAGAACAAATAAACTTGGATTGTTCTTTCGGTGGTAATTCACCCGAACCCTAACCCTAACCCTAACCCTAACCCTAACCCTAACCCTAACCCTAACAGTAACTCTAACCCTAACCATAACCCCAACCCTAGCAAAGAGAAATGTAATAAGCCTAAACAAAGCCAAACAGCTTGTTTTGGGTTCCAGCTACATAGAAAGAAGAATCTTGGATTTCGCTTATTACAAGTCGTGTTCTTCGGTGTTAATGCACTTTTTAAAAAAAATGATATTTATTAATTTTTCACAGACAAGAAACAATAAAAACAAAATCCAACATTTAAACGTTTAAACATTTAAACTACAAAAACAAGACAAATAAAAAATACACTGTAGAAAAACAGTTGATAGAAGAAGGATAGAAAAAAATAAAAAATGGAGAATAAAAAGAAGAGGAAAAAACCACCAAACGGCTAAAAATGTATTGATATTTTCAAATCTTATGTTTTCTTCACTAATTTCTTGACCTCCTCACACCTCCCATTTTGTATTCCAGTTCAAATATTAAATTCAGCAAATCCTTACCCTCTAGCATTTTATCCTTACTCCATATATTAACCTATTATTATAAATATCCATTTCCAATTATCATTCCCTATTTACATTTTCACAAGCATCTCTTAACCAGTACCACTTATTTTCAATCAAACGTCCTTTCAACATTCCTTAATTTTACAGTGCTTCTGCAGGTAATCTTTAAACTTCTTCCAATCTTCCTCCACCGACTCTTCTCCCTGGTCACGGATTCTGCTGGTCATCTCTGCCAATTCCATGTAGTCCATGACCTTCATCTGCCAGTCTTCCAGTGTGGGTAGCTCCTGTGTCTTCCAATATTTTGCGATGAGTAATCTTGCTGCTGCTGTTGCGTACATAAAGAAAGTTCTATCCTTCTTTAACACCAATTGGCCGACAATGCCCAGGAGAAAGGCCTCTGGTTTCTTCAGTAAGGTATATTTAAATACCTTTTTCAATTCATTATATATCATTTCCCAGAAAGCCATTTCCGACTTGAGAGGAGAGGGGGTTGCGGGCAGAAATCCTCCCACATCCTCACGCGGGGCTAGCCTTTGCCCCCGCGAGAGTAGGGAATCCCCGGGCGTGTCGATGACCCGGCCCGCCAATCAGCGGGCCGGGGAGGCGTGGTCTAGCCTATTTAAGGCTAGGCACGCCCGGGGACCGCCCTCTTTGCCCCTTCCAGCTGAGCGGGTTTTCTCTGTGAGGTTTTCGTCGCTGTTTTGGAGCCGTTGCGAGCCGCACCTTCTGCCACGTGCTTGGCTTCACACTTACAGAGCTAAATCACTAAGGAGACCACAGTCTCCACTAGAGCTGAAATCACTTTTGCTGGGGTGTTTTGACGGCAGAAAGAAGGTTGGGAGGCACCAGCGGCTCCTTGGGAACTTTCCGATTTGCTTGCCTGCGCGTGGAGGACACTTACCTTGTTAGTTTGGAGGACCAGGCAGCGGCTGCAACACCGACGATCAGGCAATGCAGGGAGCGTATTGTTTGAAGGCGGAGAGCAGGAGGGGTAAAGTACACGGAGCGCAGCCACCTTCCGCTCCCCCCTTCTCGCTGGATCGCGGGGGTACTCGCCAGCAGTTTGTTTTCTTGTCTTCCTTGCTGTGCTCTCGGGTTTCCTGGTTTTCCCCCTTCAGTTTGCTATTTTGTTTGTGCGTTTGGTTGTTTGTTACTTTCTTGGCTTTAACGGCTGGCTGCCTCACTTAGCTGTTCTCCTGCTTTTCTCCCTCTTAGCGCCAGGTCCGCGCCCCCCGTTCTAACCCCCGCCTCCACTAAGTGTGGGTTTTGAAGCAGAGGCTTCCATTTTTGTTAAGGGCTTGTTAAGGGCAGAGAACAGGCGCCATCTTTGTGGGCACACGTGGTGGTAGTGCGAGCGGCCATCTTTGTTGAGGTAAGGGGAAGAGATCACGGCTGCCATCTTGGGAAGGGACACTTGTGGAGGCACGGGCGGCCATTTTAGGTGTGGCGTTAGGAACATATTCTGAATGCAAGTAGAGTATTCTTTGAAAAAAAAAGCGGAGGTAGCAGCTTTGCAAGCGGCAATTGGGCAAGCAAGGTTTGCACACAGTTCAATCAGACCCTTTACGTACGCGGTTTCATAGTTTTACTGATTAGGAACTTTCCTTTTCAGGGTATAGTTGTGCATTGATTTAGGCAGTAAGTCTGAAGGCATCGGGGGTTAATTCTTGGATTGCTTGGTTTTCATTCGGCTGGGGGACAAAAGTGCTGTGTGCTTTAGTATTTGTAAGTGGCTTCCATGCTGTTGGTGCTAAAGTGCTGAGTGCTGGGAATAATTAAGTGGTTTTTTTATGCTGTTGGGGCATAGTGCCTGGTATAGTGTTAAGTGGCTTCTATGCTGTTGGTGCTAAAGTGCTGAGTGCTGTAAATAATTAAGTGGCTTTTATGCTGTTGGGGCACAGTGCCTGGTATAGTGGAGATTATTTGGCAGTGGTTAGTTAAGCCCTCTCCTTCATTCAGGAAGTTGAACTAATAGCCTCTATAAATATAAACGTCCTCACTCACTGGGATTTGGGTTTTGCTTGAACCTATTGGTTAGGAAAATTTAATTTGAGCTTACTGGTTAGGATATACAATTCAATATATAGTTAAATGCTAATAATAGCAGTATTTGATTTATAAAAAAAAAATTAATTCTTTTACTTAATAGAGCTAGTGGGTCTTACTAGCTTTTATTGAATTAAGTCACAGCTGCACCGGCGTAGGTATTATTAGAATAGGTCCTGCCAACGTCTAGTGGTTCTGAACTAGCTTTTACTGGTTTAAGTTACAGCTGCACCAGCGTAGGTATTTCTTGGAATTAGTTCTGCTAACGTCTAAAGAGTTAAGTAGCGGCTAAGCCAGTGTTGAGATTATCGAACTTTGTTGCAGCTTGCATTTCTATTTTAAGTTGAACCTTAGCCAGTGCCGATAGTACTGAACTTGGCAGCCAGTACCACAGGTAAAGGAACAGCTGGGTCAGTGTTGATAATTCTGAACTAGGGCAACCAGCCCTTCCAGATTCAACGTTGTGCCAAGTCATTGTAAACAATACTGAACTGGGTGCAGCTTTAGGTGGTGTTGCCAACAGCTGGGCATTGGCCGGTGGTGGTTTGTAAGTTTGCTTAGGATATACAGAACTAGGGGGGAGTTCACAGTCAATTCTGAGCTGAGCACAATTTAGGTCATCTTAGTGAGCACTGACTAGCGGGGAACACAGTCATCCTAGGGGGGGACAGCACTGTATTATCGAACGAATAGTCTTAGTACCTACCCTTGCTACGTCAGGAGAGCAAATGGCTTCCGGTGGGGACCAGCAACCATCCACCTCAGGTAATCAAGCCGCACCCGCCGCAGGCATTGGTGGTGCCCAGGTGCCGGCCATGCCATACGATCCCCAAGCTTTTGCCCAATGTTTCATGGCAGCTTTCGAAACTTTTTACAAACAGTGCAGGTCCAGAGGGACTTTGTCCCCGCCGGTCCCTGAACCATCACAGGTCGTGATACCGGATACTCCTCCCAGCTGTCAAGGGCAGCAGGGCAGCTCAGCGGGGGGTGGAGTTAGCACCCCGTCGGTCACGGCTACCGTCAGCCGCCCTAATACCCGTGCCCAGGCAGCCATCGCTAGAAAAGCCAACCAAAGCAGTGGTAAAGGAAAGGCGCCTGCAAAAAGTACCGGGAAGGGGAGGGCGACAGCCACAGGTACCAGTGGCAGCGCTGTCTCACACGTTGTAGATATCCCTAGTGTGTTTCAGGAGCAGCAGACCCAGCACAGCTCTACCGAGGACAGTGCGGGCTCCGCCTTGGAGGAGGAGCACGCGCAGCCCCAAGTTGTCCAGGCAGCCGCCAGCATGAACCCAGCCAACGTCGAGGTGCAAGGAGGGAAAAGAAAGTCCAAGAAGAAACATACCTCTTCGAAGAAGAAAATAAGTAAGCAGTCCGAGACGGAGGACGACTCAGGTACGTCATCCTCGGATTCGGATAGCGAGGGCCCCTTGGATGGTTACTGGGGTTTGGGTGAGGCGAATCATGGGATTCCACTTTGGGCACATGAAAGGAGGGCCAATTCCCATCGTAGAACCTTTAATGGCGTGCTAGAATGGAAGGATGGGGCATTGGTGGAAGATGTAAAAGTCGCTACTAATCAACCCACTGATTATATTTTGGGGAACCATTTGTCACAGAAGAAGAGGAATAAGATCCTCAATGGTGACTATGTTGACATGTTTACCCTTTTTCCCCCGACTAAGATAACGGGTAAAGGTGAGAAGAGGCGCTCCTATGGTAGGCGGAGGTATAGGACGCCTAGGGCAGAGCGCACCTTCGAGAACTGGCTGGATGGATACCAGGAATTTATGGGAGTCGTTTGTGTGGCTTATCCGCGGCGTTCCATGGATTTGGTTGCGTACCTGGCTCACGTGAGGAGGGCCCATGCGCTCGCGGGGCAAAATGCCGCTCTAACGTACAATGAGAATTTCCGTAGAAACGCTTCTCTCCTGCCTTCCACGCGATGGGATCTGACAGATCCTAATTTCTGGGGCGAGGACGTCAACCCGTACATCGGAAAGAAAGGCCAAGACTCAGCCAAGGCGGGTAAGACAGAGGCTAGTCGGCACCGCCATTGCTGGGAATACAACAGGGGAGTATGCTCGCGGCCTTCCTGTAAGTATCTGCATGAATGTGAGCGGTGCTGGGGCAACCACCCTGCCTCTGCATGCTTCAAGAACAAGCAGCAGCCCTTTCGTGGGGCCCGGGGGTTCTCCCACGGTAATAACAGGGGTGCCCCCAGATCCTCCCAACAAGGGCCAGGTGGCCGCCAGTAACTTGCATCTTGGCTTAGCCTTCTCCCCCATCCGCCTTCAGCCCCTCAAAACCCTGTTGGATCAATATCCCGATCGAAAAGCTGCGCAGTACCTGTGGGAGGGGTTCTCCATGGGTTTCAGGATCCCTGTATCTTTCCCCCCTAACACCAGGGACCCACAAAATCAGAAATCAGTCAGGGAGAGGCCAGAGGAAGTAAAGAAAAAGATAGAGAAGGAAATCAGTGCATGTAGGGTGTCAGGTCCTTTTGTTGAGCCTCCAGTGGAAGGTCTTCATCTATCCCCGTTGGGCATTGTACCAAAAAAGACCCCAGGGGAATTCCGCATGATCCACAACCTCTCATACCCAAGGGGAGGGTCGGTTAATGACGCGATCCCCCAGGAGCTTTGCACAGTAAAATACGCCTCCTTCGACCAAGCAGTAAAAATGATCCGCAAGTTCGGGCGTGGGGCACTTCTTGCCAAATGTGAAATTGAGTCGGCGTTTCGCCTTCTTCCCGTGCATCCGGCTGACTTCCGTTGGCTGGGGTTTAGATTCGAGGGGGCGTATTTCATTGACAAAGCAATGCCTATGGGCTGCTCCATGGCATGCTCAGCTTTTGAGTCGTTCAGTACATTTCTCGACTGGGCCTTACGCTTTAGGACAGGGTCGTCGGGCGTATCGCGTTACCGCGATGATTTTATTTTGGTGGCCGATAGCAGGCAGCGGTGCTCCACCCTCCTGGAGGCCTTCACCGCCTTAGCAGGCGAGCTAGGGGTGCCATTAGCCGCAGAAAAAACTGAGGGGCCTTCCACTTCTTTGGTTTACCTAGGCATTGAATTAGATACTATAGCCCAAACGTCCAGACTGCCTCGGGAAAAACTGTGTGCCCTTAAAGAGACAATACTACAGCTTTTGCCGCTGAAGAAGGTGACTTTAAGGCAAATTCAATCTCTGCTAGGTCACTTAAATTTCGCTTGTAGGGTAGTGGCCCCGGGTCACCCTTTCTGTGGCCGGCTGGCAAGACTGTTGGCAGGTCTCAGGGCACCACAGCATAGGGTTCGCCTCTCAAAAGAAGTCAAGGCAGATTTGGAAGTCTGGTTGCAATTCCTTGAAAATTATAATGGGATATCCCTGTGGCAGGACTCCTTGACGCTTGATGCCAACTTCCAGGTTCAGTCAGATACTGCGGGGTCCCTAGGTTTCGGAGTATATTTCAGGGGCCAGTGGTGTGCAGAAAGGTGGCCAAAAGACTGGCAGGGCCAGCCTATCTCCCGGGACCTCACATTTTTTGAATTTTTCCCCATCTTGGTGGCAGTGCACCTCAGATGAGTCTAGGAAGGGCGAGACCCCAGCTGACAGGCGGAGCCAGAGGAGGAAAGAGCAAAGGAAGAGGTGGAGCAAGGCTAGAGTCTGGGGGGAGGAGATTCAGACGGAGCTTCGATGGTCTAGAGTTTCAGACGTAGAGCTGCGTGCTACGGTTGTGAAGGTGAAACTGAACTTCAATAAAGACTTTTGTATATAACAACGAACTGGCGTTGGTCCTTTGTGAGCTGGGACCTCAGGCAGCTCTGACAGCTATGATTAAATGGGCACAGGACATTGGTCATAACATTATGTTCGCTGACTGGGAACAGTTGTGGACCACCGGGATTAAATTCACGGCATGTTAATTCACGTTGGTGATTTCTTGAGTGGATGTGGTGCGGTCCCTGGCGCCTGAAACCTGTGGGGTTCTTTGTAGGGTGTGAGCACTGACCTATGAAATACCGGGTGCATTCTGGAGCCCTCCGGGAGTGTTAACCGGAAGGCCACTGGGTTGATTTGTGCCTCGACTTGGTAAGGCCCTAGCTGCTTGTGTCTGAGCTTCTTCTTAGCTAACGTTCTGGCCGGCACTGCCTGGGCCGCTAACCAGACCCAGTCCCCCACCTGGATGTCTTCCCCGACTCTCCTGTGCCTGTCTGCCTGCATTTTGTAGGCGTGTTTTGCTAGTTCCAAGTGCCTTCGGAGTTGGTCGTGGACCTCCTGCAACTCTGCTGCCAAGTGCTCTGCACGCCGTGGCTCCCCCTCCCCCTTCGTCTCTAACCCCGGGAAGGTTCTGGGATGCCGCCCATTGTTGGCGAAGAACGGTGTCACCCCTGTAGACCCGTGCTTCGTGTTGTTGTAGGCAAACTCGGCCAGCAGTAGGTAGTCCACCCAGGTCAAGGGCTGTTGATTAGTGTAGCATCGCAGGTACTGCTGCATGATGGCGTTGACCCTCTCCGCTTGTCCGTTGGTCTGCGGGTGTCGTGCCGACGCTAAGTTGATCTTGACGTTCAGGATGCCCTGCCAGAAGCTCGAGATGAATTGGCGACCCCGGTCGGACAGGATGGACCGTGGTAAGCCGTGAACTTTGAACACGTGGTCTATGAACAGCTTGGCAGTCTGTTCCGCCGTGGCCACCTTCGTGCAAGGAATGAAGTGCGCCATCTTGGTGAACAGGTCTACGACCACGAGTACCGCTGTTTTGCCTCGCGAGCTGGGCAGATCCGTGACAATGTCCAAGCCAATTTCTCCCACGGTTTGAGCGGCGTCTGTAGCGGTTCCAGCAGTCCCGCCGGCTTCCTGTGCACTCGTTTGGCCCTTTGGCATGTGTCACACCTAGAGACGTAATCAGCGACTTCTCCTCTCATCTGGGGCCACCAAATGTCTCTGGCCACTAATTCCGCCGTCTTGTCCTTGCCGAAGTGCCCAGCACTGGGCGTGTCGTGTAACTGCTGCAGGACTTTCGCGCGGAGGTCGTCTCCCGGCCCGTAGAGAGCCCCTTTGCAGGTGAGCAGTCCGTCGCATATCTGGAACTTGTCGTCCTTCGCTGTGCCTCTTCGCACCTCCTCCATCTTGGATTGTGCGAACGCATCCGTCTGCAGCGCGCGACGCACTGCGTCCAGGTCCACGGTGACTGAAGCGCATGCCCACACTTTCGGTGCGAAAATGTGTTTGGCCGCCACCGGTGCCGCTTCCTCGAGATATTGCGGTTTCCTTGATAGTGCATCTGCCATGATGTTGTTGTCTCCCGGGATGTATTCTATCCAGAAGTCGAAATCCGCAAAGAACTCCGCCCAGCGGATGTGTCTCTGGTTCAGAAACCGTGCCGTGCGCCAGTACTCCAGGTTCTTATGGTCCGTGCGGACCTGCACAGTGTGTCTGGCTCCGATGAGGAAGTGCTGCCATGCCTTGAAGGCTCCATGAATGGCCAGCAACTCCCTGTCCCAGATGGTGTAGTTCTGTTCCGACTTGCTGAGTTTCCTGGAGTAGAATGCGCAGGGCCTCCAGTTCCCTTGAGGATCTCGCTGCAACAGGACCGCCCCCACCGCGTCCGTCTCAAGCCTCATTGGTTTGCTGGGGTTTACGTGTAGCAGCTGTTCTTTGGACGCAAAGAGACGCTTGAGTCTCCGAAAAGACTGTTCTGCCTGGTCCGTCTAGGTGAACTTCTTCTTCATGGAGCTGAGGGTGTCCGTGATGGCCGCCGTCTTCTTCGCGAACCCCTGATGAACTTGCGATAAAAGTTGGCGAAGCCGACGAACTTCTGGACCTCCTTCCGATTGCGCGGGCTCTTCCAGTCCAACACTGAGCGGACCTTGGCGCTGTCCATGGCGAGTCCCTTGTCGGACAGCTTGTAGCCCAGGAAATCCACCTCCGTCACGTCGAACTGGCACTTCTCCAGTTTGGCGTACAGTCTGTGCTCCCGCAGTCTCTGCAGGACCTCCTTGACGTCCCCCTCGTGAACCTCCTGCGATTCCGAGAAGATCAGGATGTCGTCTAGGAAGCATACGCACTTTTTGTAGAGGAGGCCCGCTAACACGTGGTGCATGAAGGCTTGGAAACAATGTGAGCCATTTTGCAGACCAAATGGCATAACATGATATTCATAGGTGCCTAAAGGCGTAAACATGGCCGTCTTCCACTCATCGCCCTCCCGCATGCGTATAAGGTTGTACGCCCCTCGTAGATCCAACTTGGTGAAGATTCGTCCCTTCCTCACCGTCGCGAGCAGGTCGTCGATCTTGGGCATGGGGAATGCTGTGGGCTTTGTCCTGGAATTGATAATTCTGTAGTCAACTACCAATCTGCATTGGGGCGTGTCCTTCTTCTTCACGAAAAACACGGGACTGCCCCCCACTGCTTTGGATTCTTGGATGAATCCCCGCTTCAAGTTGTGATCTATGAACTCCCTGAGTTCTTGCAGTTCGTCTTCAGACATGGAATGCAGTTTTCCAGTCGGCAGCGTCGCCCCCAGTAGGAGGTCAATCGCGCAGTTGTAGGGCCGGTGGGGAGGCAGCTTGTCCGCTTCCTTCTCACAGAAGACCTCCAAAAACGCCTTGTACTTGTTGGGTACCGCCTGCACCATGCCTAGGTGTAGCTGTGGTTCATCCCCTTGTCCCTCCTCTTCCTGGCTGGTTCGGATGCAGTGTTCTGCGCAGTAGGAGGAGCAGAAGGTTAATTGCCGCTGGTACCATGCTAATGCCGGGCTGTGTCTATCCAGCCAACTCATGCCCAACACTATGGGCGTGTCCGACAGGTGGGTGACATTGAAGCTGATGACTTTGCGGTGATTTCCAATTTGCATTACCATAGGCGGTGTTTGCTGCACCACCTGTCCACCCAGCAGCTTCCTGCCATCGACCGTGACGACGTTTAGGGGCATCGTGGCTGGTAGGAGCGCTATGCGATGTAGCCGGATGAAGTCCACTCCTATAAAGTCTGCATTACTACCAGAGTCAATGGTAATAGGGACTTCCAGGGTGATTCCATTTGGCAGCTGGAGTGATGCGGTGAGTTGCACCACTGGTTTGGGTGGGAGGGGGTCTGTGGGCTGCAAAATCTCTGGAGACTGCTTCACTGACTCGCCTGGCTGGGCCCCAGTGCCTCTGCCTCCAACCAGGCTTCGTCGTTTCCCTGCAGCTGTTCCCCCTGCTGAACTGCTCCCCTTACTGTTGCTGAGGCTGCAGTGTGCTTCTGGATCCTCTGGGGACACTCTTTGGCCATGTGCTGTGCACTGTCGCAGATATAACACTTCCTGCTCCCTCTAGGAGCCTTCGTCTTGACTGCTCCTGGTGTTTGGGCTCTGGTCACTGTCTGAGCCCTGGCACCACCTATCTCCATCGGCTCTTCTCCCCCCCCCCCAGTGGAGGCGTGGATTGCGCGTGCCCTGTCTCCCTGGGTAGGAAGGGAGTTGTTATGGCTAGTGTGCGCGCCCTACGCCTGTCATCCCTGCTCCACGGGCGTTCCTCCAGGCATACCCCTACCGCCAGTGCTCTCTGGACGACTTCCGTGGTACTGTTGGGTTTGTCCCCCCTCGCCAGCTCATCTTTCACGGCTCCATTTAGCCCCTCCCAGAACAAATCCCTCTGAGCCCTGGCACCACCTATCTCCATCGGCTCTTCTCCCCCCCCCCCCAGTGGAGGCGTGGATTGCGTGCGCCCTGTCTCTCTGGGAAGGAAGGGAGTTGTTCTGGCTGGTGCGCGTCCCTCATCCCTGCTCCAAGGGCGTTCTTCCAGGCGCACCCCTATCGCCAGCGCCCTCTGGATGACTTCTGTGGTATTGGTAGGTCTCTCCCCCCTCGCCAGCTCATCTTTCACGGCTCCATTTAGCCCCTCCCAGAACAAATCCCTCACGGCAGCTGAGTCCTTCTCCCAGCCCAGCACATTTACTAACGCAAAAAAGCGGGAGTGATATTGTCTCACCGTGGCTTTGCCCTGCTTCAGCCCGTGCATTTCCCTCCTGGCCACATCCACATCTACCGTTGATTTAAAATTTAAGATTTAAAACAAGCGTCCATAGCTTTGATAAATGCGTTTGAATCCTGGAGGGCGGGATCATTTTCGCGCCATAAATTGCGCAGCCACGATTTAGCTTCCCCATGCAGATGAGTGATTATGAACCCTACTTTTTCCTCCTCATCTCTAAAGTCTTTCTGAAGCAAATTGAGCGTGAAAACTATGTCTGCTCTGAAGTTAGGATACTGCTGCAGGTCCCCGTTGAAGTGGGCTACGATGCTGCCCCCCCTCTTCCTGGCAGCCCCTCTTTGCCCAAACGTTCCCACCTGGTTCGCAGTTCCCGGCAAAGCGCTTCTGCTTCTTCCTCTCTTTTTTTGGATGCTGCTACTTCTGCGTACAGCTTCGTGACTGCTTCTTGCAGTTCTGTCACTTTCTCCTCTGTAGTCATCCTTGCCTATCTTCGTGAGCTCGCAAAAAATTTTTTTTTTTGAGACGGAGCTTACTGTCAGAGCTGCCCGAGGTCCCAGCTCACAAAGGACCAACGCCACTTCGTTGTTATATACAAAAGTCTTTATTGAAGTTCAGTTTCACCTTCACAACCGTAGCGCGCAGCTCTACGTCTGAAACTCTAGACCGTTGAAGCTCCGTCTGAATCTCCTCCCCCCAGACACCAGTTTAAGACTCTAGCCTTGCTCCACCTCTTCCTTTGCTCTTTCCTCCTCTGGCTCCGCCTGTCAGCTGGGGTCTCGCCCTTCCTAGACTCATCTGACGCTGAGTTCCCTGAGTCTTCCCCCTGCCTCCGGCGGGCTTTAGGACCTGGTTCCCAATCCGGGTTTTCTGCTGTCCCCCACGCCTGTACATTCGAACTTGGCGCGCGCGCCCAGCCGGCAACCTTCCTCCTGACCGTTACACTGCTCCTGTCACTGCTTCCCCCTTCGGGGAGGCTAGCTGGACCTGACCTCCCCTCCATTCCCCCACTCTCCGATAGAGGCGTGGTCAGCCCTGACTCATCTTCTCTCCCTGCTGGAGGAGACGCTGGTCCTGACGCCTGGGACTCTTCCCCCCCACTATGCTCTGGTGGGGAAGCTGATCCTGCTCTCCTGCTGCTGCTTTGGGAGTCCCCGCTGGCCCCTTGTTTCTGGTGTGTTCCCCCTGGGACCCCCCCTTGCCCTGACCATCGGCGCCTCCTTCTGGGAATCTTCTGATTCGCTGGAGAAGCTCATGGAATCTCTCGGGTCGCTGTCATACTCCCCTACACTGCCCTGAGATTCTTCCCCTTCGCTCTCCATTTCCTCTCTCCCCTGTGCCTCTGTTCCTGAGCCCCAGACAATAGCAGATTTGACTGTTTCATCCTGAGTATTCCACTTTAACAGCAAGTTATACATTCTTGAAAGTATCTTGATATAGGGATCTAACCCTTCTGTTTCCAACTTTGATTTTTCCACCTGGAATTCAATTTTTTTGGTCTAGATTGTATACCTCTCTTATTTGAAAATAATGAAGCCAATCTCGCACTCTATCTTTTAATTTCTCAAAGCTCTGCAATTTCAATTTGTCTCCTTCTCGCTCTAAAATCTCCCAATATTTTGGCCACTTGGCCTCCATATTGAGGTTTTTTTTTGAGCTTTTGCCTCCATTGGTGACAACCACCTTGGGGTTTTGTTTTCAAGTAAGTCTTTGTAACGTGTCCAGACATTAAACGGTGCTTTCCTGACAATATGGTTCTTAAAAGCCTTATGTGCTTTAACCTTGTCATACCATAGGTATGCATGCCACCCAAAAACATTATTGAAACCTTCTAAGTCCAAAATGTCTGTGTTCTCAAGAAGCAGCCAGTCCTTCAACCAGCAGAAAGCTGCCGATTCATAATAGAGTTTAAGGTCTGGCAGGGCAAATCCCCCTCTTTCTTTTGCATCGGTTAATATTTTAAATTTTATTCTGGGTTTCTTGCCCTGCCAGACAAATTTAGAAATGTCTCTCTGCCACTTCTTGAAACAGTCCATTTTGTCCAAAATTTGTAACGATTGAAACAAAAACAACATTCTTGGCAATACATTCATCTTGATAGCCGCAATTCGTCCCAGCAAGGAAAGCTTCAAGTTTGACCATATTTCTAAATCCTTTTTAACATCTGACCAACATTTTTCATAATTGTCCTTAAATAAGTTCCCATTTTTAGCAGTCATATTAATCCCCAAATATTTCACCTTCTTAACCAATGTTAAACCTGTCTCATTCTGAAACCTCTCTCTTTCAGTCATTGTTAAGTTTTTCTCAAGCACTTTAGTTTTTGACTTATTCAACTTAAATCCTGCCACATGACCAAACTCCTGGATCAGTTCTAATACTCTTCTAACACTAGATTCTGGCTCCTGTAGTGTCAATACCAGGTCATCTGCAAAGGCTTTCAATTTGTATTGTTTGGCTCTGACCGTTATGCCTTTAATCAAATGGTCCCTTCTTATCATATTTAACAAAACCTCCAGGACGGAAATAAAGAGTAATGGGGAAATTGGGCAACCTTGCCGTGTCCCTTTCTCTATCTTAAATTCCTCTGTCACCACATTGTTGACTATTAATTTTGCCTTTTGTTCTGAATAAATTGCACTTATACCATTTTCAAACCCCTGACCGACCCCCATCCCTTGAAGGTTTTTCCTCATAAAACTCCAAGAAATATTATCAAAGGCTTTCTCGACATCCACAAAAATTAATACTGCTTTAGTATTAATATCCTCTTGCAGCTTTTCCAAAACATTAATTATATTCCTCGCATTGTCAGACAAATGTCTGCCCGGCAGAAAACCAGCTTGGTCTTTATGTATCACTTCCTTTAAAACTTTTTTTAGCCTCCTTGCCAAAATATCAGCAAAAATTTTGTAATCCACATTTAACAGGGATATGGGTCGGTAGTTCTTAAGTTGTGTCTTTTCAGACTCTGTTTTTGGTATGAGTGTAATATATGCTTTTTTCCACGACTCTGGCGCCTTTCCCCCCTCCATAATTTCATTGCAAACCTCCTTTAGTGGTTGGATTATCCAATCCTTCAAAGTTCTATAGTATTTTGAGGTTAAGCCATCCGGCCCTGGAGATTTTCCCAGCTGCATGTTCTGAATGGCACCTTCCACCTCCTGGTCTGTGATTTTATAGTTCAAGATTGTCTTATTTTCCTGTGAGATTTTTTGTAATCCGTTTGCTTTCAAAAACTGGTCTATATCAAAGTCTTTCTGAGGCCCTTGTGTATATAGTTGTTTAAAATACCTCTGGAAACATTTTCTGATTTCCACTGGGTTCTCAATATTTTTCCCCTCCACTTCCAGGTTGGTAATAGTACTGAGTTTTTGTCTTTTCATCATCTGCCAAGCTAGCAGTTTCCCACATTTATTTGCTGATTCAAAAGTCTTTTGCCATATTTGTTTAATTTCCCACTCAATTTCCTGGTTCATCATCTTCATATATTGCACTTGGGATAAATTTATTTCTCTCAAAATCTCTTGTGAATTGGGTTTCGATCTCAGTCTTTTCTCGCCCTCTTTTATTTTATCCAAAAAAAATTCTATTTCACATTCTGGGCTCTCTTCTTTAATGTGTTCTGTTGGATCAGAAATCCCCTCATAACTGCTTTACTTGCATCCCAAATTATTCTTTTTTTCCACAGTGGTATTCAAATTTATTTCAAAGTAATCTCTCAAAGTTTTTTGGGCCTTCTTAATCACTTCTTGATCTCTAAACAAGGTGTCATTCATCCTCCATCTGAAGAAACCAGTTAATGTTAATCTCATCTCCATTTTCATGGCATTGTGGTCGGAGCACGTCTTTGGGCAGATCTCTACCTTCCTGATCTTGGGTGCCAGTCCTCTAGTTATCCAGATTTGGTCAATTCTTGTCCATGTCTTTTGGGCTTCAGAAAAGAAGGTTCCTTCTCTCCCCAGGGGATTCCTGTTCCTCCAAATGTCAATCAAGTCCATATTATCAGTCAATTCAAAAAAGGTCTTTGGTAGTCTACCATCTTTAGTAACTACCTGTCTCTGCGACTTATCCATATTTGTAGATACCACCCCGTTCATATCTCCCATCAAGACGATATTGTTGTCCATATAATCCAGTAAAGTCTCATGCAACTTCTTATAAAATGTAGATTTCCCCTCATTTGGTGCATATACACCTACTATCAGAAATTTTTCTCCTTGTGATTGAATTTCAATTGCAATATATCTTCCTTGCTCATCTTTAAAAACGAATTTCGGTGACAGGCTCTCTTTTGCATAAATGACCACTCCTCGCTTTTTTACTTTGTCCGATGAAATAAATTCTTGGCCCAGTCTCTTATTAATCAATATTCTCCTATGCAGCCTTGTCACATGTGTTTCCTGTAGACAAATTAGATCCAATTGTTCCTTCTTAAGTATGTGAAAAACTTTTTTTCCTTTTCTCCGGGGAATTAAATCCGTGAATGTTCCAGCTTAGTAGCTGTAGAGACATGATGTATCTAGGTTTACTGTCCTCTGACAGCTCCCAGTACGTCTTCTTCTGGCGGTGGTATCACTTTCTTTGTCTTGTCCACTCCCAAAGGTAGTGATACTATGTCTAATAATCCTGGTGGTAAGGCAGCCAGCAAACCTTCTACTCCTTTTTGCAGGTCTTCTTCGTGGTCTCTCAGAATTTTTTCCTTCTCCTCCAATGATCTTATTTTAAACTTCTTACCTTTAAAGCTGAAAGATAGGCCTTGAGGGAATTCCCACCTGAAAATGATTCTGTTCCCTCTCAGTAAAGTCACCAGGTCCCCGTAGTTAGACCTGAGGTCCAAGAGATGTTTCGGAATGTCCTTGAAGATTTCCACTTTTGACTCCTGTATTATCAGAGTATTTTGGTAGTGTAGATTTAGTATTTTGTCTCGCTCCTCTTTAGATCGAAGGGTGATCAGACAGTCTCTCACCCTGCCCTTCCTCCCTCCTCTTCCAAGTCTGAAAGCCTTTGTTATTTTAAAGTCTTGTTTATCATCCAATTTCCAGAAATCCGCAAATTCCTGTGTCAGGAAATCACACAAACTATCTTTCTCAAGTTCAGGCACCGCTCTGACCCTCAAGTTGGTCTGTTTTTCTCTCAATTCAATCATAGACAGGAGTTCCTGGTGAACCCCAAGACGTACCTGGTGGTCCCCCAACTGTTTGCTTATCGGTATTATCTTTCCTTCTACAGCCTCTACTTTTTCTTTAGCTTCCTGAGCCGTCTTTTGGTTCGATTCTAACTGTTGCGATAATTTTTCGCTAGAACCTGTATTTACATTCACTTTCTGGCTCAAATCCTTAATGCTTATGGTATTTTGGTCAATTTTATTTGTGGCCTCTGCCACTTGTTTGCTCAGTTTATCCAAAGACTCATAAATCTTACTCAAGATAGAGGTGAATCCTTCTTCTGACATCCCTTCTCCTTTTGGTACAGAGGGGCCTGAGGCAGATGCCCTGCGTTGATGCTGTGTTGTAATAGGCTGTTGGTATCTGACTCTGCCTGATCTCGTTGTTTTGTCCTCCGGTTTTGTTGGCTTTTCATCCATGGCACTTTATCTGACAGTCAAGGTCACTCCCACAGCTTTACTGTGAGACTTTCTGAGGCTCAAAGTGGAAAATTCCCCAGCCAATGTTTCTTTTTCAGTAAGCCTCTAGGGGGACACAGTAACAGACAATGGTTTCGCAACAAAATGGCTAAGTTCCCAAATGCCCCCTTCAGCAGGAGAAGTAACAATTTTAGCAGTTCAGAATGTCTATTTGCAGAGTGTTAACCATCCATTATTACATTGTTAATAAAGAGTGCAGTATTCAATGTAACCAGACTATTTCAGTCTAGGCAGTCTGTTCCCAGGGATTGAGAGGTGGTCTTTTGTCTCTCCTTTCTTTCTTATGTTAAAAATTGGCACCAAAAGCACTGTCCCTTATCCCCTCCCTCCCTCTCAGTTCAGGGAAGGGGTTCTCTTAGCTTGACGTTTAATCAGTCTTTCTTCCTAACGCTCCTCACCCGGTAACCGGCTTGGACGTTCTTTGCTTTAATGTTTTTACAGAACGGAAGGTGGACTTCCTCTTTGCACCTCCCCGCTTCGGTTCCAATTCAGATTAGTTTTCTTTAAAATTCCCAATCTTAATACTTGTCCTACTCACGGGTTGTTATTTTGACAGCCGAATTGTCAGAGGAAAAAAGGTCAGCGCTCTCCGGTAACAGCTGCGCAGCTTCACTCCACGGAAGTAGCGATTGACTCCCAGCGCCACGGCACCCCCGTTCCGCTCCGGCGCCCCTCTTGGGGTTCCTTTGCTATTGGGGGAGCCGCTTCTGGCACCTGCTGAGTCCCACGGCCGCAGGCTTCCCCCGCCTGCGTTTTTTTAACGGGTCCCCGCTGCGCCGTAGCGGTAAGACCCCAAGTTCTGCGGAGCTTCTCCCTCCCGATCAGAAGGAGACCGCCATTACCGTTGGCTCCGCCTCCGGAAGTCTGGTGTTAATGCACATTGACCCAGAAATCGCAAAGTGTGTGTAATGAAACCAAAATAACACAACACCGTCTTTTTGCTTCCATATGCGTAGAAAGAAGACGAATAAGCTTTGATTGGTCTTATTTCAATTCGAATGGTGTTTTTTGGGTGTGCACCAGAATCACACCCAACCAAAGCAAAAAGGTGTTTTGAGTTCCATCTACATAAAAAGAAGATGATAAGGCTCTGATTGGGCTTATTTCAAATTGGTGTTTTGGGGGTTAGAATGCACATTCATCCAAAATTTGCAGAATGACATGTTTTTTATCAGCCGAAATCAAGCATAGGTGTTTTGGTTCCATCTCAATAGAAAGAGGACGAATAAGCTTGGATTGTTCTTTCGGTGGTCATTCACCCGAACCCGAACCCAGACCCGAACCCGAACCCGAACCCGAACCCGAACCCGAACCCGAACCTTAACCTTAACCTTAACCTTAACCTTAACCTTAACCCTATCCCTATCCCTATCCCTATCCCTATCCCTATCCCTATCCCTAACCCTAACCCTAAACCAAACCCTAACCCTAACCCTAACCCGCTTGATTTCGGCTGATAAAATACCTGAAATTCTGCGATTTTGGGGTGAATGTGCATTCCAACCCCAAAAACACCCATTTGAAATTTGGGGTCTTGTTCTCTAATAAGTCTTTATATTTTGTCCAGACATTAAACACTGTCTTTCTGACAATAGGGTTCTTAAAAGCCTTATGGATTTTAACCTTGTCGTACCACAAATATGCATGCCGTCCAAAAGCATTATTAAACCCTTCCAGATCTAGGACATCAGTGTTCTCAAGAAGAAACCAATCTTTCAACCAGCAGAGAGCTGCAGATTCATAATATAGCCTCAAATCTGGCAGGGCAAACCCCCCTCTCTCCTTAGCATCAGTTAGTATTTTAATCCCAGAAACACCAATTTGCATTCTAATCCCAAAAACACCAATTTGAAATAAGCCCAATCAGAGCTTTATCATCTTCTTTTTATGTTGATGGAACCCAAAACACCTTTTTGCTTTGGTTTGGGGTGATTCTGGTGCACACCGAAAAAACACCATGCAAATTTAAATAAGTCCCATCAAAGCTTATTCGTATTCTTTCTACGCACATGGAAGCGAAAAGACAGTATTGTGTTATTTTGGTTTCATTACACACACTTTGCGATTTCTACGTCAATGTACATTAATACCAAAGAAAACGAGTGATATCAAAGATTCTGCTTTCTATGTAGCTGTAACACACAACTACCTGTTTGGCTTTGTTTAGGCTTATTACACTTCGCTTTGCTAGTGTTAGGTTTAGGTTTAGGTTTAGGGTTAGGGTTAGGGTAAGCGTTAGGGTTATGGTTAGGGTTGGTGTTGGTGTTGTGGTTAGGGTTGGGGTTAGGGTTAGGGTTAGGGTTAGGGTTAGGGTGAGGGTGAGGGTGAGGGTGAGGGTTGGAGTTGCAGTTAGGGTTGGGGTTGCGGTTATGGTTAGGGTTAGGGTTAGGGTTAGGGTTAAGGTTAGGGTTAGGGTTAGGGTTAGGGTTAGGGTTAGGGTTAGGGTTAGGGTTAGGGTTAGGGTTAGGGTTACGGTTATCGTTAGGGTTAGGGTTACGGTTACGGTTGGCGTTACGGTTAGGGTTAGGATTGGGGTTAGGGTTAGGGTTAGGGTTAGGGTTAGCGTTAGGATTGGGGTTGGCGTTAGGGTTAGGGTTAGGGTCGGGGTGAATGACCACAGAAAGAACAATTCAAGCTTATTTGTCCTCTTTCTATGGAGGTGGATCCAAAGCACCTATGCCATTCCCTCCTCACAGGCTCTGGACCTGGTGTCTTCCATGGCGACACTAGGGCTCTCCCAGTGTGTTTCGGGCCCCACACATCAAGCAGGCCATATGCTGGATTTGATCTTTGGCGCCGGTATAGATGTGATCATGTCTCCCTCGATGAAGGTGCCATGGTCTGATCACTATGCACTGAAAGTCAGGATTGACTTTCCACCCCCACCCTGCTTAGGTGGCGAGCCGATTTGGGCTCGCCCGCAGAGGCTGATGGACCCTGATAGATTCCGTCAGGCCTTGCGGGACCTTGCTCCCCCTGGCGACTCCTTGACTGAGCTTGTTGAGGGCTGGAATATCCAGCTCCTAGCAGCCATCGATGAGATCGCACCTAGGCGCCCTCTGCGACCCCGCAGAAACCGGGCTCCCTGGTTTACCGAGGAGCTTCGGAAAATGAAGCGGGACCTCAGACGGCTAGAGCAAGTATGGCGGGGTGCCCGTGACGGAGCTTCAAGAACATCTTATAGGGTTTTTATGAAAACCTACGAGATGGCAGTGAAGGCCGCTAAGAAGTCCTACTTCTCGGCCTCCATCGCCTCCGCTAGCTCTCGCCCGGCGCAATTGTTTAGTATAATTAGGTCTTTAACGTCCCTTGAAGGACAGCCAAATTTAAATAACAATTCGACACACAGCTGCGAGGCATTTGCGAGCTTTTTTGCGGAGAAGGTCTTGTTGCTCCGCCATGACCTCCCTGCCAATTTGGGTACAATAAAGGAACTGGAGGCCCCTCGACTGTCCTCGGGTCCAGTATTGGACCACTTTGACCGGATATCCCCAGCCGATGTGGACAGACTCCTCCAAGCTGGAAAGCCCACCACTTGCCCTCTTGACCCATGCCCGTCCTGGCTGATTAGAGCGTGTCCAGACGAGGTACGGGCCCCCCTGGGTGATATCATCAATTTGTCCCTTGGCACTGGGATATTCCCAGGGGAACTGAAGGAGGCAGTGGTGCGTCTGCTCTTAAAGAAAACATCATTAGATCCTTTAGATCTATCCAATTACCGCCCGGTTTCGAATCTTCCATTCCTGGGTAAGGTGATTGAGAGAGCGCTTGCTGAACAGCTTGGTAGGTTTCTGGATGAAACATCTGCTCTCGATCCATTCCAGTCCGGCTTCCGCGCTGGTCATGGGACCGAGACGGCTCTGGTCGCCCTAAAAGATGATCTTCGCAGGCAGCTGGATCGAGGCGGGTCGGGGCTGCTGATTCTTCTAGACCTGTCAGCAGCCTTCGACATGGTCGATCACGAACTTCTGGACCACCGCCTTGCCGACGTGGGGGTCCAGGGCACAGTCCTTCAATGGCTGCGCTCATTTCCCTCCGGTCGGGGACAGAGGGTGGCGCTTGGCGGGGAATTGTCATCGCGCCACTCCTTGGTGTGTGGAGTGCCTCAGGGTGCGATTCTCTCCCCGATGCTTTTTAACATCTTTATGCGCCCCCTCGCCCAGCTTGTCCGGAGTTTTGCGCTGGGTTGCCATCAGTATGCCGATGACACCCAACTCTATCTGTTGATGGATGGCCATCCTGACTCGGCCCCAGATACACTGACCAGATGTCTGGAAGCTGTGGCTGGATGGTTACGTGGGAGCCGGTTGAAGTTAAATCCTTCGAAGACAGAGGTCCTCTGGCTGGGATGGAGCGATATGGGATTGAGGGGGCAACTCCCATCTCTTGCGGGGGTGCAATTAGTGCCAGCATCGTCCGTTAAGAGTTTGGGTGTAATCTTCGATACCTCCCTCTCTATGGAGGCGCAGATTACAGCTATAACAAAGGCGGCTGTCAGGGCTGCCTCAGGTCCCAGCTCACAAAGGACCAACGCCAGTTTCTCTTTATATACAGAAGTCTTTATTGAAGTTCATTTTCGGTTTGACAGCCGCGGCGCGCAGCCCTACGTCTGAAACCCTAGACCGCTGAAGCTCCGTCTGAGTCCGTCCCTCCCCGACACCAGTTTAAGACCCTTGCCTTGCTCCACCTCCTTCTTTGTTCTCTCTTCCGCCGGGTCCTCCTGCCCGCTGTGGTTTCTCCCTTCCTAGACTCTTCTGACGCTGATTCCCCGGATTGTTCTCCCTCCCTCCGGCGGGCTTTAGGACCTGGTTCCCAATCCGGGCTCTCTGCTGTCCCGCGCGCTTGTACATTTGAACTTGGCGCGCCCGCCCAGCTTCCAACCGTCCTTCTGATCGTTACACTACTCCTGTCACTGCTTTCCTCCTCTTCCGGGAGGTTAGCTGGTTCTGACCTCCCCTCCATTCCCCCCTTCTCCGATGGAGGCGTGGTCAGCCCTGACTCATCTCCTCTCCCTGCTGGAGGAGACGCTGGCCCTGACACACGGGAACCTTCCCCCCCCCCCGCTACGCTCTGGTGGGGAAGCTGGTCCTGATCTCCAGCTGCCGCTTTGGGAGTCCCGCTGGCCCCTTGCTTCTGGTGCGTCCCCCCTGGGACCCCCCTTGTCCTGACCACCGGCGCCCCCTTCTGGGAATCCTCTGATTCGCTGAAGAGGCTCATGGAATCCCTCGGATCACTGTCATTCTCCCCCCCCGCTGTCCTCAGATTCTTCCCATTCGCTCTCCATCTCCTGTCTCCGCTGTGCCTCTGTCCCTGAACCCCTGACAGCGGCATTTTTTCATCTCCGCCAAGCTTAGCAGTTGGCTCCTTATCTCTCTCGCCCTGACCTAGCCACTGTGATCCACGCGACGGTCACCTCCAGACTGGATTATTGTAACTCGCTCTACGTGGGGTTGCCCTTGAGACTGACCCAGAAACTCCAGCGGGTGCAGAATGCCGCGGCGAGACTCCTTATGGGGTCTTCGCTGTGAGATCATATCCATCCGGAACTATACCAGCTGCACTGGCTCCCGGTGGAGTACAGGATCAGGTTTAAGGTGCTGGTTTTAACCTTTAAAGCCCTATACGGCCTAGGACCCTCGTACCTATGGAACTGCCTCTCCTGGTATGTCCCACAGAGAAATTTACGGTCTGCAAATAAAAACACCCTAAAGATCCCAGGCCACAGAGAGGTTAGGTTGGCCTCAACTAGAGCCAGGGCTTTCTCGGCCGCGGCTCCAATCTGGTGAAACACTCTGTCACAAGAGACTAGGGCACTGCAGGACCTGACATCCTTCTGCAGGGCCTGCAAGACAGAGCTGTTCCACCAGGCCTTTTGTCAGGGCGCAGCCTGACCCCCTCCTCTGGCAATCTGCACAAAACTTTGCTTGATGGTTGCCATTAATTTGATTTTAATTTGATTTAATTAATTTTATAATGAATGTTTTAAAATGTTGGACTATTTTGATTGTTGTTAGCCGCCCTGAGCCCGGCTTCGGCTGGGGAGAGCGGGATATAAATAAAATTTATTATTATTATTATTAGGGTTAGGGTCGGGGTTAGGGTCAGGGTCAGGGTCAGGGTCAGGGTCAGGGTCAGGGTCAGGGTCAGGGTCAGGGTCAGGGTTAGGGTTAGGGTTAGGGTGAGGGTGAGGGTTAGAATTAGGGTTAGGGTGAATGACCACCGAAAGAACAATCCAAGTTTATTTGTCCTCTTTCTATTGAGATCTAACCAAAACACCCATGCTTGATTTGGGCTGATAACAAACATGTCACTCTGCGATTTTTCAGTGAATGTGCATTTTAAACCCAAAAACACCAATTTGAAATCAGACCTTTATCATCTTCTTTTTATGTAGATGGAACCCAAAACACCTTTTTGCATTGGTCGGGGGTGATTCCCAAAAAACACCATGCGAATTGAAATAAGACCAATCAAAGCTTATTCGTCTTCTTTCTACGCATATGGAAGCAAAAATACGGTGTTGCGTTATTTTGGTCTCATTACAAACACTTTGCGATTTCTGGGTCAATGTGCATTAAAACCAAAGAACACGACTTGAAATAAGCGAAGTCCAAGATTCTTCTTTCTATGTAGCTGGAACACAAAACAACCTGTTTGGCTTTGTTTTGGCTTATTACACTTCGCTTTGCTAGGGTTAGGGTTAGGGTGAGGGTTAGTGTTAGGGTTAGGGTCGGGGTGAATGACCACAAAAAGAACAATCCAAGCTTATTCGTCCTCTTTCTATTGAGGTGGAACCAAAACACCTATGCTTGATTTGGGCTGTTAAAAAACATGTCACTCTGCGATTTTTGGGTGAGTGTGCATTCTAACCCCTAAAAGACCAATTTGAAATAAGCCCAATCAGAGTTTTATCATCTTCTTTTTATGTAGATGGAACCCAAAATACTGTTTTGCTTTGGAAGGGGGTGATTCCCAAAAAACGCCATGTGAAGTGAAATAAGACCAATCAAAGCTTATTCGGCTTCTTTCTACGCATATGGAATCGAAAAGACGGTGTTGCGCCATTTTCGTTTCATTACACACACTTTGCGATTTCTGGGTCAATGTGCATTAACACCAAAGAACACGACTTGAAATAAGCGAAATCCAATATTCTTCTTTCTATGTAGCTGGAACACAAAACAACCTGTTTGGCTTTGTTTAGGCTTATTACACTTCGCATTGCTAGGGTTAGGGTTAATGTTAAGATTAGGGTTAGGGTTAGGGTTAGGGTTGGGGTTGCGGTTAGGGTTAGGGTAAGCGTTAGGATTAGGATTAGGGTTAGGGTTAGGCTGAGGGTTAGGGTTGGGGTTAGCATTAGGGTTATGGTTAGGGTTGCGGTTGCGGTTAGGGTTGGGGTTAGGGTTAGGGTTAGGGTTAGGGTTAGGGTTAGGCTTAGGCTTAGGGTTAGGCTTAGGGTTAGGGTTAGTGTTAGTGTTAAGGTTAAGGTTAAGGTTAGGGTTAGGGTTAGGGTTAGGGTTAGGGTTAGGGTTAGGGTTAGGGTTAGGGTTAGGGTTAGGTTTAGGGTGAATGACCACCGAAAGAACAATCCAAGCTTATTTGTCCTCCTTCTATTGAGATGGAAACAAAACACCTATGCTTGATTTGGGCTGATAACAAAAATGTCACTCTGCGATTTTTGAGTGAACATGCATTCTAACCCCCAAAACACCATTTTGAAATAAGCCCAATCAGAGCTTTATCATCTTCTTTTTATGTAGATGGAACGCAAAACACCTTTTTGCTTTGGTTGGGGGTGATTCCAGTGCACACCCAAAAAACACCATGCGAATTGAAATAAGACCAATCAAAGCTTATTCATCTTCTTTCTACGCATATGGAAGCAAAAAGACGGTGTTGTGTTGTTTTGGTTTCATTACACACACTTTGCGATTTCTGGGTCAATGTGCATTAACACCAAAAAACACGACTTGAAATAAGCGAAATTCAAGATTCTTCTTTCTATGTAGCTGGAACCCAAAACAACCTGTTTGGCTTTGTTTAGGCTTATTACCCTTCTCTTTGCTAGGGTTATCAAGCATAGGTGTTTTGGTTCCATCTCAATAAACAGAGGACAAATAAGCTTGGATTGTTCTTTCGGTGGTCATTCACCCTGAGCCTAACCCTAACCCTAACCCTAAACCTAACCCTAACCCTAACCCGAACCCGAACCCGAACCCGAACCCGAACCCGAACCCTAACCCTAACCCTAATTCTAAACCTAACCCTAACCCGAACCGTAACTCTCACTCTCACTCTCACTCTCACTCTCACTCTCACTCTCACTCTCACTCTCACTCTAACCCTAACCCTAACCCTAACCCTAACCCTAACCCTAACCCCAACCCCAACCATAACCGTAACCCTAACCCTAACCCTAACCCTATCAAAGCGAAGTTTAATAAGCCTAAACAAAGCCAAAAAGGTTGTTTTGTGTTCCAGCTACATAGAAAGAAGAATCTTGGATTTCGCTTATGTCAGAGCTGCCCTAGGTCCCAGCTCACAAAGGACCAACGCCACTTCGTTGTTATATACAAAAGTCTTTATTGAAGTTCAGTTTGTCTTTCACATCAGCAGCGTGCAGCTCTACGTCTGAGACTCTAGACCGCCGAAGCTCCGTCTGAGGCTCCGCCCCCATACACCAGTTTAAGACCCGAGCCTTGCTCCACCTCTTCCTTTGCTCTTTCCTCCTCTGGGCCCTCCTGCCAGCTGGGTTCTCGCCCTTCCTAGGCTCATCTGACGCTGAGTCCCCTGAGTCTTCCCCCTGCCTCCGGCGGGCTTTAGGACCTGGTTCCCCATCTGGGCTTTCTGCTGTCCCGCGCGCCTGTGCATTTGAACTTGACGCGCGCGCCCAGCCGGCAACCTTCCTCCTGACCGTTACACTGCTCCTGTCACTGCTTCCCCCTTCGGGGAGGCTAGCTGGACCTGACCTTCCCTCCATTCCCCCACTCTCCGATAGAGGCGTGGTCAGCCCTGACTCATCTTCACTCCCTGCTGGAGGAGATGCTGCCCCTGACACCTGGGACTCTTCCCCCCCACTATGCTCTGGTGGGGAAGCTGGTCCTGATCTCCAGCTGCTGCTTTGGGAGTCCCCGCTGGCCCCCCGTTCTTGGTGTGTCCCCACTGGGACCCCCCTTGCCCTGACCATCGGCGCCTCCTTCTGGGAATCTTCTGATTCGCTGGAGAAGCTCATGGAATCTCTCAGGTCACTGCCGTACTCCCCTACGCTGCCCTCAGATCCTTCCTCTTCGCTCTCCATCTCCTCTCTCCCCTGTGCCTCTGCTCCTGAGCCCCTGACATCCATCCCCCCTCGAAGCCCCCCTTCCCCCCTCCCCCTCTTCTGGGGCGGGTTCCGGGTGCTCCAGTGCTGTGGGGGTGAGTGTGGGATACAGTTCCTTCCCCCTGGCGTGCGGCCGACCAGTTGGAGCCGGCCAGCCCGTAATGGGCTCGTCGACGGCAATCTCCTCTGCTTCCATCTCTCTGCATTCGTGTTCGAACCCAAAGTCCTCCCCCTGTCCATGTCCGTCTCTCCCCCTGTTACCTCGGGTGATGCTGCGTGACAGGGCCCCCTCAGCAGTTCCCTGCTCCACCCCACCTCCGTTTGAGTTTCCCACCAATAAGAGCGGTCTGTGGCAGACCCCGAGGGAGAACCCTCCGGGGAGCTTGTGTCCGGCGCCGTCTCCTCAGCTGATGAGAACTCCTGGAACGTGCTGGTCGAAAGTGTGGGTGTGAAAAGCCAGTCGTCGAAATAATCTGCCGGCATAGGTCTGTGCGGGAAGAGTGCATGGAACTCGTCTTTGAGGTGGTGCTCCTCCAAGGTATAGTCCAGCACCCACCTGTTGGCGCTTGCCGGGGTACCTCCCCTGGCGAGGAGATATTCAACTCCCTCTTCCCCCCATCTTGAGTCTAAAATCTCCGTGACCTCGTTGAGTGGCGCCGCCCTCGGTGACCCCTCCCCCGTTGGCGACTTTCTGAGTGGTTGAGGTGCGGTCCCTGGCGCCTGAAACCTGTGGGGTTCCTTGTAGGGTGTGAGGACTGACCTATGCAACACCGGGTGCATTCTGGAGCCCTCCGGGAGTGTCAACCGGAAGGCCACTGGGTTGATTTGTGCCTCGACTTGGCAAGGCCCTAGCTGCTTGTGTTTGAGCTTCTTCTTAGCTAACGTTCTGGCCGGCACTGCCTGGGCCGCTAACCAGACCCAGTCCCCCACCTGGATGTCTTCCCCGACTCTCCTGTGCCTGTCTGCCTGCACTTTGTAGGCGTGTTTTGCTAGTTCCAAGGTCCTGCGGAGTTGCTCGTGGACCTCCTGTAACTCTGCTGCCAAGTGCTCTGCTCCCCGTGGCTCCCCCTCCCCCTTCGTCTCTAACCCCGGGAAGGTTCTGGGATGCCGCCCATTGTTGGCGAAGAACGGTGTCACCCCTGTAGACCCGTGCTTCGTGTTGTTGTAGGCAAACTCGGCCAGCGGTAGGTAGTCCACCCAGGTCGAGGGCTGTTGATTCGCATAGCATCACAGGTACTGCTGCATGATGGCGTTGACCCTCTCTGCTTGTCCGTTGGTCTGCGGGTGTCGTGCCGACGCTAAGTTGATCTTGACGTTCAGGATGCCCAGAAGCTTCTGCCAGAAGCTCGAGACGAATTGGCGACCACGGTCGGACAGGATGGACCATGGTAAGCCGTGAACTTTGAACACGTGTTCTACGAACAGCTTGGCGGTCTGTTCCGCTGTGGCCACCTTCGCGCAAGGAATGAAGTGCGCCATCTTGGTGAACAGGTCGACGACCACGAGTACCGCTGTTTTGCCTCGCGAGCTGGGCAGATCTGTGACAAAGTCCAGGGCCACCCTCTCCCACGGTTCGAGCGGCGTCTGTAGCGGTTCCAGCAGTCCCGCCGGCTTCCTATGCACTGGTTTGGCCCTTTCGCATGTGTCACACCTAGAGACGTAATCCGCAACCTCTCCCCTCATCTGGGGCCACCAAAAGTCTCTGGCCACTAATTCCGCCGTCTTGTCCTTGCCGAAGTGCCCAGCACTGGGCGTGTCGTGTAACTGCTGCAGGACTTTCGCGCGGAGGTCGTCTCCCGGCACGTAGAGAGCCCCTTTGCGGGTGAGCAGCCCGTCGCGTATCTGGAACTCGCCGTCCTTCGCTGTGCCTCTCCGCACCTCCTCCATTTTGAATTGTGCGAAGGCATCCGTCTGCAGCGCGCGACACACTGCGTCCAGGTCCACGGTGGCTGAAGCGCATTCCCACGCTTTCGGTGCGAAAATGTGTTTGGCCGCCACCGGTGCCGCTTCCTCGAGATACTGCGGTTTCCTGGATAGTGCATCTGCCATGACGTTGTTGTCTCCCGGGATGTATTCTATCCGGAAGTCGAAATCCGCAAAGAACTCCGCCCAGCGGATGTGTCTCTGGTTCAGGAACCGCGCCGTGCGCCAGTACTCCAGGTTCTTATGGTCCGTGCGGACCTGCACAGTGTGTCTGGCTCCGATGAGGAAGTGCCGCCACGCCTTGAAGGCTGCATGAATGGCCAGCAACTCCCTGTCCCAGATGGTGTAGTTCTGTTCCGACTTCCTGAGTTTCCTGGAGTAGAATGCGCAGGGCCTCCAGTTCCCTTGCGGACCGCCCCCACCACTCTGTCGGATGCGTCAGCCTCAACCCTCATTGGTTTGTTGGGATTCACGTGCAGCAGCTGTTCTTTGGACGCAAAGAGACGCTTGAGTCTCCGAAAAGACTGTTCCGCCTGGTCCGTCCAGGTGAACTTCGTCTTCTTGGAGTTGAGGGTGTCCGTGATAGCCACCGTCTCCTTCGCGAACCCCTTGATGAACTTGCGATAAAAGTTGGCGAAGCTGACGAACTTCTGGACCTCCTTCCGATTGCGCGGGCTCTTCCAGTCCAACACCGAGCGGACCTTGGTGCTGTCCATGGCAAGTCCCTTGTCAGACAGCTTGTAGCCCAGGAAATCCACCTCCGTCACATCGAACTGGCACTTCTCCAGTTTGGCGTACAGTCTGTGCTCCCGTAGTCTCTGCAGGACCTCCTTGACGTCTCCCTCGTGAGCCTCCTGCGATTCCGAGAAGATCAGGATGTCGTCCAGGAAGCATACGCACTTCTTGTAGAGGAGGCCCACTAACACGTGGTGCATGAAGGCTTGGAAACAATGGGAGCCATTTTGCGGACCAAACGGAATAACTCTATATTCATAGGTGCCTAAAGGCGTAAACATGGCCGTTTTCCACTCATCGCCTTCCCGCATGCGTATAAGGTTGTACGCCCCTCGTAGATCCAACTTGGTGAAGATTCGTCCCTTCCTCACCGTCGCGAGCAGGTCGTCGATCTTGGGCATGGGGAATGCTGTGGGCTTTGTCCTGGAATTTATGTTCCTGAATTTATGTTCCTGTAATCAACTACCAATCTGCTTTGGGGCGTGTCCTTCTTCTTCACGAAAAACACGGGACTGCCCCCCACTGCTTTGGATTCTCGGATGAATCCCCGCTTCAAGTTGTGATCTATGAACTCCCTGAGTTCTTGCAGTTCGTCTTCAGACATGGAATACAGTTTTCCAGTCGGCAGCATCGCCCCCGGCAGGAGGTCAATCGTGCAGTCGTAGGGCCGGTGGGGAGGCAGCTTGTCCGCTTCTTTCTCGCAGAAGACCTCCAAAAACGCCTTGTACTTGTTGGGTACCGCCTGCACCATGCCTAGGTGTAGCTGCGGGTCATCCTCTCGCCCCTCCTGCCCCTGGCTGGTCCAAATGCAGTGTTCTGCGCAGTAGGAGGAGCAGAAGGTCAATTGCCGCTGGTACCATGCTAATGCCGGGCTGTGCCTATCCAGCCAACTCATGCCCAACACTATGGGCGTGTCCGACAGGTGGGTGACATTGAAGCTGATGACTTCGCAGTGATTTCCAATTTGCAGTACCATAGGCGGCGTTTGCTGTACCACCTGTCCACCCAGTAGCTCCCTGCCATCGACCGTGACAACGTTTAGGGGCATTGTGGCTGGCAGGAGCGCTATGCGATGTAGCTTGATGAAGTCCACTCCTACAAAGTCTGCATTACTACCAGAGTCAATGGTGATAGGGACTTCCAGGGTGTGTCCATTGGGCAGCTGGAGCGATGCGGTGAGTTGCACCACTGGTTTGGGTGGGAGGGGGTCTGTGGGGTGCAAAATCTCTGGGGACTGCTTCACTGATTCGCCTGGCTGGGCCCCAGTGCCTCTGCCTCCAACCAGGCTTCGTCGTTTCCCTGCAGCTGTTCCCCCTGCTGAACTGCTCCCCTTACTGTTGCTGAGGCTGCAGTGTGCTTCTGGATCCTCTGGGGACACTCTTTGGCCATGTGCTGTGCACTGTCGCAGATAAAACACTTCCTGTTCCCTCTAGGAGCCTTCGCCTTGACTGCTCCTGGTGGTTGGGCTCCGGTTGCTGTCTGAGCCCTGGCACCACCTTTCTCCATCGGCTCTTCTCCGCCCCCCCCAGTGGAGGCGTGGATTGCGCGTGCCCTGTCTCCCTGGGTAGGAAGGGAGTTGTTCTGGCTGGTGTGCGTGCCATACGTCCCTCATCCCTGCTCCAAGGGCGTTCTTCCAGGCGCACTCCTATCGCCAGCGCTCTCTGGACGACTTCTGTGGTATTGTTAGGTCTCTCCCCCCTCGCCAGCTCATCTTTCACGGCCCCATTTAGCCCCTCCCAGAACAGATCCCTCACGTCAGCTGAGTCCTTCTCCCAGCCCAGCACATTAACTAGCGCAAAAAAGCGGGAGTGATATTGTCTCACCGTGGCTCTGCCTTGCTTCAGCCCGTGCATTTCCCTCCTGGCCACATCCACATCTACCGTTGATTTAAAACAAGAGTCCATAGCCTCGATAAATGCTTTTGAATCTTGGAGGGCGGGATTATTTTCGCACCATAAATTGCGCAGCCACGATTTAGCTTCCCCATGCAGATGAGTTATTATGAAGCCTACTTTCTCCTCCTCATCTCTAAAGTCTTTCCGAAGCAAATTGAGCGCGAGAACTATGTCTGCTCTGAAGTTAGGATACTGCTCCAGGTTCCCGTCGAAATGGGCTACGATGCTGCCCCCCCGTTTCCCGAGGCCAACTCCCTCCGGCTTGGGTCCTGGCAGCCCCTCTTTGCCCCAAGGTTCCCACCTGGCTTGCAGATCTTATTACAAGCGAGTTGTAATAAGCCTAAACAAAGCCAAGCAGGTTGTTTTGTGTTACAGCTACATAGAAAGAAGAATCTTGGATTTCACTTATTTCAAGTCGTTTTCTTTGGAGTTAATGCACATTGACCCAGAAATCGCAAAGTGTATGTAATGAAACCAAAATAACACAACACCTTCTTTTTGCTTCCGTATGCGTAGAAAGAAGACGAAGAAGCTTTGATTGGACTTATTACAATTCGCATGGTGTTTTTTGGGTGTGCACCAGAATCACACCCAACCAAAGCAAAAAGGTGTTTTGGGTTCCACCTACATAAAAGAAGATGCTAAAGCCCTGATTGGGCTTATTTCAAATTGGTGTTTTTTTGGTTAGAATGCACATTCACCCAAAAATCGCAGAATGACATGTTTTTTATCAGCCGAAATCAAGCGTAGGTGTTTTGGTTCCATCTCAATAGAAGGAGGACAAATAAGCTTGGATTGTTCTTTCGGTGGTCATTCACCCGAACCCGAACCCGAACCCGAACCCGAACCCGAACCCGAACCCGAACCCGAACCCGAACCCGAACCCGAACCCTAACCCTAACCCTAACCCTAACCCTAACCCTAACCCTAACTCTAACCCTAACCCTAACCCTAACCCTAACCCTAACCCCAACCCTAACCCTAAACCTAACCCTAACCCTAGCAAAGCGAAGTGTAATAAGCCTAAACAAAGCCAAACAGGTTGTTTTGTGTTTTGGGTTCCATCCAGTCAGCAAAAAGGTGTTTTGTGTTCCATCCAGTCAGTCTGACATCAATACCAGGGAAGATTCTGGAGCAGATAATTAAGCAAACAGTCTGTGAGCGCCTAAAAAGGAAAGCTGTGATCACCAATAGTCAGCATGGATTTCTGAAAAATAAGTCATGTCAGACTAACCTGATCTCATTTTTTGACAGAATTACAAGCCTGGTAGATGAAGGGAACGCAGTGGATGTAGCCTACTTTCATTTCAGCAAGGCATTTGACAAGGTGCCTGTCAGGGGCTCAGGAGCAGAGGAACAGGGGAGGAAGGAAATGGAGAGCGAAGGGGAAGAATCTGAGGGCAGCGTAGGGGGGTATGACAGTGACGCGAGAGATTCCATGAGCTTCTCCAGCGGATCGGAAGATTCCCAGAAGGAGGCGCCGATGGTCAGGGCAAGGGGGGTCCCAGGGGGGACGCACCAGAAACAAGGGGCCAGCGGGGACTCCCAAAGCAGCAGCGGGAGATCAGGACCAGCTTCCCCACCAGAGCGTAGTGGGGGGGAAGAGTCCCAGGTGTCAGGACCAGCGTCTCCCCCAGCAGGGAGAGAAGATGAGTCAGAGCTGACCACGCCTCTATCGGAGAGTGGGGGAACGGAGGGGAGGTCAGGTCCAGCTAGCCCCCCCCGAAGGGGGAAGCAGTGACAGGAGCTGTGTAACGGTCAGGAGGAAGGTTGCCGGCTGGGCGCTCGCGCCAAGTTCGAATGTACAGGCGTGTGGGACAGCAGAAAACCCGGATTGGGAACCAGGTTCTAAAGCCCACCAGAGGCAGGGGGAAGATTCAGGGGACTCAGCGTCAGAAGAGTCTAGGAAGGGCAAGACCCCAGCGGACGGGCGGAACCAGAGGAGGAAAGAGCAAAGGAAGAGGTGGAGCAAGGCCAGAGTCTTAAACTGGTGTCTGGGGGGAGGAGACTCAGACGGAGCTTCGGCGGTCTAGAGTTTCAGACGTAGAGCTCCACGCCGCGGTTGTGGAAGCGAAACTCAACTTCAATAAAGACTTTTGTATATAACAACGAACCGGCGTTGGTCCTTTGTGAGCTGGGACCTTGGGCAGCTCTGACAGTGCCCCATGATATTCTTGTAAAGAAGCTGGTAAAATGCAGTCTTGACTATGCTACCACTCAGTGGATTTCTAACTGGCTGACTGACCGAACCCAAAGGGTGCTCATCAATGGTTCCTCTTCATCCTGGAGAAGAGTGACTAGTGGGGTGCCACAGGGTTCTGTCTTGGGCCCGGTCTTATTCAACATCTTTATCAACGACTTGGATGATGGACTCAAGGGCATCCTGATCAAATTTGCAGATGACACTAAACTGGGAGGGGTGGCTAACACCCCAGAGGACAGGATCACACTTCAAAACGACCTTGACTGATTAGAGAACTGGGCCAAAACAAACAAGATGAATTTTAACAGGGAGAAATGTAAAGTATTGCACTTGGGGGGAAAAAAATGAGAGGCACAAATACAAGATGGGTGACACCTGGCTTGAGAGAAGTACATGTGAAAAGGATCTAGGAGTCTTGGTTGACCACAAACTTGACATGAGCCAACAGTGTGACGCGGCAGCTAAAAAAGCCAATGCAATTCTGGGCTGCATCAATAGGAGTATAGCATCTAGATCAAGGGAAGTAATAGTGCCACTGTATTCTGCTCTGGTCAGAGCTCACATGGAGTACTGTGTCCAGTTCTGGGCACCACAGTTCAAGAAGGACACTGACAAAATGGAACGTGTCCAGAGGAGGGCAACCAAAATGGTTTAAGGTCTGGAAACGATGTCTTATGAGGAACGGCTAAGGGAGTTGGGCATGTTTATCCTGGAGAAGAGGAGGTTAAGGGGTGATATGATAGCCATGTTCAAATATATAAAAGGATGTCACATAGAGGAGGGAGAAAGGTTGTTTTCTGCTGCTCCAGAGAAGCGGACACGGAGCAATGGATCCAAACTACAAGAAAGAAGATTCCACCTAAACATTAGGAAGAACTTCCTGACAGTAAGAGCTGTTTGACAGTGGAATTTGCTGCCAAGGAGTGTGGTGGAGTCTCCTACTTTGGAGGTCTTTAAGCAGAGGCTTGACATCCATATGTCAGGAGTGCTCAGATGATGTTTCCTGCTTGACAGGGGGTTGGACTCGATGGCCCTTGTGGTCTCTTCCAACTCTATGATTCTATGATTCTACATAAAAAGAAGATGATAAAGCTGTGATTGGGTTATTTCAAATTGGTGTTTTTGGGGTTAGAATGTACATTCACCCAAAAATCGCAGAGTGACATGTTTTTATCAGCCCAAATCAAGGATAGGTGTTTTGGTTCCACCTCAATAGAAAGAGGACAAATAAGCTTGGATTGTTCTTTCAGTGGTCATTCACCCTGACCCTAACCCTGACCCTGACCCTAACCCTAACCCTAACCCTAACCCTAACCCTAACCCTAACCTTAACCCCAACCCGAACCCTAACCCGAACCCGAACCCGAACCCGAACCCGAACCTGAACCCGAACCCGAACCCGAACCCGAACCCGAACCCGAACCCTAAACCCAATCCGAACCCGAACCCGAACCTTAACCCGAACCCGAACCCGAACCCTAACCCTAACCCTAACCCTAACCCTAACCCTAACCCTAACCCTAACCCTAACCTTAACCTTAACCTTAACCTTAACCCTAACCCTAACCCTAACCCTAACCCTAACCCTAACCCTAACCCGAACCCGAACCCTAACCCTAACCCTAACCCTAACCCTAACCCTAACCCTGACCCTAACCCCAACCCCGACCCTAACCCCAACCCCACCCTAACCCTGACCCTAGCAAAGCGAAGTTAAATAAGGCTAAACAAAGCCAAACAGGTTGTTTTGTGTTCCAGCTACATAGAAAGAAGAATCTTGGATTTCGCTTATATGAAGTCTTGTTCTTTGGTGTTAATGCACATTGACCCAGAAATCGCAAAGTGTGTGCAATGAGAGCAAAATAACACAACACCGCCTTTTCGCTTCCATATGCGTAGAAAGAAGCCGAATAAGCTTTGATTGGTCTTATTTCAATTCGCATGGTGTTTTTTGGGAATCACCCTCGACGATAGCAAAAAGGTGTATTGAGTGCTGTCAGGGGTTCAGGGACAGAGGCACAGGGGAGGCAGGAGATGGAGAGCGATTGGGAAGAATCCCAGGACAGCAAGGAGGAGGATGACATTGGCCCGAGGGATTCCATGAGCCTCTCCAGCGAATCAGAGGATTCCCAGAAGGGGGCGCCTGTGGTCAGGACAAGGGGGGTCCCAGGGGGGACGCATCAGGGACAAGGGGCCAGCAGGGAATCCCAAAGCGGCAGCTGGAAATCAGGACCGGCTTCCCCACCAGAGCATGGCGAGGGGGGGGGGAGTTCCAGTGTGTCAGGGGAAGTAGCTCCGTCAGCAGGAGTGGAGGGAAGGTCAGAACAAGCCATCTTCCCGGAAGGGGAGGGGAGCAGTGAAGGGAGTAATGTAACGATCAGAAGGAAGGTTGGGAGTTGGGCACCGCGCGCCAAGTTCAAATGTACAGGCGCGCGGGAAAACAGAGAGCCCGGATGAAGAGCCAGGTCCTAAAGCCCGCAGGAGGGAGGGGGAGCAATCTGGGGATTCGGCATCAGAGGAATCCAGGAGGGGCGAAACCCCGGCGGGCAGGAAGACCCTGCGGAAAAGGGAAGAAAGAAGGAGGTGGAGCAGAGCAAGGCTCTTAAACTGGTGCAGGGGAGGGTCTGACTCAGAGGGGACTTCAATGGTCTAGCGTTACAGACGTAGAGCTGCGCGCCGCGGCTGTGAAGCTGATAATGAACTTCAATAAACATTTCTGTATATAAAGAGCAACCGGCGTTGGTCCTTTGTGAGCTGGGACCTGAGGCAGCCCTGACAGTAAGTCCCCTCTCTACCTGCAATTTTTTTTTTTTGCAAGCTCACGAAGTTTGGCAGACATGACTACGGAGGAGCAGCTGGCAGCCCTGCAGAACGCAGTCTCGCAGCTTTCCACTGAGGTAGTGGTCTCCAGAAAGAAAGGAGAGGAAGCAGAAGCGCGTTGCAAGGATCTGCAAGCCAGGTGGGAACGTGCGTGCAAGGAAGGGTTCCCGGGGTCCAGGTCAGAGGGAATTGGACTCGGAAAGTGGGGGGGCAGCTTGGTAGCCCACTTCGATGGGAATCTGCAGCACTATCCCAGTTTCAGAGCAGATGTCATTTATGCGCTGAATTTGCTTCGGAAGGACTTTAGAGATGAGGAGGAGAAAGTGGGCTTCATAATATCCCACCTGCATGGGGAAGCTAAAGCCTGGCTGCGCAATTTATGGCGCGACGTGGATCCTGCCCTAAGGGATTCAGACGCATTCATCGCGGCCATGGACGCTTGTTTCCAATCTACCGTGGATATAGACGTAGCAAGACGAGAAATGCATGGATTGCGCCAGGGCAAGGCTACAGTGCGACAATACCACTCCCGCTTCTTTGCATCGCTGAATGTGCTGGGCTGGGAAAAGGACTCCGTGGCAGTGAGAGATTTGTTCTGGGAGGGGCTCAATGCATCCGTCAAAGATGAGCTGGCAAGGGGGGACAGACCTCGGACCATCGCAGAGGTGGTACAGAGAGCGCTCACGATAGGAGTGCGCCACGAAGAACGCCCTTGGCACAGTGATGAGGGTCGCCAGGTGCGCGCACCAGCTAGAACGCCTCCTTTTCTTCCCAGGGACCTAGGGCACACGCACCCCACGCCTCCGCTGGGGGAGGGGGAGGAACCAATGGAGATTGGTGGTGCCAAGGCTCAGACGGCAGCCAGAGCCCCAGCACAAGGAGCAGCCAAGATGAAGCCTCCTAGAGGGGGCAGGAAGTGTTACATCTGTGACAGTGCGCAACACATGGCCAAAGAGTGTCCCCAGAGGCTCCAGAAGCACACTGCAGCCTTGGCAACAGTAAAAGAAGCAGTGCAGCGGGGGGGGGCAGCTTCAGGGAAACGACAATGCCTGGCTGGAAGCAGAAGCACTGGGGCCCAGCCAGGCAAGTCAATGAAGCAGTCCTCAGAGATCTTACAACCCACAGACCCCCTCCCACCCAAACCAGTGGTGCAGCTCACCGCATCGCTCCAGCTGCCAAGTGGACTCACCCTGGAAGTCCCTATTACCATTGACTCTGGAAGTAACGCGGACTTCGTGGGGGCGGAGTTCATTAAGCAGCATCGCATAGCGCTCCTACCAGCCACGCTTCCCTTAAACGTCGTCACAGTCGATGGCAGGAAGCTGCTGGGCGGGCAGGTGGTACACCAAACACCACCCATGGTGATGCAGATTGGAAATCACCGCGAGGTCATCAGCTTCAACGTCACCCACCTGTCAGACACGCCTATAGTGTTAGGCATGAGTTGGCTAGATAGACACAGCCCAGCTTTAGCGTGGTACCAGCGGCAGCTGACCTTCGGCTCATCCTACTGCGCACAGCACTGCATCCAGACCGGCCAGGAAGAGGAGGGCCAGGAGGATGGGCAGCAGATGCACCTAGGCATGGTGCAGGCGGTGCCCCACAAGTACAAGGAGTTTTTGGAGGTCTTCTGCGAAAAGGAGGCTGACCAGGTGCCCCCTCACCGGCCCTACGACTGCGCGATTGACCTCCTGCCAGGGGCGACGCTGCCGACGGGGAAGCTGTATTCCATGTCCGAGGACGAGATGCAGGAACTCAGGGAGTTCATAGAGCACAATTTGAAGCGGGGATTCATCCAAGAATCAAAGGCAGTGGGGGGTAGTCCCGTGTTTTTCGTGAAGAAGAAGGACACGCCCCAAAAGAGATTGATCGTAGATTACAGGCTCATAAACTCGAAGACAAAGCCCAAAGCCTTCCCCATGCCCAAGATCGACGACCTGCTCGCGATGGTGCGGAAGGGGAGGATCTTCACCAAGTTGGATCTACGCGGCGCATACAATCTCATACGCATGCGGGAGGGCGATGAGTGGAAGACGGCCATGTTTACGCAGTTAGGCACCTATGAATACAAAGTTATGCCGTTTGGTCTCCAAAATGGCTCCCACTGCTTCCAAGCGTTTATGCACCACGTGTTGGCGGGACTCCTCTACAAGAAGTGCATGTGCTTCCTCGATGACATCCTGATCTTCTCGGAATCGCAGGAGGCTCACGAGAGGGACGTAAAGGAGGTCCTGCAGAGACTCCGGGAGCACAGACTTTACGCCAAACTGGAGAAGTGCCAGTTCGACGTGACGGAGGTGGACTTTCTGGGCTACAGACTGTCCGACAAGGGACTCGCCATGGACAGCGCCAAGGTCCGCGCGGTGTTGGACTGGAAAAGCCCGCTGTCAGGGGTTCAGGGACAGAGGCACAGGGGAGGCAGGAGATGGAGAGCGATGGGGAAGAATCCCAGGACAGCGAGGAAGAAGATTGCAGTGGGTTGGAGGATTCCATGACCCTCTCCAGCGAATCTGAGGATTCCCAGGAGGGGGCGCCTGTGGTCAAGACAAGGGGAGTCCCAGGGGGGACGCAGCGAGGGCAGGGGGCCAGCAGGGGATCCCAAAGTGGCAGCTGGGAGTCAGGGCCAGCTTCCCCACCAGAGCGGAGCGAAGGGGGAGGAGATTCCAGTGTGACAGGGGAAGCAGCTCCGGCAGCAGAAAAGGAGGGGAGGTCAGAGCAAGCCATCCCCCCAGAAGGGGAGGGGAGTAGTGAAGGGAGTAGTGTAGCTGTCAAAAGGAAGGTTAGAAGTTGGGCGCGCGCGCCAAGTTCAAATGTGCAGGCGCGCGGAAGAACAGGGAGCCCGGAGGAGGAGCCACGTCCCAAAGCCCGCAGGAGGGAGGGAGAGCAGTCTGGGGATTCAGCGTCAGGGGAATCCAGGAGGGGCGAAACCCCAGCGGGCAGGAAGACCCTGCGGAAAAGGAGAGAAAGGAAGAGGTGGAGCAGCGCAAGCTTCTTAAACTGGTGCAGGGGAGGGACTGACTCAGAGGGGACTTCAACGGTCTAAGCATAACAGACGTGGGGCTGCGCGCCTCGGCTGTGGAGCGGAAAATGAACTGCAATAAACTTCTTTGTATATAAAGTAAACCGGGCGTTGGTCCTTTGTGAACTGGGACCTGAGGCAGCCCTGACACCCGCGCAATCGGAAGGAGGTCCAGAGGTTCGTCGACTTCGCCAACTTTTACCGCAAGTTCATCAGGGGTTTCGCGAAGGAGACGGCGGCTATCACAGACACCCTCAGTTCCAAAAAGAAAAAGTTCACCTGGACGGACCAGGCGGAACAGTCTTTTCGGAGACTCAAGAGCCTCTTCGCGTCCGAAGAACAGCTGCTACACGTGAACCCCAGCAAACCAATGCGGGTTGAGACTGACTCCTCAGACAGAGCGGTGGGGGCGGTCCTGTTGCAGGAAGATCCGCAAGGGAACTGGAGGTCCTGCGCTTTCTACTCCAGGAAGCTCAGCAAGTCGGAACAGAACTACACCATCTGGGACAGGGAGTTGCTGGCCATTCATGCGGCCTTCGAGGCGTGGCGGCACTTCCTCATCGGAGCCAGACACACGGTGCAGGTGCGCACAGACCACAAGAACCTGGAGTATTGGCGCACGGCGAAGCTGCTGAGCCAGAGGCACATACGCTGGGCGGAGTTCTTTGCGGATTTCGACTTCAGGATAGAATACATCGTGGGAGACAACAACGTCATTGCAGTTGCACTCTCCAGGAAGCCGCAGTATCTCGAGGAAGCGGCACCGGAGGCGGCCAAACACATTTTCGCACCGCAGGCGTGGGCATGCGCCTCAGCCACCGTGGACCTGGACGCGGTGCGTCGCGCGCTGCAGACGGATCCGTTCGCACAATCCAAGATGGAGGAGGTGCGAAGGGGCACGGCGAAGGACGACGAGTTCCAGATACGCGACGGACTGCTAACCCGCAAAGGTGCTCTCTACGTGCCGGGGGACGACCTACGTGCGAGAGTCCTGCAGCAGTTGCACGACGCGCCTAGCGCGGGTCACTTCGGCAATGAAAAGACGGCGGAATTAGTAGATGCGAGGAGAAGTTGCGGATTACGTCGCTAGGTGTGACACTTGTCAGAGAGCCAAACCAGTGCACAGGAAGCCGGCAGGACTGCTGGAACCGCTGCAGACGCCACTAGAGCCTTGGGAGAAGGTGGCGCTGGACTTTGTTACTGACCTGCCCAGTTCGCGAGGCAAGACAGCTGTACTAGTGGTTGTAGACCTGTTCACCAAGATGGCACACTTCATTCCTTGCGCGAAGGTGGCCACAGCGGAACAGACCGCCAAGCTGTTCATAGACCACGTGTTCAGAGTTCACGGTTTGCCACGGTCCATCCTGTCCGACCGGGGCCGCCAATTCATCTCCAGTTTCTGGCAGAAGCTGCTGGGTATCCTGAACGTCAAGATTAACTTAGCGTCGGCGAGACATCCGCAGACCAACGGACAAGCGGAGAGGGTCAACGCCATCATGGAGCAGTACCTGCGATGCTACGCGAATCAACAGCCTGCGACTTGGGTGGACTACCTACCGCTGGCCGAGTTTGCCTACAACAACACAAAGCACGCGTCCACGGGGGTGACACCGTTCTTCGCCAACAATGGGCGGCATCCCAGAACCTTCCCGGGGTTAGAGACGACGGCGCAGGGGGAGCCGCAGGGAGCAGAGCACTTAGCAGCAGAGTTACAGGAGGTTCACGAGCAACTCCGACGGCACTTGGAACTAGCTAAACACGCCTACAAAGTGCAGGCAGACAGGCACAGGAGAGTCGGGGAAGACATCCAGGTGGGGGACTGGGTATGGTTAGCGGCCCAGGCGGTGCCGGCCAAGTCGTTAGCTAAGAAGAAGCTAGGGCACAAGCAGCTAGAACCGTACCAAGTCGAAGCACAAATCAATCCAGTAGCCTACCGGTTGACTCTCCCGGAAGGCTCCAGAATGCACTTTGTTACTTTCATAGGTCGGTGCTCACACCCTACAAGGCACCACACAGGTTTCAGGAGCCAGGAACCGCACCAGACCCACGCAGAAAGTCACCAGAGGGGAGGAAGTCACCGAGGGCGGCGACACTCAACGAGGTCGGATTGGATTGTTCTTTCGGTGGTCATTCACCCTGACCCTAACCCTAACCCTAACCCTAACCCTAACCCTAACCCTAACCCTAACCCTAACCCTAACCCCAACCCCAACCCCAACCCTAACATTAACCCTAACCCTATCAAAGCGAAGTGTAATAAGCCTAAACAAAGCCAAACAGGTTGTTTTGTGTTCCAGGTACATAGAAAGAAGAATCTTGGATTTCGCTTATTTCAAGTCGTGTTCTTTGGTGTTAATGCACCAGAAATCGCAAAGTGTGTGTAATGAGAGCAAAATAACACAACACCGTCTTTTCCCTTCCATATGCGTAGAAAGAAGACGAATAAGCTATGATTGGGCTTATTTCAATTCGCATGGTGTTTTTTGGGAATCACCCCCCAATTAAGGCAAAAAGGTGTTTTGGGTTCCATCTACTTAAAAAGAAGATGATAAAGCTCTGATTGGGCTTATTTCAAATTCATGTTTTTGAGGTTAGAATGCACATTCACTCAAAAATCGCAGAGTGATATGTTTGTTATCAGCCCAAATCAAGCATAGGTGTTTTTGTTCCATCTCAAGAGAAAGAGGACGAATAAGCTTGGATTGTTCTTTCGGTGGTCATTCACCCAGACTTTAACCCTAACCCTAACCCTAACCCTAACCCTAACCCTAACCCTAACCCTAACCCTAACCCTAACCCTAAACCTAAACCTAAACCTAACCCTAAACCTAAACATAACCTTAACCTTAACCCTAACCCTAACCCTAACCCTAACCCTAACCCTAACCCTAACAAAACCCTAACCCTAACCCTAACGCTAACCCCAACCGTAACCGCAACACCAACCCTAACCATAACCCTAACGCTAACCCCAACCCTAACCGCAACCCTAACCCTAACCCTAACACTAGCAAAGCGAAGTGTAATAAGCCTAAACAAAGCCAAACAGGTTGTTGTGTGTTACAGCTACATAGAAAGCATAATCTTGGATATCACTCGTTTTCTTTGGTATTTATGCACATTGACTTAAAAATCGCAAAGTGTGTGTAATGAAACCAAAATAACACAATACCGTCTTTTCGCTTCCATGTGCATAGAAAGAAGACGAATAAGCTTTGATTGGACTTATTTCATTTTGCATGGTGTTTTTTGGGTGTGCACCAGAATCACCCCCAACCAAACCAAAAAGGTGTTTTGGGTTCCATCAACATAAAAAGAAGATGATATAGCTCTGATTGGGCTTATTTCAAATTGGTGTTTTGGGGGTTAGAATGCACATTCACTGAAAAATCGCAGAGTGACATGTTTGTTATCAGCCCAAATCAAGCATAGGTGTTTTGGTTGAATCTCAATAGAAAGAGGACGAATAAACTTGGATTGTTCTTTCGGTGGTGTCAGGGCTGCCTCAGTTCTCAGCTCACAAAAGACCAACGCCAGGCTCTTCTTATATACAAGGATGTTTATTGCAGTTCATTTTCGGCTTGTGCTAGTCCACCTCTTCCTGTCTTTCCTTTTCCGCAGGGTCTTTCTGCCCCCCTGGGTTCCTTCCCTCCTCCTCTCTCCTGAAGCGGATTCCTCAGATGCCTGCTCCCCCCTCCTTCGTGCTTTGGGGCCAGGCTCCTCCTCCGGGCTCTCTCCATTTCTGCGCGCCTCCACATTTGAACTTGGCGCGCGTCCACTACCCCTGACCTTCCTCTTGACACTTACACTACTCCCTGTACTACTCTCCGCCCCTTCCGGCTCTGCTCCGTGTGTTACACTGGGAACTCCACTCTCTTCACTTCGTTCCTGCTGGGAAGCCGGCCCCGATCTCCCACTCCCACTCGGGGTTTCCCTGCTGCTTCCCTGCTCCTGGCAGGTCCCCCCTGTGACCCCCCTTGGCCTGACTAGGGGCGCCCCCTTCTGGGAATCCTCCGATTCACTTGAGAGACTCATGGAAGACCTCAAGTCATTGTCATCCTCTTCCTCACTGTCCTGGGATTCTTCCCCATCGCTCTCCGTCTCCCCCCTCACCTGTGCCTCTGTCCCTGAACCCCTGACATCCATCCCCCCCCCGAAGCCCCCCCTTCCCCCCTCCCGCTGCTCGGGCGCAGGTTCTGGGGGCTCCGTCGTTGCGGAGGTCGCTGCCGGATACAGGTCGTCGACGTCGATCTCCTCTGCTTCCAGTTCATTGTTTGTGTGCTCGAACCCATGGTCCTCTCCCAACATGTTCACGTCCTCCCCTCCCCCTGTTGCCTGGGTGGGGTCTGCTTGTCAAGGACCCATCCGCCAGCTCGTGCGCCAGTCCTCTTCTTGTTGGTCGTCCCACCAGTAAGAAGGGTCGGTGTCCACCCCCGAACACGATCCCCTTGGAGGGCTCGACTCTGGCGTCGTCTCCTCTGCGGAGGAGAACCCTCGGAAGGTGCTGGCGGAAAGTGTGGACGTAAAAAGCCAATCGTCGAAAAACTGTGCTGGCATGGGCCTGTGTGGGAAAAGGGCATGGAACCCGTCCTTGAGGAGGGGTTCGTCCAAAGCGTAGTCCGGCACCCAACTGTTGGCGCTGGCCGGGGCTCTCTCCCTGGCGAGAAAATATTCTACTCCCTCTTCCCCCCATCTCGAGTCCAGAATCTCTGTGACCTCGTTGATTGGTTCGTCCCTAGGTGACCTCCCCCTCTTGGGCGACTCTCTGCTCGGTTCTGGTGCCGTCCCTGACTCCTGAAATCTGTGTGGGGCCCTGTAAGGGGTGAGCACCGACCTATGAAAGACCGGGTGCATTTTGGAACCTTCGGGGAGGGCCAGTCGAAACGCTACGGGATTGATCTTGGCCTCAACTTGGTACGGCCCTAGTTGCCTGTGTCCTAGCTTCTTTTTAGCTAACGACTTGGCCGGCATTGCTTGGGACGCTAACCATACCCAGTCTCCCACCTGGATGTCCTCCCCCTCCCTCCTGTTTTTGTCTGCCTGCACCTTATATGCCTGTTTGGCTAGCTCTAAATGTCTCCGTAGCTCGTCGTGGACCTCTTGCAATTCTGCTGCGAAATGGTCGGCTTCCTGTGGCGCCCCCTCCCCCGTCATTACGAGCCCCGGGAAGGTTCTGGGATGCCTTCCATTGTTGGCGAAGAACGGCGTCACCCCCGTCGACGCGTGCTTCGTGTTGTTGTAGGCAAACTCAGCCATCGGCAGGTAATCCACCCAAGCCGCGGGTCGCTGATTGGCGTAACATCTCAGGTACTGCTGCATGATCGCGTTGACCCTCTCCGCTTGGCCGTTGGTCTGCGGATGTCTCGCTGACGACAGGTTGATTTTGACGTGCAGAATCCCTAGGAGCTTCTGCCAGAAGCTGGACACGAACTGGCGCCCCCTGTCGGACAGAATGGACGGTGGCAAGCCATGCACCTTGAACACGTGGTCGATGAACAGTTTGGCGGTCTGCTCCGCTGTCGCCACCTTCGCGCAAGGAATGAAATGCGCCATCTTGGTGAACAGGTCTACAACCACAAGCACCGCCGTCTTGCCTCGCGAACTGGGCAGATCAGTGACAAAGTCCAGCGCCACCCTCTCCCACGGTTGCAGTGGCGTCTCCAGCGGTTCCAGCAGTCCCGCTGGCTTCTGGTGCACTGGCTTGGACCTTTGGCATGTGTCACACCTGGCGACGTACTCCGCGACCTCCCCTCGCATCTGTGGCCACCAAAAGTCTCTGGCCACTAATTCCGTCGTCTTTTCCTTGCCGAAGTGGCCAGCGCTGGGTGCGTCGTGCAACTGCTGCAGAACCTTCGCACGGAGATCGTCTCCCGGAACGTAGAGAGCACCTTTACGGGTCAGCAGGCCGTCGCGTATCTGGAACTCGTCGTCCTTCGCTGTGCCTCTCCGCACCTCTTCCATTTTGGACTGTGCGAACGGATCCGTCTGCAACGCGCGCCGCACCGCCTCCAGGTCCACGGCGGCTGAAGCGCACGCCCACGCCTGTGGTGCAAAAATGTGCTTGGCTGCCGCTGGTGCCGCTTCCTCGAGATACTGCGGTTTCCTGGAGAGCGCATCTGCTTTGACATTGTTGTCGCCTGTGATGTACTCTATCCTGAAATCGAAATCCGCAAAGAATTCCGCCCAGCGTATGTGCCTCTGGCTCTGTAGCTTCGCCGTGCGCCAGTACTCTAGGTTCTTGTGGTCCGTGCGGACCTGCACGGTGTGCTTGGCTCCGATGAGAAAGTGCCTCCATGCCTTGAAAGCTGCGTGGATGGCCAGCAACTCCCTGTCCCAGATGGTGTAGTTCCGTTCCGACTTGCTGAGCTTCCGGGAGTAGAAAGCACAGGGCCTCCAGTACCCCTGCGGGTCTTCCTGTAAGAGGACGGCCCCCACCGCTCTGTCAGATGCGTCAGTTTCCACCCTCATGGGCCTGCCGGGATTCACGTGTAACAGCTGTTCTTCGGACGCAAAGAGACTCTTAAGTCTCCTGAAGGACTGCTCCGCCTGGTCCGTCCAAGTGAACTTCTTCTTCTTGGAGCTGAGAGTGTCCGTGATAGCTGCCGTCTCCCTGGCGAAACCCCAGATGAACTTGCGGTAAAAGTTGGCGAAACCGACGAACCTCTGGACCTCCTTCCGCGTTCGCGGGCTCTTCCAGTCCAACACCGCACGGACCTTGGCGCTGTCCATGGCTAGTCCCCTGTCGGACAGCCTATAGCCCAGAAAATCCACCTCCGTCACGTCGAATTGGCACTTCTCCAGCTTGGCGTAGAGCCTGTGCTCCCGTAGCCTCTGCAGGACTTCCTTAACGTCACTCTCATGAGCCTCCGGCGATTCCGAGAAGATAAGAATGTCGTCGAGGAAACATACGCACTTCTTGTAGAGGAGTCCCGCTAGCACGTGATGCATAAAAGCTTGGAAAAAGTGGGAGCCATTCTGGAGACCAAACGGCATAACTCTGTATTCGTAGGTGCCCAACGGTGTGAACATGGCCGTCTTCCACTCATCACCCTCTCGCACGCGTATGAGATTGTATGCGCCGCGGAGATCCAACTTGGTGAAGATCTTCCCTTTCCTCACCGTCGCGAGCAGGTCGTCAATCTTGGGCATGGGAAAGGCCACGGGCTTTGTCTTAGAGTTTATGAATCTGAAGTCTACGATCAGCCTTTTTTGGGGCGTGTCCTTCTTCTTCACAAAAAACACAGGACTGCCCCCTACAGCCTTCGATTCTCGGATGAATCCCCGCTGCAGGTTGTGATCTATGAACTCCCTGAGCTCCTGCAGCTCGTCCTCGGACATGGAATACAGCTTCGCAGTCGGTAGCGTTGTCCCTGGCAAGAGGTCAATTGCGCAGTCGTAGGGCCGGTGGGGTGGCAACTGGTCAGCCTCCTTCTCGCAGAAGACCTCCAAAAACCCCTTGTACTTGAGGGGTACAGCTTGCGCCATGCTGAGCCTCAGCTGCTGCCCTTCCTCTGGGCCCTCCTCCTCTTGACCGGTCTGGATGCAATGCTGTGCGCAGTAGGACGAGCCGAAGGTGAGCTGCCGCTGGTACCACGCCATGGTTGGGCTGTGCCTATCCAGCCAACTCATGCCTAACACTATAGGCGTGTCTGACAGGCGGGTGACGTTGAAACTGATGATTTCTCGGTGATTGCCAATCTGCATCACCATGGGTGGCGTCTGTTGCACCACCTGCCCACCCAGCAACTTCCTGCCATCCACCGTGACGACGTTCAAAGGCAGCGTGGCTGGTAGGAGCTCTATGCGATGCTGCTTGACGAAGTGCACCCCCACGAAGTCTGCGTTGCTCCCACTGTCAATTGTAATGGGGACTTCTAGGGTGCGTCCATTAGGTAGTTGGAGAGTTGCAGTGAGCTGCACCACTGGCTTAGGTGGCAGGGGGTCTGTAGGCTGCAAAAGCGCTGGGGACTGCCCTACTGGCTTGCCTGGCTGTGCCCCAGCATTTCTGCTTCCAGCCAGGCATTGCCGTTTCCCTGAAACTGCTCTTCATGTTGTGCTGCTGCAGTTACTGTTGCTAAGGCTGCAGTGTGCTTTTGGAGCCTCTGGGGACACTCTTTGGCCATGTGCGTCCCACTGTCACAGATGTAACACTTCCTGTTCCCTCTAGGAGGCTTTGTCTTGACTGCTCCGGACGCTGGGGCTCCAGTCGCTGACTGAGCCTTTGCACTCCCCAGTTCCATCGGTTCCTCCCCTGCCTGCAGCTGAGGTGAGGGACGCGTACGTCCTGGATCTCTGGGAAAGAACGGAGGCACTCTAGACGGTGCGTGAAGCTGGCTACCCCCCTCATCGCACCAAGGGCGTTCTTCATGGCGTACTCCAATGGCAAGCGCCCGCTGCACCACGTCTGCCAGGGTTTTAGGTCTGTCCCCCCTTGCCAGTTCGTCTTTCACAGGGCCAGAGAGCCCCTCCCAAAACAAGTCTCTGACTGCCAGAGAATCTTTCTCCCATCGCAGCACATTCAGCAAGGCGAAAAAGCGAGCATGGTACTGACGTACTGAAGCCTTGCCTTGCCTTAAACCATGCATCTGCTGGCGTGCCACATCCACATCCACGCTAGACTGAAAGCAAGCGTCCATGCATTTGATAAATTCAGCAGAGTCCCTTCGAGCAGGGCAATCCTCGCGCCACAGATTGCGCAGCCAAGCCCTCGCTTCCCCATGCAAGTGGGACACAATGAAACCCACCTTCTCCTCCTCATCTTTAAAGTCGTCGCAAAGCAAATGCAACGCATATTCTACGTCTGCTTTAAAACTGGGGTACTGCTTCAGGTTCCCATCGAAGTGGGCTACCAAGGTGCCTCCTCTTCTGCCTAGTGCTACTCCAGCAGCTTTGGCCCCTGGGAACCCCACCTGGCATGCATGAACCCACCTGGCTTGCAGATCTTGGCACCGCTTTTCCGCCTCTTCCCCCCTCTTCTGGGAGACCACTACCTCAGTGGTAAGCTGGGAGACTGTGTTGCGTAGCTCAGCTATCTGCTGCTCCATACTCATGGCTGCCAAACTTCGTGAGCTTTGCAAAAAAATTTTTTGCGTATCTTTGGGAGGGGACTTACTGTCAGGGCTGCCTCAGGTCTCAGCTCACAAAAGACCAACGCCAGGCTCTTCTTATATACAAGGATGTTTATTGCAGTTCATTTTCGGTTCCACAACCGAGGCGCGCAGCCCCGCGTCTCTTAGGCTAGACATTTGAAGTCCCCTCTGAATCGGTCCCGCCCCTACACCAGCTTAAGAGGCTTGTGCTAGTCCACCTCTTCCTGTCTTTCCTTTTCCGCAGGGTCTTTCTGCCCCCCTGGGTTCCTTCTCTCCTGCTCTCTCCTGAAGCGGATTCCTCAGATGCCTGCTCCCCCCTCCTTCGTGCTTTGGGGCCAGGCTCCTCCTCCGGGCTCTCTCCATTTCCGCGCGCCTCCACATTTGAACTTGGCGCGCGTCCGCTACCCCTGACCTTCCTCTTGACACTTACACTACTCCCTGTACTACTCTCCGCCCCTTCCGGCTCTGCTCCGTGTGTTACACTGGGAACTCCACTCTCTTCACTTCGTTCCTGCTGGGAAGCCGGCCCCGATCTCCCACTCCCACTCGGGGTTTCCCTGCTGCTTCCCTGCTCCTGGCAGGTCCCCCCTGTGACCCCCCTTGGCCTGACTAGGGGCGCCCCCTTCTGGGAATCCTCCGATTCACTTGAGAGACTCATGGAAGACCTCAAGTCATTGTCATCCTCTTCCTCACTGTCCTGGGATTCTTCCCCATCGCTCTCCGTCTCCCCCCTCACCTGTGCCTCTGTCCCTGAACCCCTGACAGGTGGTCATTCACCCTAACCCTAACCCTAACCCTAACCCTAACCCTAACCCTAACCCTAACCCTAGCCCTAACCCTAACCCCAACCCTAACCCTAACCCCAACCCCAACCCCAACCCTAACTGTAACCCTAACCCTAACCCTAACCCTAACCCTAACCTTAACCCTAACCCCAGCAAAGCGAAGTGTAATAACCCTAAAGAAAGCCAAACATGTTGTTTTGTGTTCCAGCTACATAGAAAGAAGAACCTTGGATTTCACTTATTTCAAGTCGCGTTCTTTGGTGTTAATGCACATTGACCCAGAAATTGCAAAATGTCTGTAATGAAACGAAAATAACGCAACACCGTCTTTTTGCTTCCATATGCGTAGAAAGAAGGCGAATAAGCTTTCATTGGTCTTATTTCAATTTGCACGGTGTTTTTTGGGTGTTTTTTGGGAATCACCCCAGACCAAAGCAAAAAGGTGTTTTGGGTTCCATCAACATAAAAAGAAGATGATAAAGCTCTGATTGGGCTTATTTCAAATTGGTGTTTTTGGGGTTAGAATGCACATTCACTCAAAAATTGCAGAGTGACATTCTTATGATGTTTTATAATGTTGCACTATTTTAGTGTTGTTAGCCGCCCTGAGCCCGGCTTCGGCTGGGGAGGGCGGGATATAAATAAAATTTATTATTATTATTTATTATTTGTTATCAGCCCAAATCAAGCATAGGTGTTTTGGTTCCATCTCAAAAGAAAGAGGACGAATAAACTTGGATTGTTCTTTCGGTGGTCATTCACCCTAACCCGAACCCTAACCCTAGCAAAGCGAAGTGTAATAAGGCTAAAAAAAGCCAAACAGGTTGTTTTGTGTTCCAGCTACACAGAAAGAAGAATCTTGGATTTCGCTTATTTCAAGTCGTGTTCTTTAGTGTTAATGCACATTGACCCAGAAATCGCAAAGTGTGTGCAATGAAACTAAAATAATGCAACACCGTCTTTTCGCTTCCATATGCGTAGAAAGAAGCCGAATAAGCTTTCATTGGTCTTATTTCAATTCGCATGGTGTTTTTTGGGCATCACCCCCGACGATAGAAAAAATTTGTTTTGGGTGCCATCTCCATAAAAAGAAAATGATGAATCTCTGATTGGGCTTATTTCAAATTGGTGTTTTGGGGGTTAGAATGCACACTCACCCAAAAATCGCAGAGTGACATGTCTTTTATCAGCCCAAATCAACCATAGTTATTTTGGTTCCACCTCAATAGAAAGAGGACGAAGAAGCTTCGATTGTTCTTTCTGTGGTCATTCACCCCGACCCTAACCCTAACCCTAACCCTAACCCTAACCCTAACCCTAACCCTAACCCTAACCCTAACCCTAACCCTAACCCTAACCCTAACCCTAACCCTAACCCTAACCCTAAACCCAACCCTTAACCCTAACCCTAACCCTAACCCTAACCCTAACCCTAACCCTGACCCTGACCCTGACCTTAACCCTAACCCTAAACCTAAGGCTAACCCGAACCCGTTTTCTTTGGTATTAATTCACATTGACGTAGAAATCGCAAAGTGTGTGTAATGAAACCAAACTAACAGAATACCGTCTTTTCGCTTCCATGTGCGTAGAAAGAAGACGAATAAGCTTTGATTGGACTTATTTCAATTTGCATGGTGTTTTTTGGGTGTGCACCAGAATCACCCCCAACCAAACCAAAAAGGTGTTTTGGGTTCCACCAACATAAAAAGAAGATGATAAAGCTCTGATTGGGCTTATTTCAAATTGGTGTTTTTGGGATTAGAATGCAAATTGGTGTTTCTGGGATTAAAATACTAACTGATGCTAAGGAGAGTGTGGGGTTTGCCCTGCCAGATTTGAGGCTATATTATGAATCTGCAGCTCTCTGCTGGTTGAAAGACTGGTTTCTTCTTGAGAACACTGATGTCCTAGATCTGGAAGGGTTTAATAATGCTTTTGGATGGCATGCATATTTGTGGTACGACAAGGTTAAAATCCATAAGTCTTTTAAGAACCATATTGTCAGAAAGGCAGTGTTTAATTCTGGACAAAATATAAAGACTTATTAGAGAACAAGACCCCAAGGTGGCTCTCACCAATGGAAGCCAAGGCCCAGAAAAGATTCAATATGGAGGCCGCATGGCCGAAATATTGGGAAATATTAGAAAAAGAAGGAGATACTTGGAGATTGCAGAGTTTTGAGAAATTAAAGGATAAAGTGCGAGATTGGTTACATTACACTCAGATTAGTGAGGTCTTTAATTTGGACAAAAAAAACAGGTTTCCAGGTGGAAAAATCGAAATTAGAAACAGAATTGTTAGAATCTAAGACCAAGGTACTCTCAAAAATGTATAACTTTCTGTTGAAATGGAATACTCAGGATGAAACGGTCAAATCAGCTATGATAAAATGGGCACAGGACATTGGGCATAATATTATGTTTGCTGGCTGGGAAAAATTATGGACCACCGGAGTGAGGTTCACGGCATGTAATGCCTTGAAAGAAAATATTATGAAAATGATATATAGGTGGTACATGACCCCAGTCAAGCTCGCAAAAATATATCATTTGCCCGACAATAAATGTTGAAATGTAAAGGAACTGAAGGAACATCCTTTCACCTCTGCTGGACATGCCCAAGGGTTAAGGCTTTCTGGGAAATGATTTATAATGAATTAAAAAAGGTATTTAAGTATACCTTCCTCAAGAAACCAGAGGCCTTCCTCTTGGGCATTGTGGGACAAGGGGTGCTAAAGAAGGATAGAACTTTCTTTATGTACGCAACAACAGCAGCAAGAATACTCATCGCAAAGTACTGGAAGACACAAGATTTGCCCACTCTAGAAGAATGGCAGACGCAACTGATAGACTATATGGAACTGGCTGAAACGACTGGCAGAATTTGAGACCTGGGAGAAGAGACGATGGAAGAGGATTGGAAAAAATTTAAAGACTATTTACAAAAGCAATATAAACTGTATGAATGCTAAGAGAATGCATGATAGAAAACAACATGGCATCAGTAATTTAGCTGTATGATTGTATGAATAAGCGATGACTAAGAAAAGGATGAAATTTGAAGCAATATTATGTTTAAGTTAAGCAGGTCAGTATATGATAAATTATTGAAAATTTGAGACATAATATTTGAGAACTATAAAACAAGAATTGAAATAAGGCAATAATTTGCTGTTTATAACTATATGGCTGAGAACGCAGGAAAGGGTGATGCGAGGAAGTCCTAAGATCATGAAAATAAGATTTAAAGATAAATTGACTTTGTTGTACTTTTTTCTTTTAGGGTATGTGTATTTTCTAATTTTTTCTGTTGTCTTTGTTATGGTGTATGGTGATGGGTTTTTATATGTTTATTGGTTCGTTTTTCTTTTGTTTAAAAAATTGCAATAAATATTTATTTAAAAAAAACACTCACCCTGAGCCTAACCCTAACCCTAACCCTAACCCTAACCCTAACCCTAACCCTAACCCTAACCCTAACCCTAACCCTAGCAAAGTGAAGTGTAAGAAGGCAAAACAAAGCCAAACAGGTTGTTTTGGGTTCCAGCTACATAGCAAGAAGAATCTTGGATTTCGCTTATTTCAAGTCGTGTTCTTTGGTGTTAACGCACATTGACCCAGAAATCGTAAAGTGTGTGTAATGAGACCTAAATAACACAACACTGTCATTTCGCTTCCATATGCATAGAAAGAAGACGAATAAGCTTTGATTAGACTTATTTCAATTTGCATGGTGTTTTTTGGGTGTGCACCAGAAGCACCCCCAACTAAAGAAAAAAGGTGTTTTGGGTTCCATCAGCATACAAAGAAGATGATAAAGCTCTGATTGGGCTTTTTTTCAAATAGGTGTTTTTGGGGTTAGAATGCACATTCACTCTGACTTCCAGGTTGGCGCCATCGCCGAATGGCGGACTCCCTCCGAGCTCCGGAGGGAGTCTGCTCGGCAGGGGTTGGGTCCTACCGCACCGGCGACGCGGGGACCCTCAAAAACCACGGGCACGGAGCCCGTGGACATGGTTGACTCGGCGGGCACCGTTAGCGCCCTCCTGACTCGTGAAGGAGCCTTTTTAAAGGCTACGGAACGGGTGCCGGGGAGTGGCGTGGTGCTATGAGTCCTCTGCTTTCCCTGCCGAGCGAAGCCGCATGCCATTCGACGGAGAGCGCTGACTTCTTCTATTGAAAATTTGGACTATAAACAACAACCCGTGAGTAATTTGGAAATCGGACTTAAAAGGAGGAATTTTTTTTTTTTTCGGATTTGGCACGAGCGGGGGAGATCCAAAAAGGAAGTCAGTCTCCCCCCTATTGTAGACATTTTAAAACAAGGATTTGGCAACTAAGGTCGTAAGAGGAGCTTCCTTCTGATAAAAAATATTAATTCCACGATGCGAAATTATAAGAACTGTGCTGGAGGAGAAGAGTGGAGGGTGAGAGTGAAAGTGCAACCCCCCCGGGAACCGGGGTGATCCGCGAGAGAGCCTGGTGAAGAGAGACAGAGACCTTGACAGCTGTCAAAGTAGCTGTCAAAGTTGGAGAATATAAAGAGAACTTTGCTATGAGGACTTTGCTGGTTAAATTTGTTACAATTTGGATATAAATTGTCGAAAATAAGGAATAACAATTTGACTTTTGGATTTGAGGAAACAAAGTTACTATAATCCCCCTAGAGGGGTCTCGGGACATTACAAGAACGGTTGTAAGTGGAAAAACACTCTTGGAATCGCACAGGATTTGTTATCTTCTGGGAAAGCTGCAAAAACGAAACAGTATTTTGTCTACAGAGGTGTTTATATTAAAGGAGACAATAGAAATATCTATTGAAGAACAGAAGGGACTGGACGCAAGTTTTTGTTCCTGAACTAACAACAACCCCTGTAGAGGTATTAAATTTCTGAATTAGAATGTTCTTGCAGCGGAACAGGAAAAGAAACCTGAGAAAGTGAGAAAAAAGAACAAAGGACTGATGACGACTTGGAAAGAACAAGGGAGGAGCCAAATTATTGTGAAAGACCAAGGAAAACCAAAGGCCTGTCAGGGGCCTCTTTAAGACTGGGCGTCTGAAGTTAAACATTATTAAAAAAACCCGGCAAGGTGGAACTGAAAAAAAAAAAATCGGCTATGGACGTGAGATCTTCAGGCTGATAGTAGATAGACTGATGGACATGGGGAATCGAAACCGGGGAAGGGTGGGGAGAGATTTGAAATCCAAAGGGTGTAAAACTATTTTTTGAATCTTTTTATATTTTTTATTTTGTTTGGACGTGTTTAACCAAAACGGGAATTCGTGGAAGGAAATTGGGGTGGACCTTGGGGGGAAAACTTTCTCTTAATGATGAGGGATGGTGGAATTTAAAGGGAACGTGGTTATATAACTAAATTGATTATTGGGTTAAACAAAATAAGTTTTAAATTGGGAGTAAGAACTTGTGGAACTAAATTAATGAAAGGGGAATACAATAGGGAGAGGGATGGGGAAGTCCTAAAAGATGTTAATGAAAATAAGGCTTTAATTGTAAAGGTTTATTTTTTTCTTTTTCTTTTGTTCTTTTTCTTTTTTGAGTTTTGGAAATTTCAATAAATATGATTTTTTTTAAAAAATAGAATGCACATTCACTCAAAAATCGCAGAGTGATATGTTTGTTATCAGCCCAAATCAAGCATAGATGTTATGGTTCCATCTCAATAGAAAGAGGACGAATAAGCTTGGATTGTTCTTTCGGTGGTCATTCACCCAGACCTTAACCCTAAAGCTAACCGTAACCCTAACCCTAACCCTAAACCTAACCCTAAACCTAACCCTAACCCTAACCCTAACCCTAACCCTAACCCTAACCCTAACCCTAACCCCAATCCTAACCCTCACCCTCACCCTAACCCTAACCCTAATCCTAACCCAAGCCCTAGCAAAGTGAAGTGTAATAAGCCTAAACAAAGCCAAACAGGTTGTTTTGGGTTCCAGCTACATAGAAAGAAGAAAGTTGGATTACGCTTATTTCAAGTCGTGTTCTTTGGTGTTAATGCACATTGCCCAAGAAATCGCTAAGTGTGTGTAATGAAACGAAAATAAAACAACACCCTCTTTTCGCTTCCATAGGCGTATAGAGAAGACGAATAAGTTTTGATTGGTCTTATTTCAATCTGCATGGTGTTTTTTGTGTGTTTTTTTGGGAATCACCCCCGACCAAAGCTAAAAGGTGTTTTGGTTTCCATCTACACAAAAAGAAGATGATAAAGCTCTGAGCCATATATCAAATTGGTGTTTTTGGGGTTACCATGCACATTCACTCAAAAATCGCAGAATGACATGTTTTTTATCAGCACAAATCAAGTATAGGTGTTTTGGTTCCATCTCCATAGAAGGAGGACAAATAAGCTTGGATTGTTCTTTCGGTGGTCATTCACGCTAACCCTAACCCTAACCCTAACCCTAACCCTAACCCTAACCCTAACCCTAACCCTAACCCTAATCCTAACCCTAACCCCAACCCTAAACCTAACCCTAACCCTAGCAAAGCGAAGTGTAATAAGCCTAAACAAAGCCAAACAGGTTGTTTTGTGTTACAGCTACATAGAAAGAAGAATCTTGGATGTGACTTATTTCACGTCGTTTTCTTTGGTGTTAATGCACATTGACCCAGAAATCGCAAAGTGTGTGTAATGAAACCAAAATAACACAACACCGTCTTTTTGCTTCCATATGCATAGAAAGAAGACGAATAAGCTTTGATTGGGCTTATTACAATTCGCATGGTGTTTTTTGGGTGTGCACCAGAATCACCCCCAACCAAAGCAAAAAGGTGTTTTGGGTTCCACCTACATAAAAAGAAGATGATAAAGCCCTGATTGGGCTTATTTCAAATTGGTGTTTTTGGGGTTAGAATGCACATTCACTCAAAAATCGCAGAGTGACATGTTTGTTATCAGCCGAAATCAACCATAGGTGTTTCAGTTCTATGTCAATAGAAGGAGGATGAATAAACTTGGATTGTTCTCTCGGTGGTCATTCACCCTAACCCGAACCTGTGGTGTTTGGAGTTTACAGGGTTAAAACTCCTTGGTGTCCTGTATCTGGGGAGGGGACTGATGCAGGGCCGTACGTCACAGGCTTTGTCTGTGAGAGTTGGTTTCACTTTAGACTGAGAGGCGCTGCAAGAGCGATTATGTGTGCTTTAGCACGGGAAAGATGCCGGAAAGCTCCTATGGAATGTGACTGATTTATGGCTTGTAAATAAACGCTTTTTAGAGATAGCAGCGAACTGTCTCTGGACTTGATTTATCCCTCTATCTCACACGGACTGCAGGACCGCTGCGACTCTGTCTTCCTGGCCAGGTCGTCCTGAAGCCCCAAGCAGAGCTGCGCAGGGGAAGCGCTGCCTGGACGGCAGGATTTAATTGCCAAAGGTTATGGCTCTTCCGTGTTTCCTGCCAAGTGTGAGGAGGGAAGAAGGCTGCCAGCTTTGAGCTGCTTTGAGCTCCTGCCAGGAAGGGCTGTGGGAGACGCTGGTGGAGAACGGAGCCAAGAGGAGGCTGCTGTTTCAGAGGACCAGCTAGCTGGCAACTCGTGAGTACACTTAAGCCCCGGGGGGAGGAAGATGGCTGCTGCTCAGCAACAGCAAGGCCATGAGAGCTACCCCGGTGAAAGACTGCATGGGGCCAATTGGGAAGCCTGGTCTAAGCGCATGTACTACTGGCTGGCAGAAAGGCAGCTTTGGGAGTGTACACAAGCCGAACCAGTCCTTGCCCAGCCTGGTGCTGCAGCTGCAGAGGTTGAGAGGTCTGCAGGAGCAGTGGAAGCTTGTGAAGCAGACGTGGCTGCTGCTCTGGAAAGAGAGCAAAGGGTGCTAGCCATTTTAAGGGCCAGCGTTGATGCTTGGCTGTTGCCAAAGCTCCAAGGGAAGAAGCCCTGGGTCGCATGGCACACACTGAAGACAGCATGTCAGGCCGCAGTGGGAGCCAGACCAGAGGGGGCTAGGAGATGCCCAGAGAGAGCATTAAGCCCAGAGGGGGCGGGGACTGTTTTGGGAAGCTGCTTCTATGCTTCAACACGTCTGTGTGATGGTCCGGGAGAGAGGCTGAGAGCTGGGAAGAGGAAGGCAGTAGCAGACCGTTCCTCAGGCAGCTGGGCACCCAGGAGTGGGGGTGCAGGCCGTTCCAAGAGCTCTGGGAAAGCCAAAGTCCCCAAGAGTTGTTTGTGCTCTGAGGCGAAGTCCAACAGCGAAGGGCATTGTTCTGCAGAGGCTCTGGAATGCAAGGTCAGCCACCTGCTAAGGCAGATAAGCAACGGTTCTCAGACGGCGAAGCGTGAGAACACCAGCAGAGGCCTTGCAGCAACAATGGCAACCAGGAAGGACACTGGCAGAGGCCCCGGTGGGGGTGCAAACATTGCCATGGCAACTTTGGAAGATAGCCAGAGAGCCACGTTATCTCTTGTTGTTGATACTGGAGCGACCCACAGCCTTGTGCCATCTGGTGGGCTCCTGAAAAATTGCAAGACAGTTAAATCTGGACGTTTTGTCATGATGGCAGATGGATCTAAGAGACAGCTAACTGAAACTGGTTTCTTATACTGTCCCTTTATAGATCATGAGGTGCAAGCTTACGTGGTGCCCGAGCTTGCACATTCTCTTTTAAGTGTATCAGCTCTTGTTGCCGATGGGTTTGATGTGTTGTTTACTAACAATACGTGTTATTTTTACAGGGATGGGAAGAAGCTCTACAGTGTTGAGGGGAAGGACAGGCTCTTTCTGGTGCAGATGCCTGTCACTGATGCTACTGTTGCAGAGTCCCCTGAAGAAGCACAAGTGCAGTGTGCAAATGTACCACCACACCATGATTGTTTACACCTCTGGCACAGACGCTTTGGACATGCAGGGTGGTCATATGTTAAAAGGGCCGCAGAGAACACAATTGGGTGTGGGTTCAAGGCATGTGATAAATACTTAGATTGTCAAGCTTGTAAAAAATTGAAGGTCACGACATGCAGATATCCCAGGTCAGAAAAGAGGACCAGCAAACCCTTTGAGCTGGTTCATGGAGATTTATCTGGGCCGATGCAAATAGCTTCTTTAAGTGGATCGAAGCATGTTTTGGTTCTGATTGATGATTTTTCGAGACACACCTGGCTGTTTACACTTAAACACAAGTGGGGGCGGCTGCACTGATCAGGGATTGGATCACAGCGGTAGAGCTGCGTTTCTCCGCCAGGGTGGTTTCCTTTCAATCTGATCGGGGGGGGGGGGGGCGAGTTCACAGGTTCTGGGCTGCAATCTTTCTTCAGGCAGAAAGGTACCAGTCATCGATTGACTGCCCCCTACTCTCCGCAACAGAACGGAATTGCGGAGAGAAAACACCGCACCCTACAGGAAGCAGTGCATGCTATGCTGGCAGACTCGGGTCTGCCACAGCGCTTTTGGGCTGAGAGTTATAAGACGGCATGTTTTGTTCAGAACAGGGTGTTCAATTCAAGTGTGGGTGACACACCGTATTTTCTGCTGCATGGGAAAAAACCCAAAGTGGATTTCTTGTGTGTGTTTGGCTGTGAGGCTTGGGTCCTCATTCCAAAGGCCACCCGCAGAAAGGGTGAACCAAGATCTAGGAAAACGATCTTTGTAGGCTATGAGCCAGACTCAAAGGTGTGGCGTTTTGCATACCCTACTGGCAACCAGTCTAAGCTGCTTATTAGCGGCAGTGCTGAGTTTTGCGAGCAGAGTGGGTGGAAACCTATTCACGGGAACCCGGATGTTCTGTCAGACTCAGATGAGGAAGAGGAGGAGGACGAAGCTGAACCTATTGCTGAGGTGGACAGTCCATAGCCACAGAGTCCAGAGCCGGGATCTCCAAGGCAGAGGCTCCGAACCTCTCCAAAGGGGAGTCCCAAGACCCCTCCACAGGTCTCTGTCAAGTCTGAGCCAAGGAGTGAGCCATCCTCGCCAGCAGACCCAGCTGTGAGGCCAAAAAGGCGCAGCAGGTCAGAGGGGGGGGGTTCTGACACAGGGGATGGTCTGGCTGGTCCAAGTGAATCAGGCGCAGTTCCAGAGTTCACACTGAGGAGGTCAGCAAGGTCAACCAAGGGAAAGCCACCGGAAAGGTATGAAGCCACTAGTGTCTGGGTAGGTGTGGCTAGATGTGAACCTGAATCCTTTGAGGATGTTCAGAAGTTGCCTCAGGAAGAAGCTAGCAAATGGCGTGAGGCGATGCAGAAGGAGATGAACTCAATGGAGTCTCTTGGTGTGTTCTCACTCACTCAGCTGCCGTCTGGCAATCAGGCTGTGGGTTGCATATGGGTTTACCGTCTTAAACCCACAGAAGCTGGAGAAAAACAGTATAAAGCTAGGTTAGTAGCTCGTGGATTCACACAGAAGAAGGGTGTCCACTTCACGGAGGTCTATTCGCCGACCTCGAGAGCAGAGACTTTGAGGACACTTTTAGCGGTTGCTGCACAGAGAGGTTGGAAGGTGAACCATTTTGATGTGGATGTTGCCTACCTGAACTCAGACCTCCAGGAGGAGTTGTACATGCTTCCTCCTCCAGGGTTTGGAGTCAGTGTGCCAGGCACTGTGTGGCGGTTGCACAAATCCATCTATGGATTACGCCAATCTGCCAGAAATTGGAACATGTGTCTGAATGAAGCCTTAGAAGAGCTAGGTTTCAGGAGAAGTGTTGCGGACAGCTGTCTCTACCTTAAAGGATCAGGTGAGACACAGCAAGCTGCTCAGGTTTTTGTCAATGATATCTTGATCATGGCACAGACAAGTAAACAAGTGGAGAAGTTTGCTAGGGAGCTTGGAAAGCGGTTCAAGCTCAAGCAGCTTGGAGAGGTCAAGTCGTATCTAGGCATAGAGATCATGAGAGCAAGAGATGGAAGCTTTTTGCTCAGCCAGAAAGGTAAGATTGAGCAGTTGCTTGAGAAGTTCAGAATGTCTGAGTGTACAGGTGTCAAAACACCCATGGAGGCTGGTTACGTGAAAGAATGTCAGCAAGTAGAACGTGCTGTGTTCGAAAATACTGAACTCTTTCAGTCAACTCTGGGTAGTCTATTGTATCTGTCACAGTGGAGCAGACCAGACATAGCGTTTGCTGTCAATCTGCTCAGTAGAGAGGCTTCAAGTCCTAGTGTGCAGGCCTGGAATGGTATTAAACGGGTGCTACGTTACCTGCAAGATACCAAAGATTTTTGCCTCAAGATGTCAGCTGAGGGCGGTGTCAAGCTGACTGCATGGGTGGATTCAGATTGGGCTAACCTTGAGGACCGCAAATCAGTGTCAGGCCTAGTGGTGAAGTTTGGGAACTCAGTAGTTGGGTGGAGGTCCTGGAAGCAAAGTCTCATAGCGCTTTCATCTACCGAAGCTGAGTTCAGTGCGCTATCTGAGGTTTGCAGAGAGTTGGAGTTCTATGTGTGTTTGGTCGAGGAACTCTGTGGAGAGCATTGTCTGCCCGTCGTGGTGCATGAAGACAATCAACCATGCCTCAAATTGGCCGAGACGGCGCAATTCAAGGCCAGGACCAAACATTTGGACATACGTTTTCAGAATGTGTGTCAGAGCGTTCGTGAAGGGCTACTTGCTCTAAAATGCTGTCCCTCAACCAAGAACCTCGCTGGTGGTTTCACAAAACCGTTAACCTTCCAGAAGCACGAGGAGTTCTGTGAAGGTCTGTGTTTGGGGTGAGCATTGTTGCTTATTTCCCCAGATGCAGGGCAAGAGGGGGTGTGGAGTTTGGAGTTTACAGGGTTAAAACTCTTTGGTGTCCTGTATATGGGGAGGGGCCTGACGCAGGGAAGTGCGTCAGAGGCTTTGTCTGGGAGACTTGGTTTCACTTTAGACTGAGAGATGCTGCAAGAGAGATTGTGTGTGCTTTTAGCACGGGAAAGATGCCGGAAAGCTCCGATGGAATGTGACTGATTTATGGCTTGTAAATAAACGCTTTTTAGAGATAGCAATGAAATGTCTCTGGACTTCATTTATCTCTCTATCTCACACGGACTGCAGGACCGCTGCGAATCTGTCTTCCTGCACAGGTCGGCCTCAAGCCCCAAGCAGAGCTGTGCTGACTGGACGGCAGGATTTAATTGCCAAAGAACCCAAACCCGAACCCGAACCTTAACCTTAACGTTAACCTAAACCTTAACCTTAACGTTAACCTAAACCTAAACCTAACCCTAAACCTAAACCTAAACCTAAACCTAAACCTAAACCTAAACCTAAACCTAAACCTAAACCTAAACCTTAACCTAAACCTTAACCTTAACCTTAACCTTAACCTTAACCTTAACCCTAACCCTAACCCTAACCCTAACCCTAACCCTAACCCTAACCCTAACCCTAACCCTAACCCTAAACCTAACCCTAACACTAACCCTAACCCTAACTGTAACCCTAACCCTAACCCTAACAAAGAGAAATGTAAGAAGCCTAAACAAAGCCAAACAGGTTGTTTTGGGTTCCAGCTACATAGAAAGAAGAATCTTGGATTTCGCTTATTTCAAGTCGTGTTCTTTGGTGTTAATGCACATTGACCCAGACATCGCAGTGTGTAGAATCATAGAATCATAGAATCATAGAATCATAGAGTTGGAAGAGACCACAAGGGCCATCGAGTCCAACCCCCTGCCAAGCAGGAAACACCATCAGAGCACTCCTGACATATGGTTGTCAAGCCTCTGCTTAAAGACCTCCAAAGTAGGAGACTCCACCACACTCCTTGGCAGCAAATTCCACTGTCGAACAGCTCTTACTGTCAGGAAGTTCTTCCTAATGTTTAGGTGGAATCTTTTTTCTTGTAGTTTGGCTCCATTGCTCCGTGTCCGCTTCTCTGGAGCAGCAGAAAACAACCTTTCTCCCTCCTCTATGTGACATCCTTTTATATATTTGAACATGGCTATCATATCACCCCTTAACCTCCTCTTCTCCAGGCTAAACATGCCCAGCTCCCTTAGCCGTTCCTCATAAGGCATCGTTTCCAGGCCTTTGACCATTTTGGTTGCCCTCCTCTGGACACATTCCAGTTTGTCAGTGTCCTTTTTGAATTGTGGTGCCCAGAACTGGACACAGTACTCCAGGTGAGGTCTGACCAGAGCAGAATACAGTGGCACTATTACTTCCCTTGATCTAGATGCTATACTCCTGTTGATGCAGCCCAGAATTGCATTGGCTTTTTTAGCTGCCGCGTCACACTGTTGGCTCATGTCAAGTTTATGGTCAACCAAGACTCCTAGATCCTTTTCACATGTACTGCATGTACCCCTGTTTGCATTTCACCATCTTCTCCTCTGAGTGGCCCCACTGCTTCTTTGTTCTTCCTTTTGCTACGAACATACCCATAAAAGCCTTTTTTGTTGCTTTTAACCTCTCTAGCAAGCCTGAGTTCATTCTGTGCTTTAGCTTTTCTGACTTTGTGTCTACACGTGCTGGCTATTTGTTTGAATTCCTCTTTGATGGTTTCCCCCCTTTTCCATTTTTTGTACACATCCTTTTTTAATCTTAACTCAGTTAAAAGTTCTTTAGATAGCCACCCTGGCTTCTTTAGGCACCTTCCATGTTTCCGTCTCATTGGCATTGCCTGATGTTGTGCTTTTACTATCTCCCTCTTAACAAACTCCCAGCCATCATGAACTCCCTTTCCTTTTAGTATTGCTGTCCATGGGATCTCACCCAGCACTTCCCTAAGTTTTATGATGTCGGCTTTCTTAAAGTCAAGAAATTGAGTCCTAGTATGCTTGGCTGCTCCTTTCCGCTGTATAGTAAACTTCAGAAGAGCATGATCACTCGCGCCTAATGAGACCAAAATAACACAACACCGTCTTTTCGCTTCCATATGCGTAGAAAGAAGACGAATAAGCTTTGATTGGTCTTATTTCAATTCGCATGGTGTTTTTTGGGTGTGCACCGGAATCACCCCCGACCTAAGCAAAAAGGTGTTTTGGGTTCCATCTACATAAAAAGAAGATGATAAAGCTCTGATTGGGCTTATTTCAAATTGGTGTTTTTGGGGTTAGAATGCACGTTCACTCAAAAATCGCAGAGTGACATTTTTGTTATCAGCCGAAATCAAGCAAAGGTGTTTTGGTTCCATCTCAATAGAAGGAGGACAAATAAGCTTGGATTGTTCTATAGGTGGTCATTGACCCTGAGCCTAACCGTAACCCTAACCCTAACCCTAACGCTAACCCTAACCCTAACCCTAACCCTAACCCTAACGCTAACGCTAACGCTAACGCTAACCCTAACCCTAACCCTAACCCTAACCCTAACCCTAAACCTAACCCTCACCCTAACCCTAACCCTAACCCTAAACCTAAACCTAACCCTAACCCTAGCAAAGCGAAGTGTAATAAGCCTAAACAAAGCCAAACAGGTTGTTTTGTGTTACAGCTACATAGAAAGAAGAATCTTGGATTTCACTTATTTCAAATCGTTTTCTTTGGTGTTAATGCGCATTGACCCAGAAATCGCAAAGTGTGTGTAATGAAACCAAAATAACACAACACCGTCTTTTTGCTTCAATATGCGTAGAGAGAAGGCAAATAAGCTTTGATTGGGCTTATTACAATTCGCATGGTGTTTTTTGGGTGTGCACCAGAATCACCCCCGACCAAAGCAAAAAGGTGTTTTGGGTTCCACCTACATAAAAAGAAGATGATAAAGTCCTGATTGGGTTATTTCAAATTGTTGTTTTTGGGGTTAGAATGCACATTCACTCAAAAATCGCAGAGTGACATGTTTGTTATCAGCTGAAATCAACCATAGGTGTTTCGGTTCTATCTCAATAGAAGGACGAATAGACTTCCGGTCGGCGCCAGCGTTCAGTGGCGGTCCTCTCTTCGAGCTCCGGAGGAGGACTGCTCCGCGAGTTCGGGTCTGACCCGCTACGGCAAGCGGGGGACCCCTAAAATCACAGGCGCAGAAGCCTGTGAACAAGGAGACTCGGTGGGCATCAGAAGCGCCCCCTTACTGCGAAAGAGCCTTTTTAAAGGCTCCGGAACGGCATCGGGAGTGAGCGCGGCGCTGAGAGTCGCAACCCAGCCCGCGGAGCGAAGCCGCGTCGCCATGAACGGAGAGCGCCGATTCCTTCCTGTAAATTGAAATTGGATCGAAAAACCCGTGATTAGGACTGAATGACTACCTGGGACCCTAAAAATTAAATTTTAAAATTCGGCCGGAAACAGGAAAGGCTAAAAATAAGGAAGTCTGCCTTCCCCCGACTGCATGATAGATAAAGCAACGAAAGTATAAAGCTGCATCAGAACGAAAATAACCTTAAGACTGTCTAACCTTGGCATTGGATACGAATTTCCTCTCTAGCAAGCAGGGGCAGAGGGGAGAAAAAGTGACTTTATTAACCTGCATGACTTATTGAGAGAAAAAAGTTTTCCGCTGCCTTAATCTCCTGAAACGGACTGCCAAAGTAAAGTACCAGGACAGTGATCTGCATTTAGAAACTTGTTACAAAGTTACATAGTTGGAGTGCTACTTGATACAAAGTTTTGGGGCTTTGCTGCAACAATTTATTGGACAGTGTTGATAGAGAAACTATATAGAAAAAGTGTTGCAGCATTTATACAGAGGATTCCTGGTTTCTTTGTTCTTTATTCTTTGTCTTTTTCAGTTGGACATTTTGGATTGCTCCCTCTAGAGGGTTGAGGAGTAACAATTGCAGAGCAACGGAATAGGACAGTGGGATTTTCCATCAGGAAACTGCTCCTGTGAGAAAGTCCTTGGGATATGAGTGGCCCAGCAGACGAGATAACAACTAGAGCTAAAGCAAAACAAGCACAAAAGAAAAGGGGCTCAATATCAAGTGTAACACCAGCAGGAGCAGCCGGGCAAGAAAAAGTGACAGCTGCTTCCATGGATTCAATGACACAGGCGTTACTCAAGATAAACCAATCTTTAGAAGCCTTGACAAAGCAGAGTACAGAAAACTCACAAAAATTAACAGAATTAACATCAAGGCTGGACTTGAATACGAAAAGTGTGACATCTAACACAGAATCTATAAATAAGTTGATTGAAGAAAATTCTGCAACACGCAAGATTGCAGAGGACGCCAGAAATATTGCTGAAGAGACACAGGGAAAATTAGAACCGATCTCCAAAAAAGTGAATGAACATGATGCGGCCTTGTCTTTGCTGGAATTACAGAGAAAGGAGAGAAATTTGAAATTAAGATTAGTTCCTGAAAGTGAAGGGGACAGCCTTGTGGAGTTCCTTACACAAGAGTTTTCTGACTTTTGGCAGGAAGAATTGGAGGAAGAATTCAAGATAACAACAGCATTCAGACTGGGCAGGAGACAGAATAGAAAGACCCCGAGGGATTGTCTGATTACTTTCAGATCCAAGGAAGAAAGAGACAAAATACTAAACCTACATTACCAAAAGGCCTTGGAAATTGAAAATTCTCATATACAAATCTTTAAGGACATCTCTAAATACATCCTGGAGGTGAGAGCCTTCTATAAAGATCTGGTCTACCTGCTGAAAAGGAACAACATACCTTTTAGGTGGGAGTTTCCACAAGGACTGTCCTTCAACTACAAGGGAAAGAAGGTGAAAATAAAAACAGTTCAAGACAAAGAGAAGTTTTTGGAGAGAAACCACGAGGATTTGCAGAAGGGAACGGTAGACCCAATTTTAGAGGTAAAAGGAGCAGTGGACATTCTGAATTTATCGTTTGGACTTAAACCACCGTCAGAGGAAGAGCAGCAACTTGGAGCGGTTGGAGGAGTAGAAGACAAATAACAAGATGGCCCTGCAATTCCTTAGTTGGAATTGTAATGGGCTGAACATTCCTACGAAAAGACACCACGTTTTTCATATTTTGAAAAGAGAACAATTGGATTTGATCTGTTTACAAGAAACTCATGTGACCAGGGTACACAGGAAACTACTTATAAACAAAAGATTAGGACAGGAATTCATCTCATCGGATAAAGTTAAGAAAAGAGGAGTGGTGATTTATGCAAAGGAGAAATTGGCCCCAAAAATGATGTTTAAAGATGAACAAGGAAGATACCTGGCAATTGAAATACAAATACAAGGAGAAAAACTGTTAATAGTTGGAATCTATGCACCAAATGAAGGGAAGGCGGAATTTTTTAAGAAGTTGCATGAAACTCTGATGGACTATTTGGACTACAATGTGGTAATCATGGGAGACATGAATGGTGTGGTTTCTACAAATATGGACAAGGCACAAAGACAGACAATCTCCAAGGAAGGGAGACTTCCAAAGACCTTTTTTGAAATGACTGAAAATATGGACTTAATAGATATTTGGAGAACAAGGAACCCTCTCTCTCGAGAGGGAACTTTTTTCTCTCAAGCAATGATGACTTGGACCAGAATTGACCAAATTTGGATTGCTAGTGGGCTGGCTCCGAAGATCAAGAAAGTGGAAATCTGCCCAAAGACTTGCTCCGACCATAACGCCGTGAAGGTAGAGATGAAACCTACAACAACTGGTCAATTTAGATGGAGGATGAATGACACCCTGTTTCGAGATGAGGAGATCCACAGAAAGGCCCAAAAAACTTTAAAGGACTATTTCGAAATAAATTTAAAAAATGATGTAGAAAAAAGAGTGATCTGGGACGCAAGTAAAGCTGTGATGCGAGGATTTTTAATTCAACAAAATTCAGTAAAAAAGAGAAAGCAAAATGAGAAGAAGGAAAAGATCCTGGAAAAGATAAAAGAAGGAGAGAAGAAATTGAGATCAAAACCAAAGTCCCAGGAGATTTTGAGAGAGATTAAGCTATATCAGACACAATATATGGAACTGATGAACCAAGAGATTGAATGGAAGATAAAGCAAATGAGACAAAAGACATTCGAATCTGCAGACAAATGTGGTAAGCTTCTGGCTTGGCAATTGAAGAAAAGACAGAAACTAAATACAGTTACAAACCTAGAAGTGGATGGAAAGAATATATCTAAACCCAATGAGATTAGAAACTGTTTTTTGAGTTATTTTAAAAAATTATATTCACAAGGACCGCAGAAGGAAGAGGATATAGATGAATTCCTTAAAAAATATGGATTACAAAAAATCTCTCATCAAAGTAAGGTGGATCTAAACCAGAGAATAACAGAACAAGAGATAGAGGGTGCCATTCAGAACATGCAACTGGGCAAATCTCCAGGACCAGATGGACTGACTTCCAGATACTATAAAGCTTTAAAGGAGTGCTTGGTACAACCGTTAAAGGAAGTCTGCAATGAGATCTTAAAGGGGAAAAGGGCGCCAGAATCGTGGAAGGAAGCGTATATTACACTCATACCAAAGACAGAGACTGAAAAGACTCAACTTAAGAACTACCGCCCAATATCATTACTTAATGTGGATTACAAAATTTTTGCAGACATTTTGGCAAAAAGACTGAAAAGAGTGTTGATGGAGAAGATTCATAGGGACCAAGCAGGCTTTCTCCCAAAAAGGCATTTATCAGATAACGTGAGGAACATAATTGACATTTTGGAACTATTGGAGGTGAATATAAACACTAAAGCAGTTCTGATCTTTGTAGATGCGGAGAAAGCCTTTGACAATATTTCTTGGAGTTTTATGAAAAAGAATCTTCATGGGATGGGGGTAGGCCAAGGATTTGAGAATGGTATGGGTGCGATATACTCTGAACAAAAAGCCAAGTTGATTGTAAATAATGTGATAACTGAAGAATTTAAGATAGAAAAAGGGACACGACAGGGGTGCCCAATTTCCCCATTACTTTTTATTTCTGTTCTGGAGGTGTTGCTAAATATGATTAGAGATGACCAGCAGGTTAAAGGTGTACATTATAAGTTAAGGGCCTTTGCAGATGATTTAGTACTTACTTTACAAGAGCCAGATGCTAGTACAAAAAGGGTGTTGGAGTTAATTCAAGAATTTGGTCAAATAGCCGGATTTAAACTGAACAAACAAAAGACTAAAGTTTTGGAAAAAAAATTAACAGTCATGGAGAGGGAGAGGTTCCAGAATGAAACAGGTTTGACAGTGGTTAAGAAGGTGAAATATCTAGGGGTTCATTTGACATCTAAGAATTTGAACTTGTATAAAGATAACTATGAAAAATGTTGGTCAGAAATTAAAAAAAGATCTAGAAATATGGTCAAATCTAAAATTGTCAATGTTAGGCCGAATTGCAGTTATTAAGTGAATGTATTGCCCAGAATGTTATTTCTGTTTCAAACATTGCAAATTCTTGACAAGATGGATTGTTTCAAGAGGTGGCAGAAGGATATCTCGAAATTTGTCTGGCAGGGCAAAAAGCCCAGAATAAAATTTAAAATACTGACGGACGCAAAAGAAAGAGGGGGATTTGCCCTGCCGGACTTAAAACTGTACTACGAAGCAGCTGTGTTTTGCTGGCTGAAAGAGTGGATGCTCCTCGAGAATACAGACATCTTGGATTTGGAAGGTTTTAATAATGCATTTGGTTGGCACGCATATCTATGGTATGATAAAATTAAGGTGCATAAGGCCTTTAAAAATCATATTGTCAGAAAAGCTTTATATAATGTTTGGATAAGATATAAAGATCTGTTGGAAAACAAAACCCCTAGATGGTTGTCACCCTTGGAGGCTAAGGCGTTGAAAAAACTTAATATGGAAGCGGAATGGCCAAAGTATTGGGAAATTTTGGAACAAGATGGAGATAAGTTGAAGTTACAGAGTCACGAGAAATTGAAACCCAAAGTACGAGACTGGCTCCATTATTATCAAATAATGGAGGTGTATAAACAAGACAGGAAAATTGGCTTCCAGGTGGAGAAATCAAAATTAGAAATTGAACTGTTAGAACCCAATACTAAGAATCTGTCAAGAATGTATAATTTGCTGCTGAAATGGAATACACAAGATGAAACAGTTAAATCAGCTATGATTAAGTGGCCACAGGACATTGGTTATAACATTATGTTTGCTGGCTGGGAATGGTTGTGGAACACCGGGATAAAATTCACGGCATGTAATGCCTTAAAGGAAAATATTATAAAAATGATTTACAGGTGGTACACGACCCCAGTCAAGCTAGCAAAAATTTACCATTTGCCTGATAATAAGTGTTGGAAATGTAAAGAAACCGAAGGTACTTTCTATCACCTTTGGTGGACGTGCCCGAAGATTAAGGCCTTTTGGGAGATGATATATAACGAAATGAAAAAGGTGCTTAAATGTACCTTCCCTAAGAAACCAGAGGCCTTTCTCTTGGGCATTGTCGGCCAATTGGTGTTAAAAAAAGATAGAACTTTCTTTATGTATGCTACGACAGCAGCAAGAATACTCATCGCAAAGTATTGGAAGACACAAGATCTACCCACTCTGGAAGAATGGCAGATGAAAGTGATGGACTACATGACACTGGCTGAGATGGCTGGCAGAATCCGTGACCAGGGGAAAGAGACGGCGGAAAAGGATTGGAAGAAATTTAAAATCTATCTTAAGAACTATTATAAAATAGATGAATGCTAAAATGGCGAGGTTTTGAGAAAGAAAAAGAATCATAGAATCATAGAATCATAGAGTTGGAAGAGACCACAAGGGCCATCGAGTCCAACCCCCTGCCAAGCAGGAAACACCATCAGAGCACTCCTGACATATGGTTGTCAAGCCTGTGTTTAAAGACCTCCAAAGTAGGAGACTCCACCACACTCCTTGGCAGCAAATTCCACTGTCGAACAGCTCTTACTGTCAGGAAGTTCTTCCTAATGTTTAGGTGGAATCTTCTTTCTTGTAGTTTGGATCCATTGCTCCGTGTCCGCTTCTCTGGAGCAGCAGAAAACAACCTTTCTCCCTCCTCTATGTGACATCCTTTTATATATTTGAACATGGCTATCATATCACCCCTTAACCTCCTCTTCTCCAGGCTAAACATGCCCAGCTCCCTTAGCCGTTCCTCATAAGGCATCGTTTCCAGGCCTTTGACCATTTTGGTTGCCCTCCTCTGGACACGTTCCAGTTTGTCAGTGTCCTTCTTGAATTGTGGTGCCCAGAACTGGACACAGTACTCCAGGTGTGGTCTGACCAGAGCAGAATACAGTGGCACTATTACTTCCCTTGATCTAGATGCTATACTCCTATTGATGCAGCCCAGAATTGCATTGGCTTTTTTAGCTGCCGCGTCACACTGTTGGCTCATGTCAAGTTTGTGGTCAACCAAGACTCCTAGATCCTTTTCACATGTACTGCTCTCAAGCCAGGTGTCACCCATCTTGTATTAGTGCCTCTCATTTTTTTTGCCCAAGTGCAATACTTTACATTTCTCCCTGTTAAAGTTCATCTTGTTTGTTTTGGCCCAGTTCTCTAATCTGTCAAGGTCGTTTTGAAGTGTGATCCTGTCCTCTGGGGTGTTAGCCACCCCTCCCAGTTTGGTGTCATCTGCAAATTTGATCAGGATGCCCTTGAGTCCATCATCCAAGTTGTTGATAAAGATGTTGAATAAGACCGGGCCCAAGACAGAACCCTGTGGTACCCCACTAGTCACTCTTCTCCAGGATGAAGAGGAACCATTGATGAGAACCCTTTGGGTTCGGTCAGTCAGCCAGTTACAAATCCACTGAGTGGTAGCATAGTCAAGACCGCATTTTACCAGCTTCTTTACAAGAATATCATGGGGCACCTTGTCAAATGCCTTGCTGAAATCAAGGTAGGCTACATCCACTGCGTTCCCTTCATCTACCAGGCTTGTAATTCTGTCAAAAAACGAGATCAGGCTAGTCTGACATGACTTATTTTTCAGAAATCCATGCTGACTATTGGTGATCACAGCATTCCTTTCTAGGTGCTCACAGACTGTTTGCTTAATGATCTGCTCCAGAATCTTCCCTGCTATTAATGTCAGACTGACTGGGCGGTAATTATTTGGGTCCTCTCTTTTCCCCTTTTTGAAAATAGGGACAACATTTGCCCTCCTCCAGTCTGCCGGGACTTCGCCTGTTCTCCAGGAATTCTCAAAGATGACTGCCAGTGGTTCTGAGATCACATCTGCCAGTTCTTTTAATACTCTTGGATGCAGTTCATCTGGCCCTGGAGACTTGAATACATCTAAACTAGCCAAGTATTCTTGTACTATCTCCTTAGTTATTCTGGGCTGTGTTTCCTTTGCTGAATCATTTGCTTCAAATTCTTCAGGTTGGGCATTGTTTTCTTTATCGGAGAAGACTGAGGCAAAGAAGGCATTGAGGAGTTCAGCCCTTTCTGTGTCCCCTGTTTGCATTTCACCATCTTCTCCTCTGAGTGACCCCACTGTTTCTTTGTTCTTCCTTTTGCTACGAACATACCCATAAAAGCCTTTTTTGTTGCTTTTAACCTCTCTAGCAAGCCTGAGTTCATTCTGTGCTTTAGCTTTTCTGACTTTGTGTCTACACGTGCTGGCTATTTGTTTGAATTCCTCTTTGGTGGTTTCCCCCCTTTTCCATTTTTTGTACACATCATTTTTTAATCTTAATTCAGTTAAAAGTTCTTTAGATAGCCACCCTGGCTTCTTTAGGCACCTTCCATGTTTCCGTCTCATTGGTATTGCCTGACGTTGTGCTTTTACTATCTCCCTCTTAACAAACTCCCAGCCACCATGAACTCCCTTTCTTTTTAGTATTGCTGTCCATGGGATCTCACTCAGCACTTCCCTAAGTTTTATGAAGTCGGCTTTCTTAAAGTCAAGAAATTGAGTCCTAGTATGCTTGGCTGCTCCTTTCCGCTGTATAGTAAACTTCAGAAGAGCATGATCACTTGCGCCTAATGATCCATCCACATCTACCCCACTAACCAGGTCATCAGCATTGGTTAGGACCAGATCTAAAATGACTGTTCCTCTTGTTGCTTCTCCCACTTTCTGGACAATGAAGTTGTCTGCAAGGCCAGTGAGGAATCTGTTTGACCTTATGCTCTTGGCTGAGTTTGACATCCAACAAATATCCGGGTAATTGAAGTCCCCCATTACTACTATCTCCCTTCCTTTTGCATGCTTGGCCATCTGTTCCAGGAAGGCATCATCTATGTCCTCCGTTTGGCTTGGGGATCTATAGTAAACTCCCACAATGAGGTCTCTGTTATTCTTCTCTTCCTTAATTTTGACCCAAATGCTCTCACTTTGGCTTTGAGGTTCTAAATCTTGGATCTCTTCACAGGTATACACATCCCTGACATATAACGCCACTCCTCCTCCTTTCTTTACAGCGACATAAGATTAAGTTGAAGAAAAGATTAGCAAGACATATATTTGATAAAATTATTTAGAAGTTGCTGAAAGAAATTTGGACATTGGGATGCACGAAGGGGAGGTATGGGGGAGTCCGAGAAGTAAGGGATATGAAAAAAGGGCTATGAAATTATACATGTTTGTATGTCTTTTTATTTGTTTGTATTGTTTGAAAAATTTTGTAAAACCAATAAAAAATTTGTATATATAAAAAAGAAGGAGGACGAATAAACTTGGATTGTTCTTTCGGTGGTTATTCACCCGAACCCGAACCTTAACCTTAACCTTAACCTTAACCTTAACCTTAACCTTAACCTTAACCCTAACCCTAACAGTAACCTTAACCCTAAGCATAACCCCAACCCTAGCAAAGAGAAATGTAATAAGGCTAAACAAAGCCAAACAGGTTGTTTTGGGTTCCAGCTACATAGAAAGAAGAATCTTGGATTTGAAATTAGCCCAATCAGAGCTTTATCAATAAGGCAAAAAAAGCCAAACAGGTTGTTTTGGGTTCCAGCTACATAGAAAGAAAAATATTGGAATTCGGTTATTTCGAGTCGTGTTCTTTGGTGTTAATGCACATTGACCCAGAAATCGCAAAGTGTGTGTAATGAGACCAAAATAACACAACACCGTCTTTCCGCTTCCATATGCGTATTAAGAAGACGAATAAGCTTTGATTGGGCTTATTTCAATTCGCATGGTGTTTTTTGGGTGTGTACCAGAATCACCCCCGACCAAAGCTAAAAGGTGTTTTGGGTTCAATCTACATAAAAAGAAGATGATATAGCTCTGATTGGGCTTATTTCAAATTGGTGTTTTTGGGGTTGGAATGCACATTCACCCAAAAATTGCAGAGTGACATGTTTTTTATCAGCCCAAATCAAGTATAGGTGTTTTGGATCCATCAGAACAGAAAGAGGACGAATAAGCTTGGATTGTTCTTTCGGTGGTCATTCACCCCGAACCTAACCCTAACCCTAACCCTAACCCTAACCCTAACCCTAACCCTAACCCTAACCCTAACCCTAACCCTAACCCTAACCCTAACCCTAACCCCAACCCCAACCCCAACCACAACCACAACCACAACCACAACCCTAATCCTTAACGTAACCCTAACACTAACACTAACACTAACCCTAGCAAAGCGAAGTGTAATAAGCCTAAACAAAGCCAAACAGGTTGTTGTGTGTTACACCTACATAGAAAGAAGAATCTTGGATTTTGCTTATTTCAAGGCGTTTTCTTTGGTGTTACTGCACATTTACCTAGAAATCCCAAAGTGCGTATAATGAGCCCAAAATAACACAACACTGTCTTTTTGCTTCACTATGCGTAGAGAGAAGACGAATAAGCTTTGATTGGGCTTATTACAATTCACATGGTGTTTTTTGGGTGTGCACCAGAATCACCCCCAACCAAAGCAAAAAGGTATTTTGGGTTCCACCTACATAAAAAGAAGATGATAAAGTCCTTATTGGGCTTATTTCAAATTGGTGTTTTTAGGGTTAGAATGCACATTCACTCAAAAATCGCAGAGTGACATGTTTGTTATCAGCCGAAATCAACCATAGGTGTTTCGGTTCTATCTCAATAGAAGGAGGACGAATAAACTTGGATTGTTCTTTCGGTGGTCATTCACCCTGACCCTAACCCTAACCCTAACCCTAACCCTAACCCTAACCCTAACCCTAACCCTAACCCTAACCCTAACCCCAACCCCAACCCCAACCCCAACCCCAACCCCAACCCCAACCCTAAACCTAAACGTAACCCTAACACTAACACTAACACTAACCCTAGCAAAGTGAAGTGTAATAAGCCTAAACAAAGCCAAACAGGTTGTTTTGTGTTCCAACTACATAGAAAGAAGAATCTTGGATTTCGCTTATTTCAAGTCGTTTTCTTTGGTGTTAATGCACATTGACCCAGAAATCGCAAAGTGTGTGTAATGAAACCAAAATAACACAACACCGTCTTTTTGCTTCAATATGCGTAGAGAGAAGACGAATAAGCTTTGATTGGTCTTATTTCAATTCGCATGGTGTTTTTTGGGTGTGCACCAGAATCACCCCCAACCAAAGCAAAAAGGTCCTTTGGGTTCTGTCAGGGGTTCAGAGACAGAGGCACAGGTGAGGGGGGAGACGGAGAGCGATGGGGAAGAATCCCAGGACAGTGAGGAAGAGGATGACAATGACTTGATGTCTTCCATGAGTCTCTCAAGTGAATCGGAGGATTCCCAGAAGGGGGCGCCCCTAGTCAGGCCAAGGGGGGTCACAGGGGGGACCTGCCAGGAGCAGGGAAGCAGCAGGGAAACCCCGAGTGGGAGTGGGAGATCGGGGCCGGCTTCCCAGCAGGAACGAAGTGAAGAGAGTGGAATTCCCAGTGTGACACACGGAGCGGAGCAGGAAGGAGATAGGGGAAGGAGATCGGGGCAGGACGTCCTGCCGGAAGAGGCGGAGAGTAGTACAGGGAGTAGTGTAAGTGTCAAGAGGAAGGTCAGGGGTAGCGAACGCGCGCCAAGTTCAAATGTGGAGGCGCGCGGAAATGGAGAGAGCCCGGAGGAGGAGCCTGGCCCCAAAGCACGAAGGCGGGGGAACAGGCATCTGAGGAATCCGCTTCAGGAGAGAGCAGGAGGGAAGGAACCCAGGGGGGCAGAAAGACCCTGCAGAAAAGGAAAGACAGGAAGAGGTGGACTAGCACAAGCCTCTTAAGCTGGTGTAGGGGCGGGACCGATTCAGAGGGGACTTCAAACGTCTAGGCTAAGAGACACGGGGCTGCGCGCCTCGGTTGTGGAACCAATAATGAACTGCAATAAACATCCTTGTATATAAGAAGAACCTGGCGTTGGTCTTTTGTGAGCTGAGACCTGAGGCAGCCCTGACAGGTTCCATCTACATAAAAAGAAGATGATAAAGCTGTGATTGGGTTATTTCAAATTGGTGTTTTTGGGGTTAGAATGCACATTCACCCAAAGATCGCAGAATGACATGTTTCTTATCAGCGGAAATCAAGGATAGGTGTTTTGGTTCCATCTCTATTGAAGGAGGACAAATAAGCTTGGATTGTTCGTTCAGTGGTCATTCACCCTGACCCTGACCCTAACCCTAACCCTAACCCTAACCCTAACCCTAACCCTAACCCTAACCCTAACCCTAACCCTAACCCTAACCAAAACCCTAACCCTAACCCTAACCCTAACCCTAACCCTAATCCTAACCCTAACCCTAACACTAACACTAACACTAACACTAACACTAACACTAACAATAGCAAAGCGAAGTAAAATAAGCCTAAACAATGCCAAACAGGTTGTTTTGGGTTCCAGCTACATAGAAAGAAGAATCTTGGACTTCGCTTATTTCATGTCGTGTTCTTTGGTGTTAATGCACATTGACCCTGAAATCGCAAAGTGTGTGTAATGAGACCAAAATAAAACAACACAGTCTCCTGGCTTCCATATGTGTATACAGAAGACGAATAAGCTTTGATTGGTCTTATTTCAATTCGCATGGTGTTTTTGGGGTGTGGACCAGAATCACCCCCAACCACAGCAAAAAGGTGCTTTGGGTTCCATCTGCATAAAAAGAAGATGAGAAAGGCCTGATTGGGCTTATTTCAAATTGCTGTTTTGGGGGTTAGAATGCACATTCACTCAAAAATCGCAGAGTGAAATGTTTTTTATCAGCCCAAATCAAGCATAGGTGTTTGGGTTCCATCTGAATAGGAAGAGGACGAATAAGCTTGGATTGTTCTTTTGGTGGTCATTCACCCCAACCCCAACCCTAACCCTAACCCTAATGCTAACCCCAACCCAAACCCTAACCCTAACCATAATCCTAACCGTAACCCTAAACCAACAACAACAACAACAAATCCGTTTATTGTGAGGACCATGCCTGTACACAAACATCAACACAACAATAGTTAAAAATATTAAAATTCATTACATACTATGCCAACAAAACCTTCATCCCACAAAATAGAAAGAGAGGGAAAACCAGCAATGAGTTAAACAGACGATGAAGGGGTCTTTACATTGTCATCCATAAATCTTTCCCTGGCTTTCATGGCCTTCATCACAAAAACCGCTACCACATGGGTCAGTATAGTTGCCTGACATCCCAGTTCTGATTTTAACTGTGGTGTCTGAATGTAACTCTCTAAGTATTTTGAGAATCATAGAATCATAGAATCATAGAATCATAGAGTTGGAAGAGACCACAAGGGCCATCGAGTCCAACCCCCTGCCAAGCAGGAAACACCATCAGAGCACTCCTGACATATGGTTGTCAAGCCTCTGCTTAAAGACCTCCAAAGTAGGAGACTCCACCACACTCCTTGGCAGCAAATTCCACTGTCGAACAGCTCTTACTGTCAGGAAGTTCTTCCTAATGTTTAGGTGGAATCTTCTTTCTTGTAGTTTGGATCCATTGCTCCGTGTCCGCTTCTCGGAGCAGCAGTAAACAACCTTTCTCCCTCCTCTATGTGACATCCTTTTATATATTTGAACATGGCTATCATATCACCCCTTAACCTCCTCTTCTCCAGGCTAAACATGCCCAGCTCCCTTAGCCGTTCCTCATAAGGCATCGTTTCCAGGCCTTTGACCATTTTGGTTGCCCTCCTCTGGACATGTTCCAGTTTGTCAGTGTCCTTCTTGAATTGTGGTGCCCAGAACTGGACACAGTACTCCAGGTGTGGTCTGACCAGAGCAGAATACAGTGGCACTATTACTTCCCTTGATCTAGATGCTATACTCCTATTGATGCAGCCCAGAATTGCATTGGCTTTTTTAGCTGCCGCGTCACACTGTTGGCTCATGTCAAGTTTGTGGTCAACCAAGACTCCTAGATCCTTTTCACATGTACTGCTCTCAAGCCAGGTGTCACCCATCTTGTATTTGTGCCTCTCATTTTTTTTGCCCAAGTGCAATACTTTACATTTCTCCCTGTTAAAATTCATTTTGTTTGTTTTTGCCCAGTTCTCTAATCTGTCAAGGTCGTTTTGAAGTGTGACCCTGTCCTCTGCAACCTTTGGCAAGATGGCAAACATTGCGCAGGAATCGCAGGTGACTGCAGCTGTTCCCTCCCCTTCCATCTTGAGATCGTGTCGTTGGGGGTGGCTACAGAGGTCCTCCATCATAAAAAGCTTGAAGACAGGACAAATAACTTCCCCCACAAAAAAACCCTAGGTCTCCCCCAACAAACGTTTGAGACTAGCTCCCCTAATTCTAAAAGATGCGTATAACTTCGCGCGCCGCTGCCCTGCAAACTCTGATAAGAAGTCGTCTATCAATATCTGTTTCATATATTTTTTGCCATAATTTGTCCCTACAGATTGAATCAAAAGCGGATGTGAGATCTACAAAAGCCACAAAAAGTTTGCTCTTATGTACCTTTGTATACTTCTCTATCATTGTCTGTAATACCAAACAATGGCCTGTTGTACTATGGCCCTTTCTAAACCCTGCCTGTTCCGGATTAAGCAAGTTAGAGTGGTCAGCCCAGTCAACCAGTTTATTTAGCAGGTATCGAGTATAAAGTTTATACACAATGTCCGGGAGACTTATGGGGCGATAGTTTGAGGGGTCTTGGGGGTCTCCCTTCTTATAGATGGGGGCTACCAGGCTCAGTTTCCAGTTTTCTGGGATTTTGCATGTATCATTTATTGCTGTAAAAAGTTGGGCCAAAATAGCAGCCCACCACTAGGCATTTAATTTAAGCACCTCAGGAGGAATCATATCTTCACCGGGAGCTTTGCCATTCTTGAGTGTTTTAATTAGCTGTAAACATTCTGATTTGGTAACAGGATCCCAGCCCATTAATAGATCGTTTTTAAGAGGAGGAAACTGGCTCGGTTTAGCAATGTTTGGAGCTGTATATAGCCGGGGAAAATGTTGGTACCATAAGTTAGATGAAATACTGTTGGTTACAATTTTCCCTTTGGGTGAAACTCCCTGAGCAATTATTTCCCAGAACTTTTTGTCGTCCCACAATTTGATCGCTTTGTCAAGTGCCTCCCATTGTTCCTTTCTGTAGAGGGATTTCTTAAATTTTAGAGTATTTTTATAATGAGAACGCCACCTGTGCAGGTTTTCCACTGAGGACAGGGTCCCTTCCTGTTTTACCTTATTTTGTAATTTCCTAAGCAAAGATCTTAGATTCCTACAGTCTTTGTTGAACCAGGCCCTCGAGTTGTTTTGTTGTTTGGGAGGGTTGGAATTCGTGAGTAGTGGGAAGAGCGACTCTGAGACCTGCTGAAATGTTGAAAAGGGGTCAGAATTAGATGAGATACACTGGTCTCTCAAGGCCAGTAAGTCTGATGAATGCAGGTGTAGTTTGATTTTAGATTCCAGGTCGCTGTTCCATTTACGCCTACGAAGGGCCAGAGTTGGAGGTGGGTCTGCACAGTGATTGCGGTATTGCGGATCCTCCAAACCACGGGGAATTAGTGAAACTGATATAGGAAGATGATCACTCTCAATTCTATTGAAAGTCCTGAAGCCCTGTGACCTCTCCAAGAGTTTTGGGGAGACCAGGATATAATCAATAACGCTCGCACCTCTAGGTCCAAGAAAAGAAAAGAAACCCCCTGACCTGTCCATATGGGTACCATGCAAATTATACAAATTATGTTTGAAGGCAGTCTCCATTAATGTAATGCCTGCCTTATTCAAGACCTTATCGTCAGAGGACCAGGGAATAAACCAATCTGCCTCTGGCAGGAACTGGGATTTAGAGCAGTACGTATTAATGTCATTTCCTATCCTGGCGTTGAAATCACCTGCCAGCAGGATATCCATGCCAGGGAATTCTAATTCAGCCTTCTCCAAACATAGCTCTAAATCTTCCCAGATTTGTAACGACTGGGGAGGGGTGCCTATGGGAGGGATATATATATTAAAGCAAAGGAAATCTCCTCCTTCACTGCTAGAAATAAGTAAGATTTGTAAATTGTTGCTCTTCACCCACTGCTGTTGCCGGGCCTTGCACTTTAGCTTGGTAGAAACAAAAGTGACTAAACCACCACTAGGTCGGCCTCGGGAATTTGGTTTTATCGCAGGGGTAGCAAAGGCTTCGTATCCCTGTAAAGAAGGGACATGGAGATCTAGACACCATGTCTCCTGTAGACATATAATCTGAAATTTTGTAAGGAAATCCAGAAGGTCGACATCACCCTGCTTAGATAGCCATCCCGCCACATTCCAAGAAAGGATGTGGAAATAGGGTGATGGTGGAAATAGTGGCAGTCAATCTCTTTTCCGGTGGTTTGAGGCTCCTGAGCTGGGCTCCTCCTCTTTCTGCCCTGCTTGGTGGTTCCAGGTTTGAGGTCGCTGGTCCCTAGGTAGGTGTGATAGCTTTAACTGAGGGGCCAATAGGTTGATTTGGCCCAGAGGATCTTCGATGACACTGTTACAAATATCATGTTGTTCAGCTGATGTATCATGATGTTCAGCTGGTTTTTGCAGAGCAAGGGTTTTGCAGACCCGTATAGGCTGTACAGGTAGCAGGTCAACAGCTGCATCTTGCGTCGGTACTGCTAGCGGGTCAAAATTTGACAAAAGCTGTGGATCTTGATTGCGTATTGGGCTTAGAATAATGGAAGCCTCCAATTCCGGCATCGAGGCATATTTCTCCCCTAGTCCTCTCCCCTAGCATGGAAGACGAAGAGCAGACTCCATTTGAGGATCTCTCCCTCATTACAGTCGATCAGGTATATGAAGACGAGCAGCAAAGTCAGTCCTCAGGGAATGTGCAGGCGACCTTGGAACGGACAGCTCACGGAAGAACCCCGACCAAACCTAAGAGGAGGCGTGTAGTGGTGATAGGGGATTCCCTACTGAGGGGAACAGAAGCAGTGATCTGTGGGCCTGACAAGATGTCTCGGGAAGTGTGCTGTCTCCCCGGGGCTAAGATCCAAGATGTAACTGAACGACTGCAAGGAATTATAAAACCCACTGACGAATACCCCTTCCTCTTGGTTCATGTGGGAACCAATGACACTGCAAGCAATAGCCTCCAGAAGATCAAAAGAGACTACGAGGCTCTCGGCAGGAAATTGAAGCAACTAAATGCACAAATTGTCATCTCATCTCTCCTCCCAGTTGAACGACGTGGCCCAGGGAGAGAGGGAAAAATCGTGGAAGTGTAAAGGGAAGTCTTCTTTCTGCACATAACTGTTAATCTCTTTCTACACAAAACTGCTCCATTTTGGGGAAGTTTTGCTCTTCTTTTCTCTTGCTTTCTGAGAAGTTCTGCTTGTAGGCTTTTCCCTGCTTTTGCACACATTGTACGAACCTGCTCTTCACGCCTAGCTGACCACATTCACAGAACTTGATTATTACATTGTCTCATGCTATGATCAATCATTAAGTAACAGACATCCCAAGCTCATGGAAAACAAACTGTACCTGCTCTCCATGCCTAGCTGACCGCATATACAGAACCCGATTGTTATATTGTTTGTGCCAATTAATCCCTAGTTACAATTCAATTAGGAGGCTTCATGCCTGTCTAGTTCCAACTCCGATCCTCAGCCTTCTCTCCATCAATGATAAATGATCACATGTAATCCCCACCTTTCAGATGTAATTCCCGCCTTAGTACTTATGTTAACCAATCACAAGTTTCTGTGTGTATGTATCAACCAATCAACCACAGGCCCACCTGTGGCAATGCTTGCAATATTCAATAAAATAGGCTCTCAGGGTCCGCCCAGACAGACGCCTAGCTACACCTGCCTCTCTCGTCTCCCGTGATTTTTCATTTTCTACATCTGGTGACCCCGACGTGCCAGATCCCTTGCGCAGCCGAAGCAGTCAGCCAGCCTCATACTTCACTCGACTGGAGAAGTCTTAGCCGGCTACACCGTGAGTATGGGGGGGGAGCTTACAAAGTCCCAGAAAGTGCATGCTACTGAACTGCTTCATTTAGTCAGACAGAGAGGTGCAGGTGCTCATGTTTCTTTAAAGGAAATTGAACGTTTGTTATGTGAGATTGCATTCCAATGCCCCTGGTACCCTGAGGCAGGTTCCTTGGGGGTAGAGACCTGGCAAAAGATTGGAAAAACCTTTTTTGAAGAACCCAGGGCTCCTATCCACTGTCTGCTAACTTGGCAGAAGTGTGCAGTTGCCGTGGCAAACTTAGGGCCCCTGGCCTCTCAGGCGTCTCCCACGGCTCCTGCACTTCTAACTATTGCAGACAATCCCCCTCCTTATCCTAAGCTTTTGCCTCCTGCACAATCCTGCCAATCCCTCCCTCCTTTGCCTGCTTCCAACCCATCCACCCCCCCTTCCCCCCCTCCTGCATCTCCTCATACAGGAGCTATGCCTCAGCCCACATCCATTCCCCCTTCCCCCCCTCCTGTGTCAGCTCCTACTGGAGCTGTCCCTCAGCCCACAACCACCACCCCCATCCCCCCTTCCCTCCCTCCTGTGTTTCCTTTGCATGCATCCGCTTCTTCAGAAGCTGTGTCTCAGCCAACATCCACTTCCCCCCCTCTTTCTTCCCCCCCACTTTCTTCCCTCCCTCCTTCCACTCCTCCCTTGCCTGCCTCAGCTCCTGCCTGTTTCAAGGGAGCTGTCCGTGTTGCACTTTCTCAGGCAAGGCAGAAAGGGCTCCTATCCTTAGAGGAAGAGTCTGAATGGGCTGGGGTGTTGCCATCTGCTTTCCCTATTTCCTATGCAAACCCAGGCACAGCACAACAACAGGTGCTATATGAAACCCTTTCTTATTCTGTAATGCGAGAATTAAGAAGGGCCATTGTTGATTCTGGTCTCAAATCCTCCTATGTGACAGGAATGCTGGAGGGAATAGCAACTGCTTCAACTGCAATCGCCCAGGTCATTTTGCTAAACAATGCAGAGCCCCTGGCAGGGGTGCAAACAGGAATGGTGATGCCAATAAGGCTAAGCCTTCCAAGAAATGCCCAAAGTGCGGTAAAGGCTATCATTGGGCAAATCAGTGCAGGAGTTCGGGAAACTCCTTAGGGGCCCCACTCCCGGGCCAGGACAAATAGGGAGCCCTCCGCCGTTAGTCTCCACTATTAAAACCATCTCAAAGGATACACGCTCTGATTTTACCATCGACTTAATTAATCAAAAAACCAAAGACACTGTTTTACCTGGTGAAATTGTGCTTATGACCACCCAATTACCTCCTAAAGTCGCAGGCTTAATTTTACCCAAATTTTCTGCGGCCAAAGAAGGAATCCAGGTTACTCCTGGTGTTCTGGATCCTTTATCCCACTCTTGATATCGCTGCTCTGTGAAACTGACTAACGATTGTGATGCTTTTGTCTCCTTTTTCAGTAGGTCTGAATATATCTCTTTAGTTGTTTCTCTCTTAGGAGTCCCTGGATTGGCTGTACCGAATCGTATGAACATTAATTCTTTAGCTTGTTCTGCAGAAGAAGCCCTGAATTTTACTTCACAAGCTTCTCACCTTTTGAATAAAGAACAGAGTGAATTTCACTATGGAAGAAAAAGCCCTGAATTTTACTTCACAAGCTTCTCACCTTTTGAATAAAGAACAGAGTGAATTTCACTATGGACTTTTACAAAATCGTTCTGCTATCACTATTTGCTGATGCTTCATCATTATGGCTGTGAAAAAGTGGACAACATGTGCTGTTTTAATATTACTGATAATTCCAAAGCCATCCAAAAGCAGATCTCTCATTTGCAAAATCTTATACACCACATTACACAAGACGTTGAATTTTTTGGCCTCTGGGACTCTTTCACCCAGTGGCTTACTGCTTGGCTACCTAATCTTACCTGGCTTCGTAATCTCTTTCAATACGCCCTTGTCATTATATGCATCTTAATTTTGTTATGTTGCTTCCTTCAATGCGTTCCTGGCCTCATAAGCCTTTTCTCTCGGCTTCTCTCTCCCCCTCAACCACCTAATAAACTTCTCGCCGCCTACTTTGCGAAATGGCAACACCAACAGTAAACCGAAGGTGAGATGTGGACGGATTTACTTTGGGCATGCGTTGGCAAACCACGTATCCCGAAGTATTCTTGTCCCATCGATCCTGGACGGATTTATTTTGGGCATGCGTTGGCAAACCACGTATCCCGAAATATTTTTGTCTTATCGACCCTGGCGAACTTATTTTGGGCATTTGTTGGCACACCACTAATCCTGAAATATTTTTGCCTTATTTACCCAGAATGCCTCGCAAACAAGAAAAGAAAGGGGGAGATAAAGGGAAGTCTTCTTTCTGCACATAACTGTTAATCTCTTTCTACACAAAACTGCTCCATTTTGGGGAAGTTTTGCTCCTCTTTTCTCTTGCTTTCTGAGAAGTTCTGCTTGTAGGCTTTTCCCTGCTTTTGCACACATTGTACGAACCTGCTCTTCATGCCTAGCTGACCACATTCACAGAACTTGATTATTACATTGTCTCATGCTATGATCAATCATTAAGTAACAGACATCCCAAGCTCATGGAAAACAAACTGTACCTGCTCTCCATGCCTAGCTGACCGCATATACAGAACCCGATTGTTATATTGTTTGTGCCAATTAATCCCTAGTTACAATTCAATTAGGAGGCTTCATGCCTGTCTAGTTCCAACTCCGATCCTCAGCCTTCTCTCCATCAATGATAAATGATCACATGTAATCCCCACCTTTCAGATGTAATTCCCGCCTTAGTACTTATGTTAACCAATCACAAGTTTCTGTGTGTATGTATCAACCAATCAACCACAGGCCCACCTGTGGCAATGCTTGCAATATTCAATAAAATAGGCTCTCAGGGTCCGCCCAGACAGACGCCTAGCTACACCTGCCTCTCTCGTCTCCCATGATTTTTCATTTCTACAGAAGTGAACAGCTGGCTTCGCAAATGGTGAAAACAGGAACGGTTTGGATTCTTAGATCACGGACTGCAGTTTCTTGAAGATGGACTTCTGGCAAGCGATGGGCTGCACCTCACAACGGTTGGGAGAAATGTTTTTGCCAAAAATCTCAGAAACCTCATCAGGAGGGCTTTAAACTGACTAATGTGGGGGAGGGAGACAGTGCTCCTGAAGGTAGGAGTCTATCAATTGATGAAGATGATCATCCAAATGTCATAGACCAAATGGAGCAAACAGCACGCAGACCTAGTGGTGGGAGGAAAAAATCCTTAAATAAGAGACACGGGGGAATGATTAATGGACTTCAATGTCTGTACACTAATGCGCAAAGCATGGGAAATAAACAAGATGAGCTTGAGCTCTTGGTACAGCAAAATACATATGACATAATAGGCATCACTGAAACCTGGTGGGATAAGTCCCACGATTGGAATGTAATAATGGGGGGATACAATCTATTTCAGAGAAACAGACCAGACAAGAAAGGAGGAGGAGTGGCGTTATATGTCAGGGATGTGTATACCTGTGAAGAGATCCAAGATTTAGAACCTCAAAGCCAAAGTGAGAGCATTTGGGTCAAAATTAAGGGAGAGAAGAATAACAGAGATCTCATTGTGGGAGTTTACTATAGATCCCCAAGCCAAACGGAGGACATAGATGACGCCTTCCTGGAACATATGGCCAAGCATGCAAAAGGAAGGGAGATAGTAGTAATGGGGGACTTCAATTACCCGGATATTTGTTGGATGTCAAACTCAGCCAAGAGCATAAGGTCAAACAGATTCCTCACTGGCCTTGCAGACAACTTCATTGTCCAGAAAGTGGGAGAAGCAACAAGAGGAACAGCCATTTTAGATCTGGTCCTAACCAATATTGATGACCTGGTTAGTGGGGTAGAAGTGGAAGGATCATTAGGCGCGAGTGATCATGCTCTTCTGAAGTTTACTATACAGCGGAAAGGAGCAGCCAAGCATACTAGGACTCAATTTCTTGACTTTAAGAAAGCCAACTTCATAAAACTTAGGGAAGTGCTGGGTGAGATCCCATGGACAGTAATACTAAAAGGAAAGGGAGTTCATGATGGCTGGGAGTTTGTTAAGAGGGAGATACTAAAAGCACAACGTCAGGCAATACCAATGAGACGGAAACATGGAAGGTGCTTAAAGAAGCCAGGGTGGCTATCTAAAGAACTTTTAACTGAGTTAAGATTAAAAAAGGATGTGTACAAAAAATGGAAAAGGGGGGAAACCACCAAAGAGGAATTCAAACAAATAGCCAGCACGTGTAGACACAAAGTCAGAAAAGCAAAAGCACAGAATGAACTCAGGCTGGCTAGAGAGGTTAAAAGCAACAAAAAAGGCTTTTATGGGTATGTTCGTAGCAAAAGGAAGAACAAAGAAACAGTGGGGTCACTCAGAGGAGAAGATGGTGAAATGCAAACAGGGGACACAGAAAGGGCTGAACTCCTCAATGCCTTCTTTGCCTCAGTCTTCTCCGATAAAGAAAACAATGCCCGACCTGAAGAATTTGGAGCAAATGATTCAGCAAAGGAAACACAGCCCAGAATAACTAAGGAGATAGTACAAGAATACTTGGCTAGTTTAGATGTATTCAAGTCTCCAGGGCCAGATGAACTGCATCCAAGAGTATTAAAAGAACTGGCAGATGTGATCTCAGAACCACTGGCAGTCATCTTTGAGAATTCCTGGAGAACAGGCGAAGTCCCGGCAGACTGGAGGAGGGCAAATGTTGTCCCTATTTTCAAAAAGGGGAAAAGAGAGGACCCAAATAATTACCGCCCAGTCAGTCTGACATCAATACCTGGGAAGATTCTGGAGCAGATCATGAAGCAAACAGTCTGTGAGCACCTAGAAAGGAATGCTGTGATCACCAATAGTCAGCATGGATTTCTGAAAAATAAGTCATGTCAGACTAACCTGATCTCGTTTTTTGACAGAATTACAAGCTTGGTAGATGAAGGGAACGCAGTGGATGTAGCCTACCTTGATTTCAGCAAGGCATTCGACAAGGTGCCCCATGATATTCTTGTAAAGAAGCTGGTAAAATGCGGTCTTGACTCTGCTACCACTCAGTGGATTTGTAACTGGCTGACTGACCGAACCCAAAGGGTGCTCATCAATGCTTCCTCTTCATCCTGGAGAAGAGTGACTAGTGGGGTGCCACAGGGTTCTGTCTTGGGCCTGGTCTTATTCAACATCTTTATCAACGACTTGGATGATGGACTCAAGGGCATCCTGATCAAATTTGCAGATGACACCAAACTGGGAGGGGTGGCTAACACCCCAGAGGACAGGATCACACTTCAAAATGATCTTGACAGATTAGAGAACTGGGCAAAAACAAACAAGATGAATTTTAACAGGGAGAAATGTAAAGTATTGCACTTGGGCAAAAAAAATGAGAGGCACAAATACAAGATGAGGGACACCTGGCTTGAGAGCAGTACATGTGAAAAGGATCTAGGAGTCTTGGTTGACCATAAACTTGACATGAGCCAACAGTGTGACACGGCAGCTAAAAAAGCCAATGCAATTCTGGGCTGCATCAACAGGAGTATAGCATCTAGATCAAGGGAAGTAATAGTGCCACTGTATTCTGCTCTGGTCAGACCTCACCTGGAGTACTGTGTCCAGTTCTGGGCACCACAATTCAAGAAGGACACTGACAAACTGGAACGTGTCCAGAGGAGGGCAACCAAAATGGTCAAAGGCCTGGAAACGATGCCTTATGAGGAACGGCTAAGGGAGCTGGGCATGTTTAGCCTGGAGAAGAGGAGGTTAAGGGGTGATATGATAGCCATGTTCAAATATATAAAAGGATGTCACATAGAGGAGGGAGAAAGGTTGTTTTCTGCTGCTCAAGAGAAGTGGACACGGAGCAATGGATTCAAACTACAAGAAAGAAGATTCCACCTAAACATTCGGAAGAACTTCCTGACAGTAAGAGCTGTTCGACAGTGGAATTTGCTGCCAAGGAGTGTGGTGGAGTCTCCTACTTTGGAGGTCTTTAAGCAGAGGCTTGACAACCATATGTCAGGAGTGCTCTGATGGTGTTTCCTGCTTGGCAGGGGGTTGGACTCGATGGCCCTTGTGGTCTCTTCCAGCTCTATGATTCTATGATTCTACAACCCTGATGGTCCCAGACAGAAGACAATCAAGATCACAAGAACTTGCATATGGGAGTGGATTTGGCACAGACTGGAACAAAGGACAATAATCAGCTCTTCCCTCTGGGGGCAGGAAACTGCAAAGTCCCCTCTGTCACCTGGAAAATGACTCATGGGGAGGGGGAGAAGGGAACCAGCCAGGTGACAGGACACTCAGGTTACCACCACCACCCCTCTCTCAACCCCTCCTTTCTGTGATGTATGCATGATGTTTCTGGGGGTGGGCTTGACCTACAGGATGAGAATTTCAAAAGTTTTTATAAGGCCTTGCACACCATTTTTCTGTGTCTTTTCTCTCTCTTGCAAGTGAGGGGAACACCCTGTTGCAACAGTTCAATAAAGGCCAACCCTACAGGCTGCTGTTTTGCTCCAAGTTATCCTGGTTGGTGTCTTTGTTTTGTCCAAGGGAGCCCTCAGATTTTTCCGGTAACAGTTTGGCGACCATGCTCAGGGACACTTGGTCCTCCTGTGAAGGTGAGGGGGGAGATGGAGGGGATCGGGTGCCACTGGGCAACCTTAGCCCAGGGATCCCCTTTTCCTCTCCCTACCTCCTCTTTGCGGGCGGTAATCAATCGTCACCAAAAGCCCAGCCAGGGGGAGCAAAGGCAAGGTCAAGCTGGCTAAAGAGAAAGGATCCCGGGATCCACGAGGGACATCTACGAATGTGAGTATGGTTTGAAGTTAATACATTGGGAGGGGGTGGGAAAGTAACGTCTCCATGACAGCTGGGCTTTTCTTCTTTCCATCTCTGACGTCTTCCCTCAGAGTCGCCTGGAAGCGTCCTAAACTCTTTCTCTCCTTTTCTCTTTCCCGATTTCCCTCTCGGAGCCTGACCGGGGAAACCGTGGAAAGTCTCCTTTCCTCTTTCCCCCACGTCTTCCCTCGGAGTATTAGTCTTGTAAGCAGCGCTGAATAAATTCCGAATCCGTGGTTTTTATCGGGTTAGAGAGACCCGTGGTTTCCAGGCTAGTGCCTGTGGTTTTCTGGTAGGCAGGGATTGCCTTTTAGTTGAAGAAAAAAAAAATCAAGTACTGATAGAATATTCTTCTCTCTACCCCCCCCTTCTCTGTCCCTTTCTTGTGCTTGTTTTTCTATCTCCTAGTGTAATCTACTGAGCAACCCCCCCTCAGTATTAGAGGGAAAATGGGAGCTCACTCTTCTAAACACCCTAGCTGGACTCCTCCTGGCAACAAAGCTTCCATGAAGCCTTTTTGCCCCAGAGAGGATTCTGATACGCCCCTCCAGTTTGTCATCTGCAACTGGGAAAAATAAAATGAAATAAAATAAAGGGGCAAAATGGTCTTTCCAAGTACAAATTGCGAGACCGTTGTAACTTTTAGTGGGTGGCTTAGGCCCACCACCTGGAACCCAGGGCACAGCGGCCACCTCAGAGATCCTTCAACAAAATCAGGGTGTGAACCCTTAGGGAGAGCTGAACACATCAAATTTGTGTTGTTAAACTATAAACTATAACCTAAAGCTAGAATGTGAAACCGTAAACTTAATGGTGCTCAGAAGGCAGTAGATATAATAACAGCCCAGCCTGAGAGCCCACGCATTAGAGATCTTAGTTTCTCTAAAAAAAATGAATAAGAGATGTACTCAAAGATTTAGAAATATTTAAAGGGTTTGTGTTTACATTGGCTTTGGCATCCACAGACTGTTCTTAAATGCACATAGTTTTAAAATTGCAAGCTTGCTTCAAAATTTTTAAATATAAGGGCCTTAGCAATCTTAAACAGGACAAAAATGAGAATGAAGCGTGCAAATGTTTGTTATTTGAGAGAGGCTCCAAAGAGTCTTCCTCCGAGTAGCTTAAGTGAGGATTATGATTTTAAGTTGACGGTAAATGATGTTTTGTTGCAACTTTTGAGTTTGTGAGCCTACATCCGTGTTCCAGTCTTTTTTCCCAGTATTTTGAAATGTGCTGTGAAGAAACTAATGTTTCTGCTGCAAAAGCCTAGTTGAGCCAACTGCTCTCTCAAGCTAATATGCAGTGTACGTATTTCATTAAGCATATGCCTATGAAAATATGGTGTTCCTTCTAAGAAAATTGTTATTAAAAGGGAGAAGCTTCCATAGCCAGCAATTGTCTATCTGAGCCCTGATACCAGCCTCTATAAGACTTCCTGGCCTCTTTTCTTGGAAAATGCCCCCCCCCTTGTATCAGTCTCTTTCAGTTTTTTCCCCCTTCTTACTTCTGTGCCAGGTAAATTTACTCCTGAGTAAGCTTCCTTTAAAAGGAAACTACGGGGAGGGGGGCAATCTTTTCTAAAGGTACCTTGAATCTCACTTTCCTATGTGTGGTTGTTTTAAAAAATCTTAATTAGGCTTACTGTTCCTAGGCAAGTTCAGAAAAAATGTTCACTTTTGTATTCCTTTTAATTTTAATTTTAATTTTATTTTAATTGATTAATTCTATGGCTCTTTTAATCATTTGTGAGTGATTATGTCAATTGAATTAACTATGCTTAATAAAAGATCCTCTCCCTATCTTAGGAAAAAACTGTTCACTTCAATTTTCCTTTAAAGATCATTTCTCTAGGAACTTGCATTCTTTAGTCTAAGGAAGCAAACTCACTCAAACTATCTCAAGATCTGCTAAAAGGGTTCTGTGTAAAGTTGGGTACTTTTATTTTCCTCTTCCTTAGTACATGATAGGAGCATAGATGTTTCCTTTCCCAGTTGTGCTTGTTGTTGTTTAGTCGTTTAGTCGTGTCCGACTCTTCGTGACCCCATGGACCAGAGCCCCATGTAGAGTGAGTTACAATAATCCAGTCTGGAGGTGACCGTTGTGTGGATCACAGTGGCTAGGTCAGGGCGAGAGAGGTAAGGAGCCAACTGCTTAGCTTGCCGGAGATGAAAAAATGCCGCCTTTGTTATGCAATCTGACCTCCATGGAAAGGGAGGTGTCAAAGATTACACCCAAACTCTTAACGGACGGTGCTGGCACTAATTGCACCCCCGCAAGAGATGGGAGTTGCCCCCTCAATCCCATATCGCTCCGTCCCAGCCAGAGGACCTCTGTCTTCGAAGGATTTAACTTCAACCGGCTCCCACGTAACCATCCAGCCACAGCTTCCAAACATCTGATCAGTGTGTCTGGGGCCGAGTCAAGATGGCCATCCATCAACAGATAGAGTTGGGTGTCATCAGCATACTGATGGCAGCCCAGCCCAAAACTCCGGACAAGCTGGGTGAGGGGGCGCATAAAGATGTTAAAAAGCATCGGGGAGAGAATCGCACCCTGAGGCACGCCACACACCAAGGAGTGGCGCGATGACAATTCCCCCCCAAGTGCCACCCTCTGTCCCCGACCGGAGGGAAATGAGCGCAGCCATTGAAGGACTGTGCCCTGGACCCCCACGTCGGCAAGGCGGTGGTCCAGAAGTTCGTGATCGACCATGTCGAAGGCTGCTGACAGGTCTAGAAGAATCAGCAGCCCCGACCCGCCTCGATCCAGCTGCCTGCGGAGATCATCTGTTAGGGCGACCAGAGGCGTCTCGGTCCCATGACCAGCGCGGAAGCCGGACTGGAATGGATCCAGAGCCGATTTTTCATCCAGAAACCCACCAATTATAACCTTTCTGCCTCTCACTATACCCCAGACTTTCCCAGTATTCTACAGGATTCACAACCTTACTACGGAAGGGGGCTCTGAAACATCATCGGAGGAAGAGATGCAGGGGCAACAGGAAGTGTCAGCGGCTGCAGAACAGCACCAGTCTCCAATGATGGGCAAGGGAGAAAGAAGTCTAAGTAAGAAGAAGCATTCGGCCAAGAAGAGCAAGAGAAGTAAGCCTTCTGATTCCGAGGACAATTCAGAAATGCTTCCCTGCTGCCCACCACCTGCTGGGACCTGAGCTACCAGAATTACTGGATGGAGCACGTGGGTCCCTATGTGGAAAAGAAGCAGCCAGATCCCTCTAAGTTTGGAAATTCAAAGCTAAGCGAGTCCCTCACCGTGAGGTTTGCTGGGTGTGTGCCAGGGGCCAAATTGTAAGTATGCACATGAATGTGAAAAGTGCCTAGGTAACTACCCGGCGTCCTCATGTTTTAAAGGTAAACAGCCCTTTCTGGGCGGTAGGGGGCATTTCCACCAGGGGTCTTGAAATGCTCACAGACCAGCCCAAAGAACAGCCACAAACCGGTATTAATTCAGCCGCAAACCGGTATTAATTTGGCCCATGGTTTTGGCGTTCTCTTCTGTTAAGCTCTCACGTCTTAGATCCCTCCTAACTCAGGGGACCCCCTAAACCAAACAAACAAAAAACAAACAAACCAGTTAGGGAAATGCTAGCTATTGCAAAAAGAAAATAAACAAATAAATTCTGGCTGGGAGGGTGGCTGGCCCCTTCAGGGAGCCGCCTATACTGGCTTTACACATTTCACCTTTAGGCATCGTCCCTAAAAAGTCTCCAGGAGAGTATCGTATGAGCCACAACCCATCCTACCCTAGAGGTGGCTCAGTCAATGATGCAATACCACAGGAGCCTTGTTCTGTGAAATATGCCTCCTTTGATCAGGCTATAAAAGCTTATTCGCAGGTTCAGCAGGGGAGCACTCTTGGCTAAGTGTGTCATTGAGTCAGCCTTTTGCCTCCTGCCAATTCACCCAGAGGACTTTCTGTGGCTAGGTTTTAGGTTTAGGGCTTATTCATAGACAAATTTATGCCAATAGGGTGCTCAGTAGCTTGTGCAGCTTTTGAGTCATTTAGTACAATTTTAGACTGGGCCCTTTGCTTTAGAACTGGTTCTGAAAGGGTGACCCATTACCTCGATAACTTTTCTCTCATCACTAGTAATAGCCCTGATTGCGCTTCTCTTTAGAGGCTTTCACCTCCCTGGCTGAGGAGCTTGGGGTACCTTTGGTGGCAGACAAAACAGAGGGTCCAGTTTCGACCATAACCTATTTTGGGTATTGAATTGGACACAATCGCACAGACATCAGCCTACCAAGGGAGAAGCTAGCAGCACTTAAGGAATTAATTCTGTAACTTCTTCCTCTCAAGAAGGTCACCCTTAGGCAGAGTCGATCACTCTTGGGTCACCTCAACTTTGCATGCCGGGTAGTGCCCCCTGGCTGCCCCTTTTGTAGGAAATTGGCTAGCTGTCAGTGGGACTGCATGCTCCTCAACACAGAGTGCGCCTCTCTAAAGTGATCAAGTAAGGCCTGGAGGTTTGGTTAAAGTTCCTGGATAAGTACAGGGGAATTCTTTGTGGCAGGACAATTTGATGCTGCGTTCAGACTTTCAGGTACAGTCTGATGCAGTTGGTTCCCTGGGGTTTGGTGTCTACTTTAGGGGATGCTGGTGTGCTCAGCGTTGGCCTACCAGCTGGCAAGGAAAACCTATCACGCGTGACCTCACCTTCTTAGAATTTTCCTATCGTAGTTCTGGTGCACTTGTGGGCTGATGAGTTCAGGAATCACCAGGTATGCTTCTGGACTGACAATCAAGCGGTTGTCAGTGTCCTGTCTAAACAATCATCACACTCTCCTAGGGTGGCAAACGTGCTCCGGTGCTTTGTCCTTTTGTGCTTAGAATTAATCACCTATTTCGACTTCCGGAGGCGGCGTGATCGGCAATGGCTGCCTGCTCCTTGTAAGGAGAGGGGAGCTCCGCTGAAAACGGGTCGTCCGCTACGGCGAAGCGGAGACCCACTTAGGAAAACCACAGGTGGTAGAAGCCTGTGGTCCCGAGACCCGGCGGGCGCTAGAAGCAGCCCCCAAAACGTTGAAGGGACCCCGTAACGGGGCTCCGGATCGCGGAGGGGGTAGCGGCGCTGTGGGTCGTTTCGCAGTCAGCGGAGCGAAGCCGCGCTGCTGTTGCCGGTCAGCGCTGTCCTTTCTTCCTGAAACCTTTAAATTGGGAAGCTACAACCCGTGAGTAATTTGGACTTTACAATTTTAAGACTCTCAAGATTTAGAATTTGGCTGAAAGCGGAGTGACGATAAACAGGAAGTCCGTCCTCCGGCAATGCTTACAGATCAAAGGGAAAGGAACGGACAAGCTGGAAGCAGTGGAAAAAGATTTTAAAAGTGGAAGTATTATGCATCTGTCAGAACTGGGGTTTGAAATGAAAGGCAAGTTTTCTTCTTAATTTACTCTACAGTGTTGAAGTAATTTGGGAACCTTCTCCTTTGGTGGACTTTAAAGTTTAAAACCCAGCCTCGGGATGGCGGGGGAAAAGAATGTCTTTTGCGGATACAATCTATAAAACTGAAATAGATACATAGAGGCAACTTTGGACTACAAAATTAAGTAACTGTATCCTGCGCCTTGGGAGGTGATATTTGTGGCAACTTTGGAAGGGCTCTGCCAGTGGAAAAAAGTTTTAAGGACTATTGTAAACTATCTAGCTGCAGGAACTTTAATGGCGACCAAAACTTTTTTCCTTCTCTCCTGAACTTTAACTGTACTCCCTCTAACTGTACTCCCTCTAGTGGAGACTGGGATTTACAATTTCCTGGGAACCAACTTTGTTTTGTCTCTCTGCTGTTGTTATCTACATTGAGGTCTGTCCTTCCCATGGAACATTTGACAGCTTGACCTTGACTCATAGACAGGTGGGGAATGAGTGGCCAACCGAAAACAAGATCTGCAAAAGCGAAAGCAACGAAAGGCCAGCTTGTGCAAACAACTTTGACCTCTCAGTCACGTAGATCATCAGTTCCTGCTGTACTGCAGGGAATTGAACTGCCAACAGCAGCTGAATTGAAGGGAACTGAACCCTCAACAATAGCTGAACTAAAGGAAGCTGAAAAACCAGCAACAGAGGATATGGCTGCAGGTGGATCTGATGCACTTCTGAAGGAAATGCTACAACAATTTGCAATTTTAAACAAGAAGGTTGATGACCAAACAGCAAAAATTGACTTAGCCACATCCTCCATCACAAAGCTATCTGAACAAGTGGCACAGCACTCTCAAACAATTGGGAACCTAAAAGACGTTACTTCTGAGAACCGGAAACTGGCCGAAGCTGCGAACGAAAAAGCTGACCAAGCAATTCAAAAAGTGGATGAGCTGAAAGGAGAGGTAAGGCCACTACATAAGCACATTGGCGACCAGCAGGCCTACCTGTCTATGGTGGAACTGAGAAATCGGGAAAATAATTTGAGATTACGCTCTATCCCAGAGGTTGAAAAAGAAGATTTGACTGGTTTCTTGACAGCAGAATTCTCCAAATTCTGGGGTATAAAGGAAGACGAACATTTTAAAATAACAACGGCATTTAGATTGGGAAGTGTCGCCAGGAAGGACAGACCTAGAGACTGCCTGATTATCTTAAGGACCAAACAGGAGAGAGACAAAATACTTGACCTACATTTTAATAAAGCATTTGAGATCCAGGATAGAAGAGCGGAAATTTATAAGGATGACACCAAACTGGGAGGGGTGGCTAACACCCCAGAGGACAGGATCACACTTCAAAATGACCTTGACAGATTAGAGAACTGGGCCAAAACAAACAAGATGAATTTTAACAGGGAGAAATGTAAAGTATTGCACTTGGGCAAAAAAAATGAGAGGCACAAATACAAGATGGGGGACACCTGGCTTGAGAGCAGTACATGTGAAAAGGATCTAGGAGTCTTGGTTGACCACAAACTTGACATGAGCCAACAGTGTGACGCGGCAGCTAAAAAAGCCAATGCAATTCTGGGCTGCATCAATAGGAGTATAGCATCTAGATCAAGGGAAGTAATAGTGCCACTGTGTTCTGCTCTGGTCAGACCACACCTGGAGTACTGTGTCCAGTTCTGGGCACCACAATTCAAGAAGGACACTGACAAACTGGAACGTGTCCAGAGGAGGGCAACCAAAATGGTCAAAGGCCTGGAAACGATGCCTTATGAGGAACGGTTAAGGGAGCTGGGCATGTTTAGCCTGGAGAAGAGGAGGTTAAGGGGTGATATGATAGCCATGTTCAAATATATAAAAGGATGTCACATAGAGGAGGGAGAAAGGTTGTTTTCTGCTGCTCAAGAGAAGTGGACACGGAGCAATGGATTCAAACTACAAGAAAGAAGATTCCACCTAAACATTCGGAAGAACTTCCTGACAGTAAGAGCTGTTCGACAGTGGAATTTGCTGCCAAGGAGTGTGGTGGAGTCTCCTACTTTGGAGGTCTTTAAGCAGAGGCTTGACAACCATATGTCAGGAGTGCTCTGATGGTGTTTCCTGCTTGGCAGGGGGTTGGACTCGATGACCCTTGTGGTCTCTTCCAACTCTATGATTCTATGATTCTATGATTCTATGATTCTATGATTCTATGATTCTATGATTCTATGATTCTATGATTCTATGTAGTTGGAAACCAAAACAACCTGTTTGGCTTTGTTTACGCTTATTACACCGCTTTGCTATTTGTGAGTGAAGGAACACCGAAAGAGCAATCGAAACTTATTCGTCCTTTTTCTATTGAGAGGGAACCAAAACACCTGGGCTTTATTTGGGCTGGTAACAAACATTTCTGCGATTTTGGGTTGAATGTGCATTCTAACCCCAAAAATACCAATTTGAAATAAGCCCAATCAGAGCTTTATCATCTTCTTTTTATGTAGATGGAACCCAAAAAACCTTTTTGCTTTCGTTTGGGGTGATTCTGGCGCACACCCAAATAACACCATGCGAATTGAAAAAAGCCCAATCAAAGTGTCAGGGAACTGACATCGGAGCAGAGGGGAGAGGCGGTGCTTCCCGATTCTGCAGAAGAAGGAACGAGTAAGGGTAGAGAGAGAAGGTCATCTGGGGAAGAATGTCCCGGTGACACCAGGAAGAAGGAAGAGGGAGGAAGCACCTCGGAGGATAGGCTCCGAGATGCTGGCACTGAAGGTAGTGAAGAGAGTGGAGGGGCACCTCTGGGCATGCCCACTCTGCGCAGAAGGGTTACGCGCAGAGAGGCGAGGCGAAGGGTGTCTGTCAAGGAGCTTTTATGTTGGAGGAAATTTAGGAAACACCCACTCACGGATACGTCCAGCGACTGAGCAGCAGCAGCACCTAGGCTGCTCAGTCAGGGAAAGACACCACCAACTTCTAAGCAGTTTGGAACAGCTGGAGGTTTACACACAAGCAACCCCATTTCCCGTAACAGCAATCCATGAGTCCCTTACCTTGCTTGTGTGTAAGAGCACTGGGGAACAGTCATGAGTCAAACAGAAGGAGCAGGCGCAGGAGAGGGAGCCAGAGGCGGACAGAGTCTTGAGGAGAGAAACCGAGATCTGGAGAGGCAACTGGCTCTACTAGGGGCACGGCTGGATGAAAGGAGGACGCATGACGCCCAGGGCAAGATTACCCCCATCGCAAGAAAGGTACCGGGACTTGTGCAGAAGTTTGGGGGCAACCCCAGAGATTACAACGCTTTTAAAACAGAAGTGCAGTATGCGTTGGACCTCCAGTACGATGACTTTGCCTACGATGGGGGAAGAGTTGCTTTCGTGGTGGGGCACCTGGAGGGGCGAGCTAGAGATTGGGTTCGACCCTTAATGGCAGCGGAGAACGCTGCCTTAAAGGACCTGAGAAAGTTCTTCTCCGCAATGGATCACATGTTTTCGAGCGATGTGGAATTGAGTGTGACGCGCAAAGAACTGATGGGGTGCAAACAGGGGAACCAGTCAGTGAGAGAGTACTGGTCGAGATTTGCTATGCTGATCCATAAACTTGGGTGGGATCTGAGTTCGGAACCTATTCAAATGTTGTTTGAGGAGGGCTTATCCCCTTGGGTGAGAGACGAACTTTCCCGCTCGCCCCGCCCTCAATCGATGGACCAGCTGACCAAGTTGGCGCTCACTGTGGGAGTCAGACAAGAGACACGCGCGCTGGAAAGGCGGGAAGGGAGAGCTGAGCGTTGGCAGGAGAACCAGATTCCAGACATGCCAGCGTCGGCAGTGCCGCCCAAGGAGCCAATGGAGATTGGAGGAGTGAGCGCGCGCGGATTTTCAAACTCCAGCGAGGTGCGTAAGAAGGAGGGGAAAACCAATAAGAGGTGTTTCCTATGCCAGCAGCCGGGACATTTTGCCAGAGCATGCCCTCAGAAGAAGGCGTGGCAAGGAATGGTGGGGGCAGTGGGGAGTGAGGAGGAAAAGAAGGAGGCGCCAGGAAACGGCAAGGCTTGGCTGCAGGAAAAAGGGCACAGCAGCCAGGCGAGCAACCAGTAGTAGTGCCCAAACCAGACCCCCCCCCCCGAGCAGCCATCGCAATAGAGGTGGTGCTAGAACTCCCAAACGGACACCCCATCAAAGTGAAGGCGCTGCTGGATTCAGGCAGCTCTTGCAACTTCTTTAGCAAGGATTTTGCGCTAGAACACCAGCTCCAGGTGGTGCCTTTAGAACATCCCCTGCAAGTAACCACGATAGATGGGAGAGAACTTTTGGGAGGGGATGTAACCCACCAGACCCCTCCCATGAAAATGACGGTTTCCAGACACACTGAGACCATTGCCTTCCACGTAGCCACCCTGGCAGGACCACCCATCATACTGGGAATGAGTTGGCTGGCACTGCACAACCCAGTAGTAGGGTGGCACCAGCGGACAGTCACCTTTGGGTCAGCTCACTGCGTAGAGCATTGCCACAGAGGGGAAACCTCGAGGATGGCAGTAGCCAGGGTGGCAGGGATGGTGGTGGGGGGAAAAGGGAGAGTACCACCTCAGTATGCGGACTTGGAAGAAGTCTTCAGCGAGAAGGAGGCGGATCGGCTACCCCCCCCACAGGCCCTTTGACTGCCAGATCAACTTGCTCCCAGACGCTCAGCTGCCAGTGGGCAAGCTGTACGCCATGTCAGATAGGGAGATGCAGGAATTGCGGAAGTTTATTGACAAGAACCTGAAGCGAGGGTTCATAAGGGAATCGAGGGCGGTGGGGGGTAGTCCAGTGTTCTTTGTGGACAAGAGAGACTCTCATGAGCCCAGGCTCGTAGTGGACTACCGTGGATTGAACAGGGTGTCGGAACCAGTGACCTTCCCAATGCCCAGAATTGATGACATTTTGGCCAGGGTAAGGAAGGGGAAGATTTTTACCAAGTTGGACCTTCGGGGGGCGTACAACTTGATAAGGATGAAGGAGGGGGATGAATGGAAAACCACCATGTTCACCCCTCTGGGAGCCTTTGAGTACTTAGTTATGCCCTTCGGATTACAATCGGGATCGAGCACCTTTGAGGCTTTCATGCACCACGTGCTGGGGTCCCTGCTGTACAAGAATTGTGTGGCTTTTCTGGACGACGTACTCATCCACTCAGAGAATGAGGAGCAGCATGTGAAAGACGTCAGAGAAGTGCTGAAAAGGCTGCAGGAGCATCAGCTGTGGGTCAAACTGGAGAAATGCCAATTCTATGCACGAGAGGTGGAGTTCCTGGGCTACAGGTTGTCAGCGAAGGGTCTGGCCATGGACCCAGGCAAGGTGCAGGCCGTGCTAGAATGGAAGCCTCCCAAGAACCGGAAGGATGTACAGAGGTTTTTGGGGTTTGAAAATTTTTACCGGAAGTTTATCCAGAACTTCGCTCATTTAACAGCACCCATAACAGATTGTCTCAGCAGCAAGAAGAAATTCGTATGGACGGAGGAGGCCCAAAGTTCCTTTGAAAAGCTCAAGAAGGCGTTTGCGTCGGAAGAGCAGCTCCTGCACGTGGATCTGCGGAAGCCGATAAGGCTAGAGACGGACGCATCAGACAGAGCTGTAGGGGGGATATTGCTTCAGCAGGCAAATGGGGAGTGGAAACCGTGTGCCTTCTTTTCCAGGAAGCTTAACAAGTCGGAGCAAAACTACACAGTGTACGATCGAGAACTGCTGGCAATTCACGAGGCTTTTCGACGGTGGCGACATTTTCTCATAGGCGCACAGCACAAGGTCCAGGTGTGTACTGACCACAAGAACCTGGAATATTGGAGAACGGCAAGAGTGCTCAACCAACGACAGGTGCGGGGGGCTCAAGAGTTTTCCAAGTTTAATTTTGAAATTAGGTACGTGCCAGGGAAGGAAAATGTCAGAGCAGATGCCCTCTCTCGCAAGCCTGAATACGAGGAAGGGGAGGGAGGACCAGAAGCACGACATGTCATTCCCGAGGACAAATGGGTGTGTGGGGGAGTGTTCGTCGGGAGGCAAGAGCTAGCCGGGTTGACGAGGGATGATCAATATGCACAAACCAAAATGCGAGAAATTGATATCACTGGGGAAACTCGGGGGGGTTGAAGTTAAGGACGGAGCATTGTACTATAGAGGGGCCTTGTACATACCTGAGGGGGAATTGAGAAACAGAATACTCAAACAGATGCATGACAACCCCACGGCAGGACATTTTGGACAACATAAAACTATGTTACTAGTCACCAGGCAGTTTTGGTGGCCACGGGTGAGAGAGGATGTGAAGCAGTATGTACGAGGGTGCCAGGTTTGCCAGAGAGCGAAGGGGGAGAGGTCGGCACCTGCGGGGTTACTGGAACCCTTACCTACACCAGAGAGACCATGGGAGGTGGTATCAATTGACTTTATGACTGATCTACCCAAAGCCAGGGGGAAAACGGCAGTTATGGTGGTAGTTGATTTGATGACAAAAATGTGCCATTTTATTGCGTGCTCGCATGCGGTGACTGCAGAAGAAACGGCCAAGTTGTTTGTAGAGCATGTTTTCAGGTTGCATGGCGCCCCCTTGAGGATTTTATCCGACAGAGGCCAGCAATTCACGTCCCGATTCTGGAGAAAGCTTATGAGTCTGCTGGACGTGGAGGTGGTGTTCTCAACGGCCAGGCATCCGGAGACCAATGGACAGGCAGAGAGAGCGAACAGCGTGCTGCAACAATATCTACGCTGCTACGTCAACGAGAGGGAGAATGATTGGGTGGACAAATTAGCGTTGGCTGAGTTTGCATACAATAACGCAGAACATGTGTCTACAGGGATGAGTCCGTTTATGGCAAATTACGGGTGCCACCCCAGGGCTTTCCCAGGGGAAGGGGAGGGAAGTTGGAGTGTTCCCGCAGCGGAGGAGTTTTTGGAAGAGATGCAGGCTTTACACCAACAGCTTAAGTTAAACCTGGAGAGAGCCAAAGAAGTGTATAAGCGGCAGGCAGACCGGCACCGCAGGGAGGGGGAAAACATAGGAGTGGGGGACCAGGTGTGGTTGTCCACCAAAGGGTTACCGTTCAAAGGAGGGTGCAAGAAGCCAAAGAGGCTGGAACCATTCCAAGTAGTTCAGCAAGTTAATCCGGTGACCTTTAGGCTCAAATTGCCATCTCACATGAAACTGCACCCTGTGTTTCACAGGTCCTTACTTTCACCTTTCAGGGAAGGGAGGGAGTGTCTGGGTCAGCAAAATGAAGCACCCTTGCATCCACAGATGGAGGAAAGGGAACTCAGTGGACATTCAGCTGAGATTCTCGATTCCAGGTGGAAAGGGGGGAGGGGGGAGTATTTGGTGGCATGGGAGGGGGAGCCAGATGAGGAAAACGCATGGGTCCCAGCAGAAGAAATGAGGGATGAGTACCTGCAGGAGGAGTTTCATAGCAGGTACCCGAGAAAGCCCAAACCACCAGAGAGATTTTGGAGGGAGCAATTTGGCACCACCGATGAGGAGGAAGAGTTTGAGGGTTTTCCCACCTCCGAAGAGGAGGTAGGGGGTTGGCCAGAAGAAGAATCCGATTGGGAAGAGGGGAGAGACAGCAGCAAATGGAGAGGGGTGTTTGAATCGTCAGATGGAGAGGACAGTTCTTTCCGCGGGTTTCCTGCGTCACCGTCAGAGTGAAGGACGGGGGGAGGGGAGGGCCCTGGGAGGGAAGTGGATGTCAGGGAACTGACATCGGAGCAGAGGGGAGAGGCGGTGCTTCCCGATTCTGCGGAAGAAAGAACGAGTAAGGGTAGAGAGAGAAGGTCATCTGGGGAAGAATGTCCCGGTGACACCAGGAAGAAGGAAGAGGGAGGAAGCATCTCGGAGGAGAGGCTCCGAGATGCTGGCACTGAAGGTAGTGAAGAGAGTGGAGGGGCACCTCTGGGCACGCCCACTCTGCACAGAAGGGTTACGCGCAGAGAGGCGAGGCGAAGGGTGTCTGTCAAGGAGCTTTTATGTTGGAGGAAATTTAGGAAACACCCACTCACGGATACGTCCAGCGACTGAGCAGCAGCAGCACCCAGGCTGCTCAGTCAGGGAAAGACACCACCAACTTCTAAGCAGTTTGGAACAGCTGCATGTTTACACACAAGCAACCCCATTTCCCGTGACACAAAGCTTATTCGTCTTCTTTCTACGCATATGGAAGCGAAAAGATGGTGTTGTGTTATTTTGGTCTCATTGCACACACTTTGTGATTTCTGTGTCAATGTGCATTAACAGCAAAGAACACGACATGAAGTAAGCGCAATCCAAGATTCTTCTTTCTATGTAGTTGGAAACCAAAACAACCTGTTTGGCTTTGTTTAGGCTTATTGCACTTCGCTTTGCTATTTGTGGGTGAATGAACACCGAAAGAGCAATCAAAACTTATTCGTCCTTTTTCTATTGAGAGGGAACCAAAACACCTGGGCTTGATTTGGGCTGGTAACAAACATTTTTGCGATTTTTGGTTGAATGTGCATTCTAACCCCAAAAACTGTTGTAATTGCAGAGTCCTGTGCACAACGGAATGATGAGCAGTACGTGCCACATGCTTAATGTTGCTTTATTTTCAGTTCAATGTAGAGAAATTACAAACATGCATCTTGCCTCTGCGGGAGCAGAGAAGCAACCGTCCTTCTCCTCGGAATGAAGAACACCGAGAGAGTCAGTGAAAAACAGGAAACCAGTGTACGTCACATCCAGTTTCCCATTCCCGTGGGAAAACCCGACAGTACTCTGACTGTGGAATGTAAACATTGTCTTGTGACAAGCACTTCGCTGCACAGTGAAGAGAGCAGAAACCAACATCCTCCCCCTTTCTGTGAACATCACTGGGCAGCGTGTTCGTACAACATCAGTACAAACCCAACTTCTGTACATAGGTACAGTGTTGATCCCTTGATACAATCTTGGACAATACATCAGCAGGAATTTCATTACCTGGCATATAGGACACCGTTACGAGTCCCTTCTGAATATGTTCCCTAGCATGTTGCACCTTCAATTGCAAGTGCTTCGTGCTTTGCTTACAACCTTCTGAATTCAGCAAAGCCAAACATGCTTTGTTGTCCTGGTAAACCTGGATTGGACATTTGACAGGAATTTTCATGTCTTTGCACAATTGTAACAACCATTCACAATCCTTAAGTGAATAAGACAGTGCATTCAGTTCAGCTTCACAAGTACTTAAGCTAATTGTTGTTTGCTTCTTGCAAGACCAATCAAATAGACCCTGATTGTACATGTAGCAAACTCCAGACGTACTTTTCCTGTCTGCAGTGTCACTTCCAAAACTTGCATCTGCAAAAATCTCAAGACCACCAGACTTCTGATTGTTAAATCTCAGTCTGTAATGCATAGTGCCTTTTAAATAGCATGCTATGCGTTTCAGAGCTTTCCAATCCTTAACAGTAGGATTGTTAACTTGTCTGCTTAGCAAATTACAGCTAACAGCAATGTCAGGTCTTGAACATCTGGCAATGAAGTTTAGCTTGCCTAGCACACTTCTGTACAGTGTAGTGTCAGAAAATGCTTCTTCAGTGTCTTCTACCTGATAACCTGTTGTCATGGGTGTGTCTACAGGATTAGCATCCATCAGGTTCAGTTTGCTTAACACATCAGCAATTTTTCGTGACTGGTGTACTAGAATGTTACCACTTTGATCTCTTTCTATTTCCAGAGATAGGTAGTTGTTTACCTCACCGAGATCTTTCATGTCAAAGTGCTCTTTGAGCTGAGCTAGGGCGTTATTGTACATTGTGACATCTTTCCAAAAGAATAAAATATCATCAACATAAAACAAACAATACCGCTTCTTTTGCCCCTCCTCTTTGACAAATACACATGGATCAGCTTTCCCTTGCTGAAAACCTAGAGAAAACAATGCTGCAGTGAGTTTTGTGTGCCAACACCATGCACTTTGTTTGAGACCATAAAGGGACTTCTTTAGAGCACAAACAAATCCCTGTTTTACCTGTACGCCATCAGGTGGAAGCATATAAAGTGATTCACCTAGAGATCCGTACAAAAATGCTGTATTCACATCGTGGTGACTAATGTGTAGATTTTCCTCTGCAGCTAGCTTGAGCATAAGCCTAATGCTCTCATATCTCACAGTGGGTGAGTAGGTCTCGTGATAGTCTTCACCTGGTACCTGTGCAAAACCTCTGGCTACCAATCTGGCTTTGTGTCTGACTATCTTGCCATTTTGATCAGTCTTCGCTTTGAAGACCCATTTGCTTCCAAGCAGTTTCATTCCTGGAACTACTGGAACTAGCTCCCATGTTTTGTTCCTTTCTAAGGAATCAAGCTCAGCCTTCATGGCATTTAACCATGGCTCAGCTTCCTTAGAATCCAAATCCTGGATTTCTTGGAAACTTGAAGGTTCAAATACCTTCTTGGAGCTTTTAACAGCTGCTACTGCTGTCTTAGTAAATTCATCAGCAAATCTCTTTGGAGGTCTGCCTTTTGTGGCTCTTTGTGACCTGCGAATTAGCCTTTGGTCTTCAACACTTTCCTCTTCCTTCTTAGGAGAAAAGTGGCCTATTGTGAACAATGGTTCTTCCAATTCCTGATCAGAGCTTTCAGAGGGTCGCATAGAGGCTTTCGCACTCTTGAAATCCTCTGAAGTATCCGATTCAGATTCAGACTCAGAATCAGAACCTTCATCAGTGGGTGTGGGTTGCTGTCGCTGCTTTTGCTGTTGCTTATCCTCAGTCTCATCACTGTCATCAGGATAACATTGAAAAATTCCCACATTCTCCCCCCACTTGGCATTGTACTCAACACTTCTTGTGAGCTTAATTGTCTTAGAGTCAGTCATCATTATTCTGTAAGAACCTTTCTGATAACCTAGAAAGATACCATGCAAACCACGCTTGCCTAATTTGGAGCCTTGTGGTGAGTGAACCCACATGTCAGAACCAAAAATTTTCATGTGTTTGATGTATGGTTTCTTGCCAAACATTTTCTCATAGGGGGTACAACCAATCGCTGAAGATAATCTGCGATTGTAACTGTAAACAAAACACGAGAGAGATTCGGCCCAATAACTCTCTGGAAGATTGGCATGATGCAGCAAGGTTTTTAACCCTTGAAGCAATGTCTGATTTGCCCTTTCGCAAAGTCCATTCTGCCATGGCGAGCGAGGACTGGACAAATCGTGTTGAATTCCTTTCTCAGTCAGAAAAGCTTCAAACTGCTGAGAAGTGAATTCTCCCCCGCGATCAGTGAAAAGAGTTTTTATCTTCTTACCATGCACATTTTCCAACCAAGCACAGAATTCCTTAAACCTTTGAAAAGCCTCTGATTTCTGCTTGAGTTTGTACACATAAATATACCTTGAAAATGCATCAATGAGAACCATGAAGAACCTATTTCCACCCAAAGAGGGCGATAGTGGACCAACTAAATCAGCATGAACAACCTGGTATGGTTCTGTAGCTTGCCTGCTAGACACCTTACCTTTCGCAGCCATTTTCACCTTGTTTGCTGCGCATGCTTTGCACTTCATGTGGTACCTGCAGGGTTTAATCGTCATACCTTCAACCAAGGCAGGCATTTTAGATACTGCCTCAAAATGCAAATGACCAAATTTTCGGTGAAAATCATGAATACATCCTGCATGCAAACTTTTGTTAGAACCTGCAATGCAACAAGTATCATTCTGCACAACATCATCATAATACAATACAAACAAACGATCAACATTTTCAGCATGCAATACATAATCGTCTTTCTTTGTGATGGTGCATTTCTTGTTCTTGAAGGAAACGGCAATGTTCCGTTCATTCAGCTGCATCACACTTAGAAGATTGTGTGTGGCATCTGGAACGTACAGTACATCCTGTATCGATAAGTCCAAACTGTGAAGTACAACAGTTCCGTAGTCTTGACTGGGGATCGTGTGGTCATCCGCCTGGTGAATCGCACCTTCCTGCGGTGTAAAAGACACGAACAGTCGCTTATCGTTGCACATGTGGTGGGTAGCTGCTGAATCAACAACGAAGAAAGATCTAGACGTCTTCTGGACCTTTGCAACCTTTGGAGTGAAGCGTGAGACCATTGCCTTGTGCTGCGTTGTCCTGGACACCGGACCTTTGCCTTTCCTTTGGCCTTTTCCACGCGATGAACTTCCGCTGCGCTGCTCTGTCTTGGCCCTGGGATATTTGCATTCCCTCTTCATATGGCCTAGATGTCCACACGAGTAGCATTTCACTGCCTTCAAAGCTTTGGCACCCTCTGGTGGTTCCACTGCACTCTGGGATGACGTCTGTGAAGACTCCCCCATACCCATGCAGCTAGCACCCCGGCGATCTGCTTCATTCTGGATCACGGCAGTAACATAGGCTACTGTGAGCTGAGCAGTTGGCTGAACAGCAATCTGAGTGGCAACGGACTCCCAACTTGGACCCAAAGAATGTAGTATCATAAAGGAATACACAGCCTCTGGAAAGTTGAGTCCTCTCTGTTGCAACTCATGTCTCAGATTTTGCATCTCCATCAGGTGTGTACTCACATCTCCACCTTCAGCAAGAGCCATACCATGCAGCTTGGCATAGTAGTACATTGAGGAACCAGCCTCTGTCCTCAAGTGAGCTTCTCTTAAAGTGTCCCAAATTTCTCTGGCTGTGGTCTTTCCACGCAACAGACAGAGTTCTTCTGGGGATACTATCAACGTAAGCGTTCCCCTTGCTTTGGAATCCTTTGTAGCCCATTCATCTGTAATTGGAGCTGGGGGGTTGTCTGTAATAACATTAAACAGACCTTCCTTCCGCAGAACAGCCTCTGCATAAAGTACCCAGTCCGTATAATTTTTCTTATTGAGCTTAGGAATCCCAAAAGCATCAGCCAGCTTTGCATTAGCCATCATTGCTACTTTAATCAAGCTGCGTCACAGTACAGCTGCTTCCAAAAGCACTTGTGAAAAGTACTTTCGCTTTCCCAGCCACCAAGCCTGTGAGCCTGTGACTTAGTGCCTTTGCCTGTATCGCGGCAAAAACGGCTTCAAAAGTTCAAAATCCAGCCATAAAACCATAAACTAGAAGCTGGCAGGCTGCCCGGAGCATGAGCACATACCTCCATCAATCAAACTTGACGCGCAGAGCAGATAACGCCGATCCGTTTGTCTGTTCCTCTGCCGGCATTCCGACTCGACTTCTGGAGTCTCCATTCTTCAGTTTGATTGCGTCTTTCTGGGCCCGGAACCAAAAATGTTGTAATTGCAGAGTCCTGTGCACAACGGAATGATGAGCAGTACGTGCCACATGCTTAATGTTGCTTTATTTTCAGTTCAATGTAGAGAAATTACAAACATGCATCTTGCCTCTGCGGGAGCAGAGAAGCAACCGTCCTTCTCCTCGGAATGAAGAACATCGAGAGAGTCAGTGAAAAACAGGAAACCAGTGTACGTCACATCCAGTTTCCCATTCCCGTGGGAAAACCCGACAGTACTCTGACTGTGGAATGTAAACATTGTCTTGTGACAAGCACTTCGCTGCACAGTGAAGAGAGCAGAAACCAACAAAAACACCAATTTGAAATAAGCCCAATCAGAGCTTTATCATCTTCTTTTTATGTAGATGGAACCCAAAAAACCTTTTTGCTTTCGTTTGGGGTGATTCTGGTGCACACCCAAATAACACCATGCGAATTGAAAAAAGCCCAATCAAAGCTTATTCGTCTTCTTTCTACGCATATGGAAGCGAAAAAATGGTGCTGTGTTATTTTGGTCTCATTACACACACTTTGCAATTTCTGTGTCAATGTGCATTAACAGCAAAGAACATGAAATGAAGTAAGCGCAATCCAAGATTCTTCTTTCTATGTAGTTGGAAACCCAAACAACCTGTTTGGCTTTCTTTAGGCTTACTACACTTCGCTTTGCTATTTCTGGGTGAATGAACACCTGTAATGGTTGGGAGTTACTCGTGCGTAATCCTTCTCCGTTTGAGCATCGGATTGCCTGGTTAAACCCTCCGGGCTACGCAGCCCATATTAGCGTGGCTGCACTTAGTCACTTGTAGAATCTGACTGTGGGCGTTTCTTAAAGCGTTGCCGACATAAGAGTTGTTTGACGCCCAATCGTTTCCGCCTCTCACTGCGCGGGAGTCTCCTGCGCAGGGTGGGCGTGGGCAGCGGGGTGCTTGGGCTCTCCTCGCTAACTTCCAATGAAGAGTCTTGGAGCCCCTGCACCTCCCTGTCCTGTTGCTCTCCTGGATCCCTGGTGTTACACTCATTCTCTTCCCCTTCTTCCCGGCTAAGTCTCCCTCTAGTGCTAGGACCTTCCCCTGCAGAATCCGAGACCCTCTCCTTCTCCTGTGCCTCTGATGGCAGTTCCCTGACAACACCGAAAGAGCAAACGAAGCTTATTCGTCCTTTTTCTATTGAGAGGGAACCAAAACACCTATGCTTGATTTGGGCTGGTAACAAACATTTCTGCGATTTTTGGGTGAATGTGCATTCTAACCCCAAAAACACCAATTTGAAATAAGCCCAATCAGAGCTTTATCATCTTCTTTTTATGTAAATGGAACCCAAAACACCTTTTTCCTTTCGTTTGGGGTGATTCTGGCGCATACCCAAATAACACCATGCGAATTGAAAAAAGCCCAATCAAAGCTTATTCGTCTTCTTTCTACGCATATGGAAGCGAAAAAATGGTGTTGTGTTATTTTGGTCTCATTACACACACTTTGCGATTTCTGTGTCAATGTGCATTAACAGCAAAGAACACGACATGAAGTAAGCGCAATCCAAGATTCTTCTTTCTATGTAGTTGGAAACCAAAACAACCTGTTTGGCTTTGTTTAGGCTTATTACACTTCGCTTTGCTATTTCTGGGTGAATGAACACCGAAAGAGCAAACGAAGCTTATTCGTCCTTTTTCTATTGAGATGTTACCATATGTTTACGTATGCTTGATTTTGTCAGTATCTCAGCTCACAGTCAGAGGTAAACTGGCCTTCACGGGCAAACTGAGCGAGATACTTGTTTACCTTCCGTCTGCTACTCCCGGCAGGCTAGGTCGTAAACCGCGATTCTCCTCGTTAGATGTGAGGAGAACACACCCTCTGCTTCTCTCTCCTTGCTCCCCCCCCCCCAGGGAGGGGAAATGAGACAGACAGGAGTCCTATTTACATATCTTTTATTCCTGTCATTCAGCAGTACAAAGAAACGTGACTGCACCCTTCAGACTCCATCAGAAGAGTCATAACTCCTCCCCTGTGCTTCCAGCACAGGTCAGATGACACTCTGAGCTAACATCCGGTGCTCAGTACAGAGAATAGACTCCCCCTTTTCCCCAACAGTACAGTTTGAAACAACAACATCCTGTTTTGCATTCCAGCCACCTGCAGCTGGCTTTTGCCTTGGTGCTTTTTCCCAACATCCTCCCCCAAAAGCATCAATAGGCAAAACATGATCCAGATTAGAAAACAAACAGTTGTTATACATATAACAGTCCCCTGTTGTTTCAGTTCCACCCTTGGAACTCCCCACCACTGGTTTCACCAGTGTACCTCTCTGGTTGTCTGGCTTCCAAGGAATGAGTGCTTCTGCATTACCTTGGTTAGCTACTCTCTGTTGTGTCTTTGTCTCTGACTTAGACACTGCTTTAACCTGCTTTGAGTTGTTAACAATAGCAACACATGCAACAGCTAAGTTAGCAAACTCTTTTGAGTACCTCTTTGGTGGTACACCCTTTGTGACTCTCTCAGACCTGCGTATGAGGTTCTGATCCTCTGTGCTCACTGGTTCAACCTCTGGACTTTGTTGAGAACCAGTAGCAATGGCAAACAGTGGTTCCTCCTTCACCTGTGAAGGTCTATCCATTGTGTGAGATTTTCTCTCAATGACTGTTACAACTGAACTCTCTGAGCTATCACTGTCATCATCAGTACCACTGTAATCTGTGTAATCAGAAAAATCATCATCTGAATTGTCACCTGTGGGAAATGTGTGTACAACTACCCGCTCTTGTACTGGAGCACTCTCAAGAAACTTTGTGAGAATCACCTGACCACATTCAGACAAAATTACTCTGTAGAGACCCTTTTCATTACCCACAAAAATGCCTCTGGCATTCTTTACTCCACCTGGAGCTTCTGTTCTCACATGAGACCCGAAAACCTTAAAATAGTCAACAGAAGGTTTTCTATGGAACAGCTTCTCAAAAGGAGAACATCCCAACTCTGTTGAGACCTTTCTCACCCACATGTGAACATAGGACGCTAGCGACTCGGCCCAATATTCATGTGGCAAATGTGAACTCAGCAATTGCGCATGCATCCCCTTTTGCAATTCTTTGTTCACCCTCACACAGACCCCCCTGTTCCATGCTTCGGTTGAAACAGCAACTTTGTGGTCTATCCCTTTTCCATCCAGGAACTTCTGAAACTTCTGTAACAGAAAAACTTGTTTCTCATCTGTGAAGAGACAATCAATGTTAGCATCATGCATATTTTTAACCTTGTCACAAAACTCCTGAAACCTTTCTAAGGTCTCTTGCGGTTTTTCCATCACAAAAACCCAAGAATAATTAGTAAAACAATCCACACACACAAGGTAATATTTTGCACCGCCTCTAGATGGTTCTAGAGGACCAATCACATCAGCATACACCCGCTGAAATGCTCTGTCGACCGTCTTGGTCACCTTCCTGGTGCTCACACTGGTCACACCTGCAAGAGAGATTTCGTTAGAACCAGAAAAATTACATTTCATGTAATCACTTTGATCAAAAGTCAACAAATACAGTCCATCCTTCTCTCTGGCAGTAAGAAACAGTTCTCCATCTTTGTAGATCTTGCAGCTTTTAGCATCATAGGACAGTTTCAGTCCTTTCTTTGCAATCTGCGACACACTCAGCAGATTAAATCTCAGTTCTGGAACCAGGTAAACATTGTTTATAGTCAAGTTCAGACTCTCAAGATACACAGTCCCAATCCCGGTCGCTTTCAGCTCCTGACCGTTGGCCTGTTTCACAGTGAAGCTTTGCTTCTTCAACGTTGAAAACAGTTCTCTGTGCGGGCACATGTGTTTTGTACAGCCAGTGTCGATTATGAACGCGTTCCCAACATCTGGCGTGGTTCCTTTCGCCATCATAGCCTTTGCAGGTTTCACCTGGCACTTGGTACGGCTTTTGCCTGACGCCTCAGGCTTCGTAGAGCTGCTCTTCGCTCCTCTTGACTGGCGCGGCTTCCTACAGTTTCGCTGTAGATGCCCAGTCTGTCCACAATTGTAACATCGGACAGCGCTCAATGCTACAACTCGCTCCTCAGTAGCTTCAGCAGCGGGGAGATTTGAACTCTGTTCTTCCCTCCCCCTGTCCTTCACTTCCAGTGCAGCTGGAACAGTTCCTTCGCTCCCCCATCTAGGGTCAAAGCTCTCCTCAGTTTTCGATGAGCTCTTAGGAACTTGGCCAGCATCATCCTTGCTCACCCCTTCTGGGGTAGTCGTCTTTCCAGACCATGATGAATAACTGCCACTGGTCAGGGGAGATGAATAAGGCAGGGCTCCCCCCTTCTTGGCATCCATCTTGAAGCCAAGCCTCTGTCTCACTTTCCAGCCTTGCTAAAACTCCAATAGCCTCTGCTGGACTTGTTTACTGCCTTTCCAGGCAAGCTGCAAGCTGTTTCTCAGACCTTGCACAGCATCGAAGACATAGTCAAAACAAAACTTTCGCTTCCCAGGCCCTCTCTCAGAGCCATCTGCGCAGCCAGTAAATTTCCACGTGTCTGACGAGTGTCGCTTAGCAACTGTGCATACTTGAAAGCTTATCTCTAACTTTTAGCCCGAAATGCAGCATACCTTGAGCTCCGTTGCTTGGAAAACACTTTCCTCTGGGTCCAGCCGTCTGTTCAGCTTCTGGCTGCTCTCAGACGCTATTTTCTCCCTTGGAGCAGAGGAGGACAATCCACCAGCCTCTCATGCAGATGTTCGATGAATCGCAACCACCGAAAGCTGCCATATGTCAGTATCTCAGCTCACAGTCAGAGGTAAACTGGCCTTCACGGGCAAACTGAGCGAGATACTTGTTTACCTTCCATCTGCTACTCCCGGCAGGCTAGGTCGTAAACCGGTGATTCTCCTTGTTAGATGTGAGGAGAACACACCCTCTGCTTCTCTCTCCTTGCTCCCCCCCCCCCCGGGAGGGGAAATGAGAAAGACAGGAGTCCTATTTACATGTCTTTTATTCCTGTCATTCAGCAGTACAAAGAAACGTGACTGCACCCTTCAGACTCCATCAGAAGAGTCATAACTCCTCCCCTGTGTTTCTAGCACAGGTCAGATGACACTCTGAGCTAACATCCGGTGCTCAGTACAGAGAATAGACTCCCCCTTTTTCCCAACAGTACAGTTTGAAACAACAACATCCTGTTTTGCATTCCAGCCACCTGCAGCTGGCTTTATCATTGGTGCTTTTTCCCAGCAGATTTGAGCTGGTAACAAACATTTCTGCGATTTTTGGGTGAATGTGCATTCTAACCCGCAAAACACCAATTTGAAATGTGCCCAATCAGAGCTTCTTTTTATGTAGATGGAACCCAAAAAAACTTTTTTGCTTTCGTTTGGGGTGATGCTGGCGCACACCCAAATAACACCATGCGAATTGAAAAAAGCCCAATCAAAGCCTATTCGTCTTCTTTCTACGCATATGGAAGCGAAAAGATGGTGTTGTGTTATTTTGGTCTCATTACACACACTTTGCGATTTCTGTGTCAATGTGCATTAACAGCAAAGAACACGACTTGAAGTAAGCGAAATCCAAGATTCTTCTCTCTATGTAGTTGGAAACCAAAACAACTTGTTTGGCTTTGTTTAGGCTTATTACACCGTGTCAGGGAACTGCCATCAGAGGCACGGGAGAAGGAGAGGGTCTCGGATTCTGCAGGGGAAGGTCCTAGCACTAGAGGGAGACTTAGCCGGGAAGAAGGGGAAGAGAATGAGTGTAACACCAGGGATCCAGGAGAGCAACGGGACAGGGAGGTGCAGGGGCTCCAGGACTCTTCGTTGGAAGTTAGCGAGGAGAGCCCAAGCACCCCGCTGCCCACGCCCACCCTGCGCAGGAAACTCCTGCGCAGTGAGAGGCGGAAACGATTGGGCGTCAAACAAATCTTATGTTGGCAACGCTTTAAGAAACGCCCACAGTCAGATTCTACAAGTGAGTAAGAGCAGCCACGCTACCATGGGCTGCGTAGTCCGGAGGGTTTAACCAGGCTATCCGATGCTCAAACGGAGCAGGATTACGCACGAGTAACTCCCAACCATTACAGCATTCTGACTGACCCTGAAAGTTGCTCGTGCGCAACAAGCAGAAGGGGGCATCATGAGTAAGACCGGAGGAGCTGGAGCCAGGGGAGGGGCAGCTGGAGGCCAATCGCTGGAGGAGAGAAACCGCGATTTGGAAGAGCACATAGCCATCCTGACAGCGAGGCTGGAAGAACGACGGTCGCTGGATGCTCAGGGGAAACCCACCCCCATAGCGATGAAGGAGTTACGGGACTTTATCGACAAGAACCTAAAGAGAGGGTTTATAAGAGAGTCAAAAGCAGTGGGGGGCAGTCCAGTATTTTTTGTGGACAAAAAGGACACTGATAAACCGAGGCTGGTCGTGGACTTCAGGGGGGTAAATTTGGTGTCAGAACCTGTGACTTTCCCGATGCCCAGAATCGATGACATTCTGACAAGAGTGAGGAAGGGAAAGAATTTCACCAAGCTAGATCTGAGGGGGGCTTACAACTTAATCCGGATGAGAGAGGGGGATGAATGGAAGACCACCATGTTCACACCCCTGGGGGCCTTTGAATATCTCGTTATGCCTTTCGGATTACAGTCAGGCTCCGCCTGTTTTCAAGCGTTCATGCACCACGTGTTGGGGTCTCTGCTTTACAAGAACTGTGTAGCATTCCTGGACGACGTCTTGATTTATTCGGAAAATGAGGAGCAACATGTGAGAGATGTCAGGGAAGTGCTACAACATTTGCAGAAACACCAGTTGTGGGTCAAGCTAGAGAAATGTCAGTTTCATGCCCGAGAGGTGGAGTTCCTGGGGTACATGCTATCTGACAAAGGCTTAGCGATGGACCCAAGCAAGGTGCAAGCAGTATTGGAGTGGAAGACCCCAAAGACACGAAAGGATGTGCAGAGATTCCTAGGTTTTGGCAATTTCTACCGGACGTTCATCAAGAACTTCGCACACTTGACGGCCCCAATCACGGACTGTCTCAGTAGTAAGAGAAAGTTTGTGTGGACGGAGGAAGCCCAGCAATCCTTTGAAAGATTGAAGAAGGCATTCGCGTCGGAGGAACAATTACTACATGTGGATTTGGAGAAACCTATGAGGTTGGAGACGGACGCGTCAGAAAGAGCCATCGGGGCGGTTCTGTTGCAGCCAGGACTGAGCCAGCAAGAATGGAAACCGTGCGCCTTCTTCTCGAGGAAGCTGAGCAAGTCGGAACAAAACTACACCGTGTACGACCGAGAACTGCTAGCAATTTACGCCGCCTTTCGTCGGTGGCGCCATCTGCTGATAGGGGCGCAGCATAAGATCCAGGTCTGCACAGATCACAAGAACTTGGAATATTGGCGGACAGCACAGGTGCTCAACCAGAGACAGATTCGCTGGGCGCAGGAGTTTTCCAAGTTTTCTTTCGAAATCCAGTATGTGCCCGGCCAGCAAAACGTGAGAGCAAACGCTCTTTCGCGGAAACCAGAGTACTTCGAAGGAGAAGGGCCGCCGGAGACCCGCCACGTCATACCTGAGGACCGATGGGTGTGTGGGGGTACTCTAGTGGGCACGAGAGAACTGGCAGGACTCACTAGGGACGATGAATTCGCCCGGACTAAAATCAGGGAACTCCAAGAGGGGAGGGGAGCACCAGAGGGGTTTGAGGAGAAGGAAGGGGTGTTGTACGTACCGGGGGAGGCTCTAAGAAGAAGGGTACTCAAACAACTACATGACACCCCCACAGCGGGACATTTTGGGCAACACAAAACCATGATGCTGGTGACCCGACAATTTTGGTGGCCACGGGTGAGGGAAGGTGTACGTGAATATGTAAGAGGGTGTGACCGCTGCCAGAGGGCCAAAGGGGAACGCACGATGCCAGCAGGTTTGCTGGAACCCTTACCCACGCCAAACAAACCCTGGGAGGTGGTGTCAATTGATTTCATGACGGATTTGCCCAAATCAAGGGGAAAAACAGCAGTGATGGTAGTAGTAGAATTGCTAACCAAAATGTGCCACTTTATCGCCTGCTCCCATGCGGTGACGGCGGAAGAAACGGCACGGTTGTTTGTAGAACACATTTTTAGGCTGCATGGCGCCCCCTTGAGGGTTTTATCTGACCGCAGAAAACAATTTACTTCCCGGTTCTGGAGGAAGCTCATGAGCCTACTGCAAGTCGAGGTAAGCTTCTCAACAGCGAGACACCCAGAAACCAATGGGCAGGCGGAAAGGGCAAACAGTGTACTCCAGCAATACTTACGCTGCTTCGTTAGCGAAAGGCAGAATGATTGGGTAGAGAAACTAGCGCTAGCAGAATTTGCGTACAATAATGCTGAACATGTGTCCACCAGTATGAGCCCCTTCTTGGCCAATTATGGGTGTCATCCCAGGGCTTTCCTGGGCAATGAGGAACAGAGCTGGAGTGTACCTGCTGCTGAACAGTTTGTGGAAGAAATGGAAGCGTTACATCAACAGCTCAAGATGAACCTAGAAAGGGCTAAAGCCAGTTACAAGAAGCAAGCAGATAAACACCGGAGGGAAGGGGAAACCATTAGGGTGGGGGATCGCGTGTGGTTGTCCACTCAAGGGTTACCCTTTAAGGGAGGGTGCAAGAAGTTGCAGCCCAGAAGACTGGGCCCGTTTGAAGTTATACAACAGATAAACCCAGTGGCGTTCAAGCTCAGGTTGCCCAACAACATGAAAATACATCCCGTGTTCCACAGGTCCTTGCTCTCACCGCACAGAGAGGGGCGGGAATTAGAGGGGCGGGAGGTAGAAGTCTTGCCACAACCACAGGTAGAAGAGAGGGAACACCAGAGCTCGGCCGCAGAGATAGTGGATTCAAGGTGGCGAGGGCGGCAGGTGCAGTACTTGGTGGCGTGGGAAGGAGAGCCCTGGTCGGAAAACACGTGGGTGCCGGCAGAGGCAGTTGGCGACGAGCATATGGTGGAAGTGTTCCACCGACGGTTCCCAGATAAACCCAAGCCCTTAGAGCGATTCTGGGAAGAACAGTTCGGCACGACGGAGGAGGAAGAGAGTTTCGAAGGGTTTTCAGAATCCGAAGAAGAATCGGATTGGGAGAGTCATTCCTTGGGTGGGAACCTTAGCAGGTGGGAAGAGGTGTTCACACCCACAGATGAGGAGGACAGCTCTTTCAGGGGTTTCCTTGGCTCGCCGACCAGAGAAGAGGCTGCAACAGAGCCCCCGGGTCGGAGGGGGAGTGAAGGGGGCCCTGGGAGGGAGGTGGATGTCAGGGAACTGCCATCAGAGGCACGGGAGAAGGAGAGGGTCTCTGATTCTGCAGGGGAAGGTCCAAGCGCTAGAGGGAGACTTAGCCGGGAAGAAGGGGAAGAGAATGAGTGTAACACCAGGGATCCAGGAGAGCAACGGGACAGGGAGGTGCAGGGGCTCCAGGACTCTTCGTTGGAAGTTAGTGAGGAGAGCCCAAGCACCCCGCTGCCCACGCCCACCCTGCGCAGGAGACTCCCGCGCAGTGAGAGGCGGAAACGATTGGGCGTCAAACAACTCTTATGTTGGCAACGCTTTAAGAAACGCCCACAGTCAGATTCTACAAGTGACTAAGAGCAGCCACGCTACCATGGGCTGCGTAGTCCGGAGGGTTTAACCAGGCAACCCGATGCTCAAACAGAGCAGGATTACGCACGAGTAACTCCCAACCATTACACACCGCTTTGCTATTTGTGGGTGAATGAACACCGAAAGAGCAATCAAAGCTTATTCGTCCTTTTTCTATTGACATGTTACCATATGTTTACCTATGGTTGATTTGGGCTGGTAACAAACATTTCTGCGATTTTGGGGTGAATGTGCATTCTAACCCCAAAAACACCAATTTGAGGACCACTGGTGTGAAATTTACGGCATGTAATGCCCTGAAAGAAAATATTATGAAAATGATTTACAGGTGGTACATGACCCTAATCAAGCTTGCAAAAATATATCATTTGCCAGACAATAAGTGTTGGAATTGTAAAGAAACTGAAGGAAAATTCTTTCACCTATGGTGGACGTGCCCAAGGGTTAAGGCTTTCTGGGAAATGAAATATAATTGTCAGGGGCTCAGGAGCAGAGGTACAGGGGAGAGAGGAGATGGAGAGCGAAGGGGAGACTTTAGAGATGAGGAGGAGAAAGTAGGCTTCATAATAACTCATCTGCATGGGGAAGCTAAATCGTGGCTGCGCAATTTATGGCGCTGTCAGGGGTTCAGGAGCAGAGGCACATGGGAGGCAGGAGAGGGAGGACTATTGGGAAGAGTCCGAGGACAGCGAGGAAGAGGAGGACGGTGGCCCGAGGGATTCCATGAGCCTTTCCAGCGAATCGGGGGATTCCCAGGAGGGGGTGCCTGTAGCCAAGACAAGAGGAGCCCCAGGGGGGACTCATCGGGGGGAAGGAGCAAATAGGGAATCCCGAAGCAGCAGCAGGAGATCGGGACCGGCTTCCCCTCCAGAGCGTAGCGGAGGGGGAGGGAGGTTCCAGTGTGTCAGGGGAAGCAGCTCCACCAGCAACAGCAGCTCCACCAGCAACAACACCAGCAACAGCAACAGAAGAAAAGAGGCTCAATTACAGGCGTAACTCCTACAGGAATAACAGGACAAGAAAAAGTGACAGCTGCCTCTATGGAGTCAGTGACACAAGCGTTACTCAAGATAAATCAATCTTTGGAGACCTTGACAAAGCAGAGTACAGAAAATACACAGAAATTAACAGAACTAACAGCAAGATTGGACTTGAATACAGAATCTATAAACAGGCTGGTTCAAGAAAATTCTGCAACACGTAAAATTGCAGAGGAAGCTAGAACTATTGCTGGAGAGACTCAAGAGAACTTAGAACCGATTGCTAAAAAGGTTCATGAACATGATGTAACTCTGGCTTTGTGGGAATTACAGAGAAAGGAAAGAAATCTGAAATTAAGACTGATTCCCGAGAGCGAAGGAGACAACCTGGTGGAGTTTTTAACACAAGAGTTTGCTGGTTTCTGGGAAGACTTGGAGGAGGAAGAATTTAAGATTACAACAGCATTTAGACTGGGCAGAAGACAGAACAGAAAGACCCCGAGGGACTGTTTGATTACCCTTAGATCTAAGGAAGAAAGAGATAAAATATTAAAATTACACTACCAAAAGGCCTTGCAAATTGAAAATTCATCCATACAGATTTTTAAAGACATCCCTAAACATATCTTGGAGTTGAGAACATTCTATAAGGATTTGGTTTACCTGCTGAAGAAGAACATCATCCCTTTCAGGTGGGAGTTCCCACAAGGACTGTCTTTTGACTATAAGGGAAAGAAGGTGAAAATAAAGCCAATACAAGACAAAGAGAGATTCTTGGAAAGAAACCAAGAGGACTTACAGAAGGGAACTGTGGATCCAATTGCAGAACAAAGGAGAGCACTAGACATTCTGAACCTATCGTTTGGACTTAACCCATCACCATCAGAGGAAGAGCAACAACTTGGAGCGGTTGGAGGAGTAACAGAAAAATAACAAGACGGCTCTGCAATTCCTTAGCTGGACTTGTAATGGGCTGAACATGCCTTTGAAGAGACGTCAAGTGTTTCATATTTTGAAAAGAGAACAATTGGACTTGATTTGTTTACAAGAAACCCATGTAACCAGAGCACACAGGAAACTACTCATAAATAAAAGATTAGGACAAGAATTCATTTCATCGGATAAAGTTAAGAAAAGAGGAGTCGTGATCTATGTAAAAGAGAAATGGGTTCCAAAAATGATGTTTAAAGATGAACAAGGAAGATATCTGGCAGTTGAAATACAAGGAGAAAAATTCTTAATAGTTGGAATTTATGCACCAAATGAAGGCAAGGCGGAATTCTTCAAGAAACTTCATGAAACTCTGATGGACTATTTGGATTACAATATGATAATTATGGGAGACATGAACGGTGTAGTTTCTACAAATATGGACAAGGCACAAAGACTGACAATCTCCAAGGAAGGGAGACTTCCGAAGACCTTCTTTGAAATGACGGAAAATATGGACCTAATAGACATATGGAGAACAAGGAACCCTCTTGAGAGAGAGGGAACTTTTTTCTCTCAAGCAATGATGACCTGGACCAGAATTGATCAAATTTGGATCACTAGTGGGATGGCTCCAAAGATTAGGAGGGTTGAAATCTGCCCAAAAACTTGCTCCGACCATAACGCCGTGAAGATGGAAATGAAACTTACAACAACTGGTCAATTTAGATGGAGGATGAATGACACCCTGTTTCGAGATAAGGAGATCCACATGAAGGCCCAAAAAACTTTAAAGGACTATTTTGAAATAAATCTAAAGGCCGATGTGGAAAAAAGAGTGATCTGGGACGCAAGTAAAGCTGTGGTGCGAGGATTCTTGATTCAACAAAATTCAATAAAAAAGAGAAAGCAGAATGAGAAGAAGAAAAAGATTTTGGAAAAGATAAAAGAAGGAGAGAAAAAATTAAGATCAAAACCAAAGTCCCAGAAGATTTTGAGAGAGATTAAGTTATATCAAACACAATATATGGAATTGATGAATCAAGAGACTGAATGGAAGATAAAGCAAATGAAACAAAAAACATTCGAATCGGCAGATAAATGTGGCAAACTTCTGGCATGGCAATTGAAGAAAAGGCAGAAACTAAATACAGTTACAAGCCTAGAAGTGGATGGAAAGAACATATCTAAACCCAATGAGATTAGAAACTGTTTTCTGAGTTATTTCAAAAAACTTTATTCTCAAGGACCACAAAATGAAGAGGACATAGATAAATTCCTTAAAAAATATGGATTACAAAAAATCTCTCATCAAAGCAAGGTGGATTTAAACCAGAGAATAACAGAACAAGAGATAGAGGGTGCCATTCAAGACATGCAATTGGGCAAGTCTCCAGGGCCAGATGGACTGACTTCCAGATACTATAAATCTTTGAAGGAGTGGTTGGTTCAACCGTTAAAGGAAGTCTGCAACGAGATTTCAGAGGGGGAAAAGGCACCAGAATCGTGGAAAGAAGCGTATATTTCACTCATACCAAAGACAGAGACTGAAAAGACTCAACTTAAGAACTACCGCCCAATATCATTACTTAATGTGGATTATAAATTTTTTGCAGACATTTTGGCAAAAAGACTTAAAAGAGTGTTGATGGAGAAGATTCATAAGGACCAAGCAGGCTTTCTCCCAAAAAGGCACTTATCGGACAATGTAAGGAATATAATAGACATTCTGGAATTGCTAGAGGTGAACATAAACACTAAAGCAGTGCTGATTTTTGTGGACGCGGAGAAAGCCTTTGACAATATTTCTTGGAGTTTTATGAAAAAGAATCTTCATGGGATGGGGGTAGGCCAAGGTTTTGAGAATGGTATGGGTGCAATATATTCTGAACATAATGCTAAGCTGATTGTAAATAATGTGATAACGGAGGAACTTAAGATAGAAAAAGGAACACGACAGGGGTGCCCAATTTCTCCATTGCTTTTCATTTCTGTTCTGGAGGTGTTGCTGAATATGATTAGAAATGACCAGCAGGTTAAAGGTGTACAGGTTGGAGCTAAACATTACAAGTTAAGGGCATTCGCAGATGACTTAGTATTGACCTTACAAGAGCCAAACACTAGTACGAAAAGAGTGTTGGAGATAATTCAACAATTTGGCCAGGTAGCCGGACTTAAACTGAACAAACAAAAAACTAAAGTCTTAGAAAAAAATTTGACAGTCATGGAGAAGGAGAAATTTCAAGAAGAGACAGGTTTGACAGTGGTTAAGAAGGTGACATACCTAGGGGTTCATTTGACATCTAAAAAATTGAACTTGTATAAGGACAACTATGAAAAATGTTGGTCAGAAATTAAAAAAAGATCTAGAAATATGGTCAAATCTAAAATTGTCAATGTTAGGCCGAATTGCAGTTATTAAGATGAATGTATTGCCTAGAATGCTATTTTTGTTTCAAACTTTGCAGATTCTTGACAAGATGGACTGTTTCAAGAGGTGGCAGAAAGACATTGTGAGATTTGTCTGGCAGGGCAAAAAGCCCAGAATAAAATTTAAAATACTTACAGATGCAAAAGAAAGAGGGGGATTTGCCCTGCCGGACTTAAAACTGTACTATGAAGCAGCAGCGTTTTGCTGGCTGAAAGAGTGGATGCTCCTCGAGAATACAGATATCTTGGATTTAGAAGGCTTTAATAATACATTTGGTTGGCATGCATATCTATGGTATGATAAAATCAAAGTGCATAAGGCCTTTAAAGATCACATTGTCAGAAAAGCGTTGTTTAATGTTTGGATAAGATATAAAGATTTGTTGGGGGGGAAAAACCCCTAGATGGTTGTCACCCTTGGAGGCTAAGGCACTGAAGAAACTTAATATGGAGGTCGGATGGCCAAAGTATTGGGAAATTTTGGAACAGGATGGAGATAAATTGAAATTACAAAGTCATGAGAAATTGAAACCTAAAGTACGAGATTGGCTCCAATATTACCAAATAATGGAGGTTTACAAACAGGACAGGAAAATTGGCTTCCAGGTGGAAAAATCAAAATTAGAGACTGAACTGTTAGAACCCAATACCAAGAATTTGTCAAGAATGCATAATTTGCTGCTGAAATGGAATACACAAGATGAAACAGTTAAATCAGCTATGATTAAGTGGGCACAGGACATTGGTCATAACATTATGTTTGCTGACTGGGAATGGTTGTGGAACACCGGTATTAAATTTACGGCATGTAATGCCTTAAAGGAAAACATTATGAAAATGATCTATAGGTGGTACATGACCCCAGTCAAGCTAGCAAAAATCTACCATTTGCCTGATAACAAGTGTTGGAAATGTAAAGAAACTGAAGGTACTTTCTATCACCTTTGGTGGACATGCCCGAAGATTAAGGCTTTCTGGGAAATGATATATAATGAAATGAAAAAGGTACTTAAATGTACATTCCCTAAGAAACCAGAGGCCTTTCTCTTGGGCATTGTCGGCCAATTGGTGTCAAAGAAAGATAGAACTTTCTTTATGTATGCTACAACAGCAGCAAGAATACTTATCACAAAGTATTGGAAGACACAAGATCTACCCACCCTGGAAGAATGGCAGATGAAAGTGATGGACTACATGACATTGGCTGAGATGACTGGCAGAATCCGTGACCAGGGAAAGGAGACGGCGGAAGAAGAATGGAAGAAATTTAAAATCTATCTTAAGGACTATTATAAACTTGATGAATGTTAGAATGTCGAGGTTTTGAGAAAGAAAGGGTTACAGTGATATAAGATTAGACTGAAGGAAAGATTAAGAGGACAGAGGCTTGAGAGAAATAATTAGAAGTTGCTAAAAATTTTGGACATCGGGATGCAGAAAGGGGAGGTATGGGGGAGTCTGAGAAACAAGGTTTATGAAAAAAAGATTATGAAACTATACGTGTTTGTATGTCTTTTTATATGTTTGTATTGTTTTAAAAAAAATTGTAAAACCAATAAAAAAAATTATAATAAAAAAAGGGGGAAGCAGCTCCGTCGGCAGGAACGGAGGGGAGGTCAGAACAAGCTATCCTCCCGGAAGGGGAGGGGAGCAGTGAGAGGAGTGATGTAACGATCAGGAGAAAGGTTGGAAGCTGGGCGCGCGCGCCAAGTTCAAATGTGCAAGCGCGCGGGGAAACGGAGAGCCCGGGGGAGGAGCCAGGTCCCAAAGCCCGCAGGAGAGCCATCTGTGGATTCAGCGTCAGAGGAATCCAGGAGGGGTGAAACTCCAGCGGGCAGAAAGACCCTGCGGAAAAGGAAAGACAGGAGGAGGTGGAGCAAAGCAAGCATCTTAAACTGGTGCAGGGGAGGGACTGATTCAGAGGGGACTTCAGCGGTCTAGCGTTACGGACGTGGGGCTGCGTGCCTCGGCTGTGAAACGAAAAATGAACTGCAATAAAATTTCTGTATATCAAGAGAGACTGGCGTTGGTCCTTTGTGAGCTGGGACCTGAGGCAGCCCTGACAGTAAGTCCCCTCTCTGTACGCAAAATTTTTTTTTTTGCAAGCTCACGAAGGTTGGCAGAGATGACTGCGGAGGAGCAACTAACAGAACTGCGAAATGCAGTAGCGGAGCTTTCCACGGCAGTACTGATCTCCAAAAAGACAGGAGAGGAAGCAGAAGCGCGATGCCAGGATCTGCAAGCCAGGTGGGAGCGTGCATGCAAAGAAGGGTTCCCGGGGCCCAGGTCAGAGGGAATTGGACTCGGCTGGCAGGGGGGCAGTTTAGTAGCCCACTTCGATGGGAACCTGAAGCATTATCCCAGTTTCAGAGCTGACGTCTTATATGCGCTGCATTTGCTTCGGAAGGATTTTAGAGATGAGGAGGAGAGAGTAGGCTTCATTGTATCCCACTTGCATGGGGAAGCTAAAGCCTGGCTACGCAATTTATGGCGCGAAGATGGTCCTGCCCGCAGGGATTCTGACGCATTTATCGCGGCCATGGACGCTTGTTTCCAATCTACCGTGGACATTGATGTGGCAAGGCGCGAGATGCATGGATTGAGGCAAGGCAAGGCTACAGTACGACAGTACCATTCCCGCTTTTTTGCATTGCTGAATGTGCTGGGCTGGGAAAAGGACTCCGTGGCAGTGAGAGATTTGTTCTGGGAGGGACTCAATGGCTCCGTAAAGGATGAGTTGGCAAGGGGGGACAGACCTCAAACCCTCGCAGACGTCGTGCAGAGAGCGCTCACGATAGGAGTGCGCCACGAAGAACGCCCTTGGCACAGTGATGAGGGTCGCCAGGTGCGTGCACCGGCTAGAGCGTCTCCTTTTCTTCCCAGGGACCTGGGACGTACGCATCCCTCGCCTCCGCTGAGGGAGGGGGAGGAACCGATGGAGCTTGGTGGTGCCAAGGCTCAGACAGCAGCCGGAGCCCCAGCGCCCGGAGCAGTCAAGACTAAGCCTCCTAGAGGGAGCAGGAAGTGCTACATCTGTGACAGTGCGCAACACATGGCCAAAGAGTGTCCCCAGAGGCTCCAGAAGCACACTTCAGCCTTAGCAACAGTAACAGAGGCAGCTCACCACGGAGAGCAGTTTCAGGGAAATGACAGTGCCTGGCTGGAAGCAGAGATGCTGGGGCTCAGCCAGGCAAGTCAGTAAAGCAGTCCCCAGCGATTTTGCAGCCTACAGACCCCCTACCACCCAAGCCAGTGGTGCAACTCACTGCAACTCTCCAGTTACCTAATGGACTCACCCTGGAAGTCCCTGTTAGCATTGACTCCGGTAGCAACGCAGACTTCATGGGGGTGCAGTTCATCAAGGAACATCGCATAGCGCTTCTACCAGCCACGCTGCCCTTAAACGTTGTCACAGTCGATGGCAGGAAGCTGCTGGGCGGGCAGGTGGTACAACAGACACCACCCATGGTGATGCAGATTGGGAATCACTGCGAGGTCATCAGTTTCAACGTCACCCGCCTGTCAGACACGCCTATAGTGTTGGGCATGAGTTGGCTGGATAGACACAGCCCGTCATTAGCGTGGTACCAGCGACAACTCACCTTTGGTTCATCCTACTGCGCACAGCACTGCATCCAGTCCGGCCAGGAAGCGGAGGGCCAGGAGGAAGGGCAGCAGCTGCACCTGGGCATGGTACAGGGGGTTTTTGGAGGTCTTCTGCGAAAAGGAAGCTGACCAGTTGCCCCCCCACCGGCCCTACGACTGCGCAATTGACCTCTTGCCAGGAGCGACGCTGCCGACTGCGAAGCTGTATTCCATGTCCGAGGACGAGATGCAGGAGCTCAGGGAGTTCATAGAGCACAATTTGAAGCGGGGATTCATCCAAGAATCCAAGGCAGTGGGGGGCAGTCCTGTGTTTTTCGTGAAGAAGGACACGCCCCCAAAAAGGCTCATCGTAGACTTTAGGGCCATAAACTCGATGACAAAGCCCAAGGCATTTCCCATGCCTAAGATTGACGACTTGCTCGCGACGGTGCGAAAGGGGAAGATCTTCACCAAGCTGGATCTGCGCGGCGCGTACAATCTCATACGCATGAGGGAGGGTGATGAGTGGAAGACGGCCATGTTTACGCCGTTGGGCACCTATGAATACAAAGTTATGCCGTTTGGCCTCCAAAATGGCTCCCACTGTTTCCAAGCATTCATGCACCACGTGCTAGCGGGACTCCTTTACAAGAAGTGCGTATGCTTCCTCGACGACATCCTGATCTTCTCGGAATCGCCGGAGGCTCACGAGAGTGACGTAAAGGAGGTCCTGCAGAGGCTAAGGGAGCACAGACTCTACGCCAAACTGGAGAAGTGCCAGTTCGACGTGACGGAGGTGGATTTTCTGGGCTACAGGCTGTCCGACAAGGGACTCGCCATGGACAGCGCCAAGGTCCGCGCGGTGTTGGACTGGAAGAGCCCACACAATCGGAAGGAAGTCCAGAGGTTCGTCGGCTTCGCCAACTTTTACCGCAAGTTCATCAAAGGTTTCGCGAAAGAGACGGCGGCTATCACGGACACCCTCAGTTCCAAGAAGAAAAAGTTCATTTGGACGGACCAGGCGGAGCAGTCCTTTCGGAGACTTAAGAGCCTCTTCGTGTCCGAAGAACAGCTGCTACACGTGAATCCCAGCAGGCCCATGCGGGTTGAGACTGTCGCATCGGACAGAGCGGTGGGGGCGGTCCTCTTGCAGCAAGATCCGCAAGGGAACTGGAGGCCTTGCGCGTTCTACTCCAGAAAGCTCAGCAAGTCGGAGCAGAACTACACCATCTGGGACAGGGAGTTGCTGGCCATTCATGCAGCATTCAAGGCGTGGAGGCACTTCCTCATCGGAGCCAGACACACTGTGCAGGTCCGCACGGACCATAAGAACCTAGAGTATTGGCGCACGGCAAAGCTCCAGAGCCAGAGGCACATACGCTGGGCGGAGTTCTTTGCGGATTTCGACTTCAGGATAGAGTACATCCCAGGAGACAACAATGTCATAGCAGATGCGCTCTCCAGGAAACCCCAGTATCTCGAGGAAGCGGCACCAGTGGCGGCCAAGCACATTTTCGCACCGCAGGCATGGGCATGTGCTTCAGCCGCCGTGGACCTGTACGCGGTGCGTCGCGCGCTGCAGACGGATCCGTTCGCGCAATCCAAGATGGAGGAACTGCGGAGGGGCACAGCAAAGGACGGCGATTTCCAGATACGCGACGGCCTGCTAACCCGCAAAGGTGCTCTCTACGTGCCGGGGGACGATCTCCGCGCGAAGGTCCTGCAGCAGTTGCACGACGCACCCAGCGCGGGTCACTTCGGCAAGGAGAAGACGGCGGACTTAGTAGCCAGGGACTTTTGGTGGCCCCAGATGCGAGGAGAGGTCGCGGATTACGTCGCCAGGTGTGACACTTGCCAGAGATCCAAACCAGTGCACAAGAAGCCAGCGGGACTACTGGAACCGCTGGAGACGCCACTACAGCCATGGGAGAGGGTGGTGCTGGACTTTGTTACTGATCTACCCAGTTCGCGAGGCAAGACGGCGGTACTTGTGGTTGTAGACCTGTTCACCAAGATGGCGCATTTCATTCCTTGCGCGAAGGTGGCCACAGCGGAACAGACCGCCAAGCTGTTCATAGACCACGTGTTCAGGGTTCACGGCTTGCCACGGTCCATCCTGTCCGACCGGGGCCGCCAATTCATTTCCAGTTTCTGGCAGAAGTTCCTGGGTATCCTGAACGTCAAGATCAACTTAGCGTCGGCGAGGCATCCGCAGACCAACGGCCAAGCGGAGAGGGTCAACGCCATCATGCAGCAGTACCTGCGATGTTACGCCAATCAACAGCCTGCGACTTGGGTGGACTACCTACCGCTGGCCGAGTTTGCCTACAACAACACGAAGCACGCGTCAACGGGGGTGACACCGTTCTGCGCCAACAATGGGCGACATCCCAGAACCTTCCCGGGGTTGGAGACGACGGCGCAGGGGGAGCCGCAGGGAGCTGAGCACTTAGCAGCAGAATTGCAGGAGGTCCACGAGGAACTCCGACGGCACTTGGAGTTAGCTAAACACGCCTACAAGGAGCAGGCAGACAGGCACAGGAGGGCAGGGGAAGACATCCAGGTGGGGGACTGGGTATGGTTAGCGGCCCAGGCAGTGCCGGCCAAGTCGTTAGCTAAGAAGAAGCTAGGACACAAACAGCTAGGGCCATACCAAGTTGAGGCCAGGATCAATCCTGTAGCTTTTTGGTTGACTCTCCCAGAAGGTTCCAGAATGCACCCGGTCTTTCATAGGTCGGTGCTCACACCCTACAAGGCCCCACACAGGTTTCAGGAGCCAGGGACAGCACCAGACCCACGCAGAAAGTCACCAGAGGGGGGGAAGTCACTGAGGGCCACGACATTCAACGAGGTCACGGAGATTCTGGACTCGAGATGGGGGGAGGAGGGAGTAGAATATCTCCTCGCCAGGGAGGGTACCCCGGCCAGCGCCAACAGTTGGGTGCCGGATTATGCTCTGGAGGAACCGCTTCTCAAAGACGAGTTCCATGCACTCTTCCCACACAGGCCCATGCCAGCGGATTATTTCGACAGCTGGCTTTTTACGCCCACACTTTCCGCCAGCACGTTCCAGGGGTTCTCCTCCGCAGAGGAGACGCCGCCGGAATCGAGCCCTCCAAGGGGATTGTGCTCTTTTTATATATATATATATAAATTTTTTATTGGTTTTACAGCATTTTTTAAACAATACAAACAAATAAAAGGACAAACAAACATGTATAATTTCCTAACCTTTTTTTCATTACCCTCATTTCTCAGACTCCCCCATACCTCCCCTTTCTGCATCCCAATTTCCAAGATTATTTCAGCAGCTTCTAAATAATTTTATCAAATATGTGTCCTCATAGTCTTTTCTTCAACTTATTCTTATGTCACTGTAATCCCTTTTTCTTTCTCAACACCTCGACATTTTAGCATTCATCAATTTTATAATAGTTCTTAAGATAAATTTTAAATTTCTTCCAATCCTCTTCCGCCGTCTCTTTCCTCTGATCACGGATTCTGCCAGTCATCTCAGCCAATGTCATATAGTCCATCACTTTCATCTGCCATTCTTCCAAGGTGGGTAGATCTTGTGTCTTCCAATACTTTGCGATAAGTATTCTTGCTGCTGTTGTAGCATACATAAAGAAAATTCTATCTTTCTTTAACACCAATTGGCCGACAATGCCCAAGAGAAAGGCCTCTGGTTTCTTAGGGAATGTACATTTAAGTACTTTTTTCATTTCATTATATATCATTTCCCAGAAGGCCTTAATCTTTGGGCACGTCCACCAAAGGTGGTAGAAAGTACCTTCAGATTCTTTACATTTCCAGCACTTGTTATCAGGCAAATGATAAATCTTTGCTAGCTTGACTGGGGTCATGTACCACCTATAGATCATTTTCATAATATTTTCCTTTAAAGCATTACATGCCGTAAATTTTATCCCGGTGTTCCACAACCATTCCCAGTCAGCAAACATAATATTATGGCCAATGTCCTGTGCCCACTTAATCATAGCTGATTTAACTGTTTCATCTTGTGTATTCCATTTCAGCAGCAAATTATACATTCTTGATAAGTTCTTAGTATTGGGTTCTAACAATTCAGTTTCTAATTTTGATTTCTCCACCTGGAAGCCAATTTTCCTATCTTGTTTGTACACCTCCATTATTTGATAATAATGGAGCCAATCTCGTACTTTGGGTTTCAATTTCTCATGACTCTGTAACTTCAATTTATCTCCGTCTTGTTCCAAGATTTCCCAATACTTTGGCCATTCGGCCTCCATATTGAGCTTTTTCAATGCCTTAGCCTCCAAGGGTGACAACCATCTAGGGGTTTTGTTTTCCAGCAAGTCTTTATATCTTATCCAGACATTATATAATGCTTTTCTGACAATCTGGTTTTTAAAGGCCCTATGCACTTTAATTTTATCATACCATAAGTATGCATGCCAACCAAATGCATTATTGAAACCTTCTAAATCCAAGATATCTGTATTCTCGAGGAGCATCCACTCTTTCAGCCAGCAAAACGCTGCTGCTTCATAATACAATTTTAAATCCGGCAGGGCAAATCCCCCTCTTTCTTTTACATCTGTCAATATTTTAAATTTTATTCTGGGCTTTTTGCCCTGCCAGACAAATTTTGAAATGTCTTTCTGCCACCTCTTGAAACAGTCCATCTTGTCAAGAACCTGCAAAGTTTGAAACAAGAATAACATTCTAGGCAATACATTCATCTTAATAACTGCAATTCGGCCTACCATTGACAGTTTCAAATTTGACCATATTTCTAGATCTTTTTTGATTTCTGACCAACATTTTTCATAATTGTCTTTATACAAATTCAGATTTTTAGATGTCAGATGAACCCCTAGGTATTTCACCTTCTTAACCACTGTCAAACCTGTTTCATTCTGGAATTTCTCCCTCTCCATACCTGTTAAATTTTTCTCCAAAACTTTAGTCTTTTGTTTGTTCAGTTTGAATCCGGCCACCTGACCAAATTCTTGAATTATCTCCAACACCCTCTTTGTACTAGTATCTGGCTCTTGTAAAGTAAGTACCAAATCATCTGCAAAGGCTCTTAACTTATAATGTTTTGCTCCGACCTGTACATCTTTAACCTGCTGGTCATCTCTAATCATATTTAGCAAAACCTCCAGGACTGATATAAAAAGCAATGGGGAAATTGGGCACCCTTGTCGTGTCCCTTTTTCTATCTTAAATTCTTCAGTTATCACATTATTTACAATCAACTTAGCTTTTTGTTCAGAATATATCGCACCCATACCATTCTCAGATCCTTGGCCTACCCCCATCCCATGAAGATTCTTTTTCATAAAACTCCAAGAAATAGTGTCGAAGGCTTTCTCCGCATCCACAAAGATCAGCACTGCTTTAGTGTTTATGTTCACCTCTAGCAATTCCAGAATGTCTATTATATTCCTTACATTGTCCGATAAGTGCCTTTTTGGGAGAAAGCCTGCTTGGTCCTTGTGAATCTTCTCCATCAACACTCTTTTCAATCTTTTTGCCAAAATGTCTGCAAAGATTTTGTAATCCACATTGAGTAATGATATTGGGCGGTAGTTCTTAAGCTGAGTCTTTTCAGTCTCTGTCTTTGGTATGAGTGTAATATAAGCTTCTTTCCACGATTCTGGCGCCTTTTCCCCCTCTAGAATCTCGTTACAGACTTCCTTTAACGGTTGTACCAACCACTCCTTCAAAGCTTTATAGTATCTGGAAGTCAGTCCATCTGGTCCTGGAGATTTGCCCAGTTGCATGTTCTGAATGGCACCCTCTATCTCTTGTTCTGTTATTCTCTGGTTTAGATCCACCTTGCTTTGATGAGAGATTTTTTTGTAGTCCATATTTTTTAAGGAATTCATCTATATCCTCTTCCTTCTGCGGTCCTTGTGAATATAATTTTTTAAAGTAGCTCAAAAAACAGTTTCTAATCTCATTGGGTTTGGATATATTCTTTCCATCCACTTCTAGGTTTGTAACTGTATTTAGTTTCTGTCTTTTCTTCAATTGCCAAGCCAGAAGCTTACCACATTTATCTGCAGATTCGAATGTCTTTTGTCTCATTTGCTTTATCTTCCATTCAATCTCTTGGTTCATCAGTTCCATATATTGTGTCTGGTATAACTTGATCTCTCTCAAAATCTCCTGGGACTTTGGTTTTGATCTCAATTTCTTCTCTCCTTCTTTTATCTTTTCCAGGATCTTTTCCTTCTTCTCATTTTGCTTTCTCTTTTTTACTGAATTTTGTTGGATTAGGAATCCTCGCATCACAGCTTTACTTGCGTCCCAGATCACTCTTTTTTCTACATCAGTTTTTAGGTTTAATTCAAAATAGTCCTTTAAGGTTTTTTGGGCCTTTCTGTGGATCTCCTCATCTCGAAACAGGGTGTCATTCATCCTCCATCTAAATTGACCAGTTGTTATAAATTTCATTTCCATCTTCACGGCGTTATGGTCAGAGCAAGTCTTGGGGCAGATTTCTATATTCTTGATCTTTGGAGCCAGCCCACTAGTAATCCAGATTTGATCGATTCTGGTCCAGGTCATCATTGCTTGAGAAAAGAAAGTTCCCTCTCTTTCGAGTGGGTTCCTTGTTCTCCAAATATCTATCAAGTCCATATTTTCAGTCATTTCAAAGAAGGTCTTCGGAAGTCTCCCTTCCTTAGAGATTGTCTGTCTTTGTGCCTTGTCCATATTTGTAGAAACCACACCATTCATATCTCCCATGATTACTACATTATAGTCCAAATAGTCCATCAGAGTTCCATGCAGCTTCTTAAAAAATTCCGCCTTCCCTTCATTTGGTGCATAAATTCCAACAATTAACAGTTTTTCTCCTTGTATTTGTATTTCAATTGCCAAATATCTTCCTTGTTCATCTTTAAACATCATTCTTGGGGCCAATTTCTCTTTTGCATAAATCACCACTCCTCTTTTCTTAACTTTATCCGATGAGATGAATTCTTGTCCTAGTCTTTTATTTATAAGTAATTTCCTGTGTACCCTTGTCACATGGGTTTCTTGTAAGCAAATCAAATCCAATTTTTCTCTTTTCAGAATATGAAAAACTTGACGTCTTTTCGTGGGCATGTTCAGCCCATTACAATTCCAGCTAAGGAATTGCAGGGCCATCTTGTTATTTGTCATTTACTCCTCCTACCGCTCCAAGTTGCTGCTCTTCCTCTGATGGTGGTTTAAGTCCAAACGATAGATTCAAGATATCTACCGCCCCTTTTACCTCTGGAATTGGGTCTACCGTTCCCTTCTGCAAATCCTCGTGGTTTTTCTCCAAAAACTTCTCTTTGTCTTGAATTGTTTTTATTTTCACCTTCTTTCCCTTGTAGTTAAAGGACAGTCCTTGTGGGAACTCCCACCTAAAAAGTATGTTGTTCCTTTTCAGCAGGTAGACCAGATCTTTATAGAAGGTTCTCACCTCAAGAATATATTTAGGGATGTCCTTGAAGATTTGTATATGAGAGTTTTCAATTTCCAAGGCCTTTTGGTAATGTAGTTTTAATATTTTGTCCCTTTCTTCCTTGGATCTAAAAGTAATCAGGCAATCCCTCGGAGTCTTTCTGTTCTGTCTCCTGCCCAATCTGAATGCTGTTGTTATCTTAAATTCTTCCTCCTGCAATTCTTCCTGCCAAAAGTCAGAAAACTCTTGTGTGAGGAACTCCACAAGGCTGTCCCCTTCACTTTCGGGAACTAGTCTTAATTTCAGGTTTCTCTCCTTTCTCTGTAATTCCAGCAAAGACAAGGTCGCATCATGTTCATACACTTTTCTGGAGATTGGTTCTAGTTTTTCCTGTGTCTCTTCAGCAATATGTCTGGCGTCCTCTGCGATTTTACGTGTTGCAGAGTTTTCTTCAATCAGCTTATTTATAGATTCTGTGTTAGATGTCACACTTTTCGTATTCAAGTCCAACCTTGCTGTTAATTCTGTTAATTTTTGCGAATTTTCTGTACTCTGCTTTGTCAAAGCTTCTAAAGATTGATTTAACTTGAGTAACGCCTGTGTCATTGAATCCATTGAAACAGCTGTCACTTTTTCTTGCCCAGCTGCTCCTGTCGGTGTTAGGCTTGATATTGAGCCTCTTTTCTTTTGTTGTTGTTGTTTTGCTTTAGCTCTGGTAGTTATCTCATCTGCTGGGCCGCTCATGTCCCAAGGACGTTCTCACAGGAGCAGTTTCCTGATGGAAAATCCCACTGTCTTAATCCGTTGCTCTGCAACTGTTACTTCTCAACCCTCTAGAGGGAGCAAACCAAAATGTCCAAGTGAAGGAAACAAAGAACAAAGAACAAAGAGACCAGGATTCCTCAATATAAGTGCTGCAACACTTTTTCTATATAATTACTCTGTCCACACTATCCAAAGAGTTGTTGCAGCAAAGTCCCAACACTGTAACAAGCAGAGCTTCCACAGTATAACTTTGTAACAAGTTGTATCAAGTTCTAAATACAGTTCCTGGTATCTTATTTTGACAGTCCGTCTCAGGGGATTAAGGCAGCGGAAAACTTTTCTCTTTTAAAAAGTCATGCAGGTTATAAAGTCACTTTTTCTCCCCTCTGCCCCTGCCTGCTAGAGAGGAGATCATGTCCAATGCCAAGGTTAAGCAGTCATAAGATTATTTTCCTTCAGATGCAGCTTTGTGTTTTCGTTGCTTAGTCTGTCATGCAGTTGGGGGAAGGCAGACTTCCTTATTTTTTGCCTTTCCCGTTTCCGGCTGAATTTTAAATTTTAGTTTTAAAGTCCCAAATAATCTTTCAGTCCTACTCACGGGTTTTTCAGTCGAATTTCAATTTACAGGAAGGAATCGGCGCTCTCCGTTCATGGCAACGCGGCTTCACTCCGTGGGCTGGGTTGCGACTCTCAGCACCACGCTCACTCCCGATGCCGTTCCGGAGCCTTTAAAAAGGCTCTTTCGCAGTAAAGGGGGGCGCTTCTGGTTCCCACCGAGTCTCCTTGTTCACAGGCTTCTGCGCCTGTGATTTTAGGGGTCCCCCGCTTGCCGTAGCGGGTCAGACCAGAACTCACGGAGCAGTCCTTCTCCGGAGCTCGGAGAAAGGACCGCCATTAAACGCTGGCGCCGACTGGAAGTCTCCAGGGGGGGATCGTGCTCGGGGGTGGACACGGACCGCTCTTACTGGTGGGACGATCAGCCAGAAGTGGGGTGGAGCAGGAGGTGGCTAAGGTGGCCTTGGCAAACAGCATCGCCCGAGGTAACAGGGGGAGAGGCGGACATGGACGTGTTGGGGGAGGAGCCCGGGTTCGAGCACACATACACTGAATTGGAAGCAGAGGAGATCGACGTAGACGAGGTCATCAAGGACTGGCCGGATCCAGTTGGGGGGCGGCAGACCGGGGGAAATGAACTGTTTCCAGCATTACCCCCCACGGCAATGGAGCACCCGGAACCAGCACCCGAGCAGCGGGAGGGGGGAAGGGGGGCTTCGAGGGGGGATGGATGTCAGGGGTTCAGGAGCAGAGGCACATGGGAGGCAGGAGAGGGAGGACTATTGGGAAGAGTCCGAGGACAGTGAGGAAGAGGAGGACGGTGGCCCGAGGGATTCCATGAGCCTTTCCAGCGAATCGGGGGATTCCCAGGAGGGGGCGCCTGTAGCCAAGACAAGAGGAGCCCCAGGGGGGACTCATCAGGGGGAAGGAGCAAATAGGGAATCCCGAAGCAGCAGCTGGAGATCGGGACCGGCTTCCCCTCCAGAGCGTAGCGAAGGGGGGGAGGTTCCAGTGTGTCAGGGGAAGCAGCTCCGTCGGCAGGAACGGAGGGGAGGTCAGAACAAGCTATCCTCCCGGAAGGGGAGGGGAGCAGTGAGAGGAGTGATGTAACGATCAGGAGAAAGGTTGGAAGCTGGGCGCGCGCGCCAAGTTCAAATGTGCAAGCGCGAGGGGAAACGGAGAGCCTGGGGGAGGAGCCAGGTCCCAAAGCCCGCAGGAGGGAGGGAGAGCCATCTGGGGATTCAGTGTCAGAGGAATCCAGGAGGGGCGAAACTCCAGCGGGCAGAAAGACCCTGCGGAAAAGGAAAGACAGGAGGAGGTGGAGCAAAGCAAGCATCTTAAACTGGTGCAGGGGAGGGACTGATTCAGAGGGGACTTCAGCAGTCTAGCGTTACGGACGTGGGGCTGCGCGCCTCGGCTGTGAAACGAAAAATGAACTGCAATAAACGTTTCTGTATATAAAGAGAGACTGGCGTTGGTCCTTTGTGAGCTGGGACCTGAGGCAGCCCTGACAGGCGCGAAAATGATCCCGCCCTCCAGGATTCAAACGCATTTATCGAGGCTATGGACGCTTGTTTTAAATCAACGGTAGATGTGGATGAGGCCAGGAGGGAAACGCACGGGCTGCAGCAGGGCAAAGCCATGGTGAGACAATATCACTCCCGCTTTTTTGCGTTGGTAAATGTGCTGGGCTGGGAGAAGGACTCTGATGCCGTGAGGGATCTGTTCTGGGAGGGGCTAAATGGACCCGTGAAAGATGAGCTGGCGAGGGGGGAGAGACCTACCACTACCACAGAAGTCGTCCAGAGAGCGCTGACGATAGGGGTACGCCTGGAAGAACGCCCTTGGGGCAGGGATGAGGGTCGTCTGGCACGCACACCGGCCAAAACACCTCCCTTCATACCCAGAGAAACAGGGCACGCGCACTCCACGCCTCCACTGGGGGAGGGAGAAGAGCCGATGGAGATCGGTGGTGCCAAGGCTCAGACAGCGACCAGAGCCCAAACACCAGGAGCAGTCAAGACGAAGGCTCCTAGAGGGAGCAGGAAGTGTTACATCTGCGACAGTGCACAGCACATGGCCAAAGAGTGTCCCCAGAGGATCCAGAAGCACACTGCAGCCTCAGCACCAGTAAGAGGAGCAGTTCAGCAGTGGGAACAGCTGCAGGGAAACGACGAAGCCTGGCTGGAGGCAGAGGCACTGGGGCCCAGCCAGGCGAGTCAGTGAAGCAGTCCCCAGAGATTTTGCAGCCCACAGACCCCCTCCCACCCAAACCAGTGGTGCAACTCACCACATCACTCCAGCTGCCAAATGGATTCACCCTGGAAGTCCCTATTACCATTGACTCTGGTAGTAATGCAGACTTTGTGGGGGTGGACTTCATCAGGCGACATCGCATAGCGCTCCTACCAGCCACGATGCCCCTAAACGTTGTCACGGTCGATGGCAGGGAGCTACTGGGTGGACAGGTGGTACAGCAAACGCCGCCTATGGTACTGCAAATTGGAAATCACTGCGAAGTCATCAGCTTCAATGTCACCCACCTGTCGGACACGCCCATAGTGTTGGGCATGAGTTGGCTGGATAGGCACAGCCCGGCATTAGCATGGTACCAGCGGCAATTGACCTTCTGCTCCTCCTACTGCGCAGAACACTGCATCCGAACCGGCCAGGAAGAGGAGGGACAGGAAGATGAACAGCAGCTACACCTAGGCATGGTGCAGGCGGTGCCCAACAAGTACAAGGCAATTTTGGAGGTCTTCTGCGAGAAGGAAGCGGACAAGCTGCCTCCCCACCTGCCCTACGACTGCACGATTGACCTCCTACCGGGGCCGACACTGCCGACTGGAAAACTATATTCCATGTCTGAGGACGAACTGCAAGAACTCAGGGAGTTCATAGATCACAACTTGAATCCAAAGCAGTGGGGGGCAGTCCCCTGTTTTTCGTGAAGAAGAAAGAGAACGGAGGATCGTAGTTGATTCCAGGATCATAAATTCCAGGACAAAGCCCACAGCATTCCCCATGCCCAAGATCGACGACCTGCTTGCGACGGTGAGGAAGGGACAGATCTTCACCAAGTTGGATCTACGAGGGGCGTACAACCTTATACGAATGCGGGAGGGCGATGAGTGGAAGACGGACATGTTTACGCCTTTAGGCACCTATGAATATAGAGTTATGCCGTTTGGTCTGCAAAATGGCTCCCATTGTTTCCAAGCCTTCATGCACCACGTGTTAGCGGGCCTCCTCTACAAGAAGTGCGTATGCTTCCTAGACGACATCCTGATCTTCTCGGAATCGCAGGAGGCTCACGAGGGAGACGTCAAGGAGGTCCTGCAGAGACTACGGGAGCACAGACTTTACGCCAAACTGGAGAAGTGCCAGTTCGACGTGACGGAGGTGGATTTCCTGGGCTACAAGCTGTCCGACAAGGGACTCGCCATGGACAGCGCCAAGGTCCGCTCGGTGTTGGACTGGAAGAGCACGCGCAATCGGAAGGAGGTCCAGAAGTTCGTCGGCTTCGCCAACTTTTACCGCAAGTTCATCAAGGGGTTCGCGAAGGAGACGGCGGCTATCACGGACACCCTCAGCTCCAAGAAGAAGAAGTTCACCTGGACGGACCAGGCGGAACAGTCTTTTCGGAGACTCAAGCATCTCTTCGCGTCCGAAGAACAGCTGCTACACGTAAACCCCGGCAAACCAATGAGGGTTGAGACTGACGCATCAGACAGAGCGGTGGGGGCGGTCCTGTTGCAGCAAGATCCACAAGGGAACTGGAGGCCCTGCACATTCTACTCCAAGAAACTCAGCAAGTCGGAACAGAACTACACCATCTGGGACAGGGAGTTGCTGGCCATTCATGCAGCCTTCAAGGCGTGGCGGCACTTCCGCATCGGAGCCAGACACACTGTGCAGGTCCGCACGGACCATAAGAACCTGGAGTACTGGCGCACGGCGCAGTTCCTGAACCAGAGACACATCCGCTGGGCGGAGTTCTTTGCGGATTTCGACTTCCGGATAGAATACATCCCGGGAGACAACAACGTCATGGCAGATGCACTATCCAGGAAACCGCAGTATCTCGAGGAAGCGGCACTGGTGGCGGCCAAACACATTTTCGCACCGAAAGCGTGGGCATGCGCTTCAGCCACCGTGGACCTGGACGCAGTGCGTCGCGCACTGCAGACGGATGCCTTCGCACAATCCAAGATGGAGGAGGTGCGAAGAGGCACAGCGAAGGACGACGAGTTCCAGATACGCGACGGACTGCTCACCCGCAAAGGAGCTCTCTACGTGCCTGGGGACGACCTCCGAGCTAAAGTCCTGCAGCAGTTACACGACGCGCCCAGTGCTGGGCACTTCGGCAAGGACAAGACGGCGGAATTGGTGGCCAGAGACTTTTGGTGGCCCCAGATGAGGGGAGAAGTCGCGGATTACGTCTCTAGGTGTGACACATGCCAAAGGGCCAAACCAGTGCACAAGAAGCCGGCGGGACTGCTGGAACCGCTACAGACGCCGCTCGAACCGTGGGAGAAAGTGGCCCTGGACTTTGTCACAGATCTGCCCAGCTCGCGAGGCAAAACAGCGGTACTCGTGGTCGTAGACCTGTTCACCAAGATGGCGCACTTCATTCCTTGCGCGAAGGTGGCCACAGTGGAACAGACTGCCAAACTGTTCATAGACCACGTGTTCAAAGTTCACGGCTTACCACGGTCCATCCTGTCTGACCGGGGTCGCCAATTCGTCTCGAGCTTCTGGCAGAAGCTGCTGGGCATCCTGAACGTCAAGATCAACTTAGCGTCGGCACGACACCCGCAGACCAACGGACAAGCGGAGTGGGTCAACGCCATCATGCAGCAGTACCTGCGATGCTACGCGAATCAACAGCCCTCGACCTGGGTGGACTACCTACCGCTGGCCGAGTTTGCCTACAACAACACGTAGCACGGATCTACAGGGGTGACACCGTTCTTCGCCAACAATGGGCGGCATCCCAGAACCTTCCCGGGGTTAGAGACGAAGGGGGAGGGGGAGCCACGGGGAGCAGAGCACTTGGCAGCAGAGTTACAGGAGGTCCACGAGCAACTCCGCAGGACCTTGGAACTAGCAAAACACGCCTACAAAGTGCAGGCAGACAGGCACAGGAGAGTCGGGGAAGACATCCAGGTGGGGGACTGGGTCTGGTTAGCGGCCCAGGCAGTGCCGGCCAGAACGTTAGCTAAGAAGAAGCTCAAACACAAGCAGCTAGGGCCTTACCAAGTCGAGGCACAAATCAACCCAGTGGCCTTCCGGTTGACACTCCCGGAGGGCTCCAGAATGCACCCGGTATTTCATAGGTCAGTCCTCACACCCTACAAGGAACCCCACAGGTTTCAGGCGCCAGGGACCGCACCTCGCCCACTTAGAAAGTCGCCAACGGGGGAGGGGTCACCGAGGGCGGCACCACTCAACGAGGTCACGGAGATTTTAGACTCAAGATGGGGGAAAGAGGGAGTTGAATATCTCCTTGCCAGGGAAGGTACCCTGGCCAGCGCCAACAGGTGGGTGCCGGACTATGCCTTGGAGGAGCACTACCTCAAAGACGAGTTCCATGCACTCTTCCCGCACAGACCTATGCCGGCAGATTTTCACACCCACACTTTCAACCAGCACGTTCCAGGGGTTCTCATCTGCTGAGGAAACGGCGCCAGACACAAGCTCCCCGGAGGGATCACTCTTGGGGTCTGCCACGGACCGCTCTTATTGGTGGGACACTCAACCGGAGGTGGGGTGGAGCAGGGAACTGCTAAGGGGGCCCTGGCACGCAGCATCACCCGAGGTAACAGGGGGAGAGACGGACATGGACGTGTTGGGGGAGGACCTTGGGTTCGAACACGAATGCAGAGAGATGGAAGCAGAGGAGATCGACGTCGGCGAGCCCATTACGGGCTGGCCGGATCCAACTGGTCAGCTGCACGCCAGGGGAAGGAACTGTATCCCGCACTCACCCCCACAGCACTGGAGCACCCGGAACCCGCCCCAGAAGAGGGGAAGGGGGGAAGGGGGGCTTCGAGGGCGGGATGGATGTCAGGGGCTCAGGAGCAGAGGTACAGGGGAGAGAGGAGATGGAGAGCAAAGGGGAAGGATCTGAGGGCAGCGTAGGGGGCAAGGGGGGGTCCCAGGGGAGACACACCAGAAACAAGGGGCCAGCGGGGACTCCCAAAGCAGCAGCTGGAGATCAGGACCAGCTTCCCCACCAGAGCATAGTGGGGGGGAAGAGTCCCAGGTGTCAGGGGCAGCGTCTCCTCCAGCAGGGAGAGAAGAAGAGTCGGGACTGACCACGCCTCTGTCGGAGAGTGGGGGAACAGAGGGGAGGTCAGGTCCAGCTGGCCTCCCCGAAGGGGGAAGCAGTGACAGGAGCAGTGTAACGGTCAGGAGGAGGGTTGCCGGCTGGGCGCGCGCGCCAAGTTCGAATGTACAGGCGCGCGGGACAGCAGAAAACCCGGATGGGGAACCAGGTCCTAAAGCCCGCCGGAGGCAGGGGGAAGACTCAGGGGACTCAGCGTCAGAAGAGTCTAGGAAGGGCGAGACCCCAGCTGACAGGCGGAGCCAGAGGAGGAAAGAGCAAAGGAAGAGGTGGAGCAAGGCTAGGGTCTTAAACTGGTGTCTGGAGGGAGGAGACTCAGACGGAGCTTCGGCGGTCTAGAGTCTCAGACGTAGAGCTGCACGCTCCTGATGTGAAAGACAAACTGAACTTCAATAAAGACTTTTGTATATAACAACGGACTGGCGTTGGTCCTTTGTGAGCTGGGACCCTGGGCAGCTCTGACAATAATGAACTAAAAAAGGTATTTAAATATACCTTCCCTAAGAAACCAGAGGCCTTCCTTTTGGGCATTGTTGGCCAGAGGGTGCTAAAGAAGGACAGAATTTTATTTATGTATGCGACAACAGCAGCAAGAATACTCATCGCAAAGTACTGGAAGATAGAAGATTTGCCCACTCTGGAAGAATGGCAGATGCAACTGATTGACTACGTGGAATTGGCAGAAATGACTGGCAGAATGCGAGACCTGGGAGAAGAGACAGTGGAAGAGGACTGGAAAAAATTTAAGGACTATTTGCAAAAGTACTGTAAAATGTATGAATGTTAGAATGATGCAGGATATAAAGACAACATGGCATTAGTAACCTAGTTGAACGAAATATGAAAATAACTGAACTATAAGAACAAAGATGAAATTTGAATAATATTATGTCAAGTTTAAATATCTAAATATTTGATAACAAAGGGTAAAATTGGAGACATAATAGCTGAAATGTTTAATTTAAAACAAATTCTGAGAGAAGGTGAAGCATTGCTGAACATGATTTGGTAAATGGGAACACAGGAAAGGGAGAGGCGAGGGGGGTCAAGAAAGAGGGTTATGGAAGTTTGGTTTAACTATGTTGTATGTTTTATGTCTGTATTTTTGTATCGTATTGTTTTTTGTTTTGTGTGATTTCGTACTTTTTTGTCTTTTACTGTGAAAATTTAATAAAATATCTTTAAAAAAAAACATAAAAAACAAACAAAAACACCAATTTGAAATAAGCCCAATCAGAGCTTTATCATCTTCTTTTTATGTAGATGGAACCCAAAATACCTTTTTCCATTGGTTTGGGGTGATTCTGGCGCACACCCAAATAACACCATGCGAATTGAAAAAAGCCCAATCAAAGCTTATATGTCTTCTCTCTATGTATATGGAAGCGAAAAGATGGTGTTGTGTTATTTTGGTCTCATTACACACACTTTGCGATTTCTGTGTCAATGTGCATTAAAAGCAAAAAACACGAAATGAAGTAAACGCAATCCAAAATTCTTTTTTCTATGTAGTTGGAAAACAAAACAACCTGTTTGGCTTTGTTTAGGCTTATTGCACCGCTTTGCTATTTGTGGGTGAATGAACACCGAAAGAGCAATCGAAGCTTATTCGTCCTTTTACTATTGAGATGGAACCAAAACACCTATGCTTGATTTGGGCTGGTAACAAACATGTCACCTGCGATTTTTGGTTGAATGTGCATTCTAAACCCAAAAACACCAATTTGAAAAAAGCCCAATCAGAGCTTTATCATCTTTGAATCATAGAATCATAGAATCATAGAATTGGAAGAGACCACAAGGGCCATCGAGTCCAACCCCCTGCCAAGCAGGAAACACCATCAGAGCACTCCTGACATATGGTTGTCAAGCCTCTGCTTAAAGACCTCCAAAGTAGGAGACTCCACCACACTCCTTGGCAGCAAATTCCACTGTCAAACAGCTCTCACTGTCAGGAGGTTCTTCCTAATGTTTAGGTGGAATCTTCTTTCTTGTAGTTTGGATCCATTGCTCCGTGTCCGCTTCTCTGGAGCAGCAGAAAACAACCTTTCTCTCTCCTCTATATGACATCCTTTTCTATATTTGAACATGGCTATCATATAACCCCTTAACCTCCTCTTCTCCAAGCTAAACATGCCCAGCTCCCTTAGCCGTTCCTCATAAGGCATCGTTTCCAGGCCTTTGACCATTTTGGTTGCCCTCCTCTGGACACGTTCCAGTTTGTCAGTGTCCTTCTTGTACTGTGGTGCCCAGAACTGGACACAGTACTCCAGGTGAGGTCTGACCAGAGCAGAATACAGTGGCATTATTACTTCCCTTGATCTAGATGCTATACTCCTATTGATGCAGCCCAGAATTGCATTGGCTTTTTTAGCTGCCGCGTCACACTGTTGGCTCATGTCAAGTTTGTGGTCAACCAAGACTCCTAGATCCTTTTCACATGTACTGCTCTCAAGCCAGGTGTCACCCATCTTGTATTTGTGCCTCTCATTTTTTTTGCCCAAGTGCAATACTTTACATTTCTCCCTGTTAAAATTCATCTTGTTTGTTTTGGCCCAGTTCTCTAATCTGTCAAGGTCGTTTTGAAGTGTGATCCTGTCCTCTGGGGTGTTAGCCACCCCTCCCACTTTGGTGTCATCTGCAAATTTGATCAGGATGCCCTTGAATCCATCATCCAAGTTGTTGATAAAGATGTTGAATAAGACCGGGCCCAAGACAGAACCCTGTGGCACCCCACTAGTCACTCTTCTCCAGGATGAAGAGGAAGCATTGATGAGCACCCTTTGGGTTCGGTCAGTCAGCCAGTTAAAAATCCACTGAGTGGTAGCATAGTCAAGACCGCATTTTACCATCTTCTTTATAAGAATATCATGGGGCACCTTGTCAAATGCCTTGCTGAAATCAAGGTAGGCTACATCCACTGCGTTCCCTTCATCTACCAGGTTTGTAATTCTGTCAAAAAACGAGATCAGGTTAGTCTGACATGACTTATTTTTCAGAAATCCATGCTGACTATTGGTGATCACAGCTTTCCTTTCTAGGTGCTCACAGACTGTTTGCTTAATGATCTGCTCCATAATCTTCCCTGGTATTGATGTCAGACTGACTGGGCTGTAATTATTTGGGTCCTCTCGTTTCCCCTTTTTGAAAATAGGGACAACATTTGCCCTCCACCAGTCTGCCGGGACTTCGCCTGTTCTCCAGGAATTCTCAAAGATGACTGCCAGTGGTTCTGAGATCGCATCTGCCAGTTCTTTTAATACTCTTGGATGAAGTTCATCTGGCCCTGGAGACTTGAATACATCTAAACTAGCCAAGTATTCTTGTACTATCTCCTTAGTTATTCTGGGCTGTGTTTCCTTTGCTGAATCATTTGCTCCAAATTCTTCAGGTCGGGCATTGTTTTCTTTATCGGAGAAGACTGAGGCAAAGAAGGCATTGAGGAGTTCAGCCCTTTCTGTGTCACCATCTTCTCCTCTGAGTGACCCCACTGTTTCTTTGTTCTTCCTTTTGCTACGAACATACCCATAAAAGCCTTTTTTGTTGCTTTTAACCTCTCTAGCAAGCCTGAGTTCATTCTGTGCTTTAGCTTTTCTGACTTTGTGTCTACACGTGCTGGCTATTTGTTTGAATTCCTCTTTGGTGGTTTCCCCCCTTTTCCATTTTTTGTACACATCCTTTTTTAATCTTAACTCAGTTAAAAGTTCTTTAGATAGCCACCCTGGCTTCTTTAGGTCACCTTCCATGTTTCCATCTCATTGGTATTGCCTGACGTTGTGCTTTTACTATCTCCCTCTTAACAAACTCCCAGCCATCATGAACTCCCTTTCCTTTTAGTATTACTGTCCATGGGATCTCACCCAGCACTTCCCTAAGTTTTATGAAGTCGGCTTTCTTAAAGTCAAGAAATTGAGTCCTAGTATGCTTGGCTGCTCCTTTCCGCTGTATAGTAAACTTCAGAAGAGCATGATCACTCGCGCCTAATGATCCTTCCACTTCTACCCCACTAACCAGGTCATCAACATTGGTTAGGACCAGATCTAAAATGGCTGTTCCTCTTGTTGCTTCTCCCACTTTCTGGACAATGAAGTTGTCTGCAAGGCCAGTGAGGAATCTGTTTGACCTTATGCTCTTGGCTGGGTTTGAAATCCAACAAATATCTGGGTAACTGAAGTCCCCCATTACTACTATCTCCCTTCCTTTTGCATGCTTGGCCATCTGTTCCAGGAAGGCATCATCTATGTCCTCCGTTTGGCTTAGGGATCTATCCTAAACTCCCACAATGAGGTCTCTGTTATGTTTCTCTCCCTTAATTTTGACCCAAATGCTCTCACTTTGGCTTTGAGGTTCTAAATCTTGGATCTCTTCACAGGTATACACATCCCTGACATATAACGCTTCCAGTGAAATCAGCGGAGAGAGCACAGGACCTCCGCTTGGCACGCCCACGCTGCGCAGAAGGCTTCCACGCAGAGAATCTAGGAGGAGACTTGGAGTCAAGCAACTTTTATGTTGGAAGAAATTTAGGTCACACCCACTGACGGATTCTGCCAGTGACTAAGACAGTCGCGTTTCAAGGGCTGTCAAACCAGGGAAAGTTTTAGCTATACGACTAGCTTGCAGCAGCTTGCAGTTTACGCACAAGCAACCCCAATTCCCATTACAGCAATCCATCAGTCCCTTGTTGCTTGTGCGGAGAGCAGCAGAGGCAGTGTCATGAGTCAAGCTGGAGGAGCAGGCGCCGGAGAGGGGGCCAGGAAGGAACCAACGCTCGAAGAGAGAAACAGAGAGTTGGAGCAGCAACTGGCTATAGTAGCGGCGCGGCTGGATGAAAGGCGGACTCAGGATGCCCAGGGGAAGCCCAACCCCATCGCAAGGAAGGTACCGGGACTAGTGCAGAAGTTTTCAGGCAACCCCAGAGACTATAATGCTTTTAAGACAGATGTGCAATATGCGCTGGACCTGCAGTATGAGGACTTTGCAGACGATGGGGGGAGGGTCGCTTTTGTGATAGGGCACCTGGAAGGCGGGGCCAGAGAATGGATTAGGCCCTTAATGGCATCGGAGAATGCCGCCTTAAAGAACTTGAGGAAATTTTTTAGTGCCATGGACCATATGTTCTCAAGTGATGTGGAGCAAAGCGTGACACGCCAGCAGCTGATGGGGTGCAAACAAGGGAACCAATCAGTGAGAGAGTACTGGTCACGATTTGCAATGCTAATCCACAAACTCGGGTGGGAACTGGGTTCAGAACCAGTGCAAATGCTATTTGAGGAAGGCTTAGCCTCTTGGGTAAAAGATGAACTTTCCCGCTCGCCCCGCCCGCAACCGATGGACCAGCTGACTAAAATGGCGCTTGCTGTGGGAGTACGCCAAGAGGCGCGCGCTCTGGAAAGGCGGGAAGGGAGAGTGGAGCGTTGGCATGACAATCGCATTCCAGACGTGCCTGGGCCACCTGCACCGCCCGTGCTGCCCGCGGAACCAATGGAAATTGGAGGAGCGCGCGTGCGCGGGGTTTCAAACTCCGGCGAGGTTCGCAAGAAAGAGGGGAAAACGACCAGGAAGTGTTTTCTCTGCCTACAGCCGGGACATTTTGCCAGAGTCTGCCCTCAGAGAAAAGCGTGGTAAGGAATGGTGGGGGCCGCGGGGGGAGAGCAGGAGCAGGGAAACGGCAAGGCTTGGCTGCAGGAGAGCGGGCACAGCAGCCAGGCGAGCAACCAGTGAAGGTGCCCAAACCAGACCCCCCCCCCGGGCAGCAATAGCCATAGAGGTGGTGTTAGAACTCCCCAACGGACACCCTATTAAGGTAAAGGCATTGCTGGATTCTGGCAGCTCTTGCAACTTCTTTAGCAGGGATTTTGCACTAGAACACCAACTCCAGGTGGTGCCTCTCGAGCACCCCCTGCAAGTAACAACCATTGATGGGAGAGAACTCTTGGGGGGGAGTGACCCACTAGACCCCTCCCATGAAAACGAGGGTCTCCAGACACACTGAGACAATTGCCTTTCACGTTACCACATTAGCAGGGCCACCAATCATACTGGGAATGAGCTGGCTGGCACTGCACGATCCAGTAGTGGGGTGGCACCAGCGGACAGTCACCTTTGGGTCAGCTCACTGCGTAGAGCACTGCCACGAAGGGGAAGCCCCGAGGATGGCAGTAGCCAGGGTGGCAGGGATAGCGGTGGGAGAAAAGGTGAGAGTACTGTTATTGGTTTCAGAACTCACAGGGTTAAGGAGTTCTGTGTGACGTCTCTTACCTGAGGCGTGGTTAGAAACTCTTATGGGAGTGGATTGACTCTGAGAGTTTCAGTCTGGTTTCGCTTTTGCGGAGAGAGGACGCAAGATGGGTGAGCTTTCACCAGGTTTGAAGTTATGCTGTTAAACTTCATGATTAAAGGCTAAGAAGATAAGGAACGCCTTTGTGTCTGAATTTATTACTGCAATTGCTTCACCGCTGTGTTTATCTCTGCTACCGGCAAGAGGGAGAGGCAGGAAGGATTTTTGGATCAGCACGGACAGACAGCAGAGCTGCGCAAAGGGAAGCGTGCTGGACTCCATGTTTGTTTTTCTTGGAACTCATGGCAACTTTGGCCTCTCCGTTGCCATAGGTTATGGGTGCTTGCCAACGCTTTGAAGCATTGCAGGAACGTCCCACGTGTGTGGGGGGAAGCCAGCAGGAGAGTTGCTGGGTCCAGCTGGAGCTCTGGAGCTGTTTCTCTGAGGCTGGAAGGAGCTCGCTGGGAGGAGAAGCCGATCTGCCAGAGGCCGGAGGAAGCTGATACCAGTCGTGAGTAAGCTTACCCCGGGGGAGAAGGAGATGGCTCAGTCCCAGGAACATGGCTTTGAGCTTAAGCTGCCATGTGAGAAGTTAACCACTAAAACGTGGTTGGAGTGGAGTTATTTAGCAGAGTTGTCCTTAGTTGGAGCCAAGCTCTGGGAATTGGTGAAGCCGATGTCTTCGTCAGCTGGGGCTGTTGCAAGCCAACGTGAAGCTGAGGAGCGTGTTCTGGCTTTTCTGGCTGAGAATGTAAGTGCTGATTTAAGGCCTATAGTTCTGGATGCAAGGAAACCTGCAGTCGCTTGGCTAGCTCTACAGGAAGTGTGCAAAGCTGGGGGCGGAAGCAAGGGCCGGGAGATGGCTGCATCGGAACAGGAGAGGCAAGAGGGCACTGACCACCTTCGTGGAAGCCGGTGCACAGCTGGGAAAGGCTGTGGGACCCCTGAGGGGGACGAAGGGACTATTGCCACTGCTGCTGTTGCTGCCAGTTTCGCAGGGTCTCAAAGCTGCGCAGGTGATGCAACATGTCTGTGTGAGGAGCTTGGAGAGAGGCAAGCTGCTGGGGGCCCTTTACCCACCACTGGGGGTGCAGGAAAGCGTCCTGGGAGCCCTGGGAGCAGTGGGGGGGCGGTGAGCGGTAAAAGCACAGAAAAGCCTCTTTTTCCAAAGGCTGCCAAGAGTTGTTTGCGTCGTAAGTCGAAGCCTGGGAAACAGGACAGAGCTAGATGCGTCAAGGTCAGCCATCTGCTGCAGAGGGAGATAACAGCTGCAGAGTTGTCTGGGAACTCTGAGATAAGTCCAGTCTTCGGAGCAACGAGAGAAGTTGCGGTTTCGGACGCTGCCACGGACAGGGGGTGCAGCGGGACGTTTGTTGGCAAGGCAACACTACAGAACAATTCCAGCAGGGACACAGCTGTGAAGTTTATAATCGACAGTGGAGCGAGTCATCACCTGATTGGAGAGACACCTGCTGGGGGGCTGCGGGACTGCAGGGCTGTTTTGGATGGGAAAATTGTGCAGTTTGCAAACGGTTCCCAAAAGCAAGTTTCTGACATTGTTGACGTGTATGTTCCTTTTTTGCAGGCGCAGCTGGAGATCTACGTTGTGCTGGGAATGTATTGTTGTCTGTTATCTGTACCAGCTCTTGTAAAAGAAGGGTACAAAATTTGTTTTGAAAATAACACCTGTTCTATTTCCAGAGGGGGGAAGCTGCTTGTCAACGTGGAAGGCAAGGACAATCTCTTTGTTCTGGAGACACCTCTGGAGGGTGGGGGGAATGCAGGAAAAGCACAGGCGCAGTGTGCTAGTGTTCCCAGTCATGATTCATGTGTTCATGTATGGCACAAGAGAATGTCTCATGCTTGTTCGGAAGATGTTAAAAGGTTGCCCGGCTGCACCAAAGGTTGTAAAATCACACCATGTGAGGGATCCCTAGTGTGCAGGGCATGCAGCAAGGTTCAAAGGTGCAGGTTTCCTGGGGTAAAGAGGGTAACCACAAAACCTTTTGAGTTGGTTCACACAGACCTTACAGGACCCATGAAGTGTGAGAGTCTGGGTGGGGCCAGGTTTCTGCTAACAATGGCAGATGATTTTTCTCAGAATTTATGGTGTTTCTCTCTCAGGTCACAGAGGGAGGCAGCGCAACTGATCCAGGATTGGGTTGCGGAGGTGGAACTAAGGTTCTCCACCAAGGTGCAAGAGTTCAGGAGCGACCGTGGGTCACAGTTCACTGGGTCTGCTCTGAAGGAATTCTTCAAGGAAAAGGGAATTCGTCACCAGGTGACGGGTGCAAAGTCTCCTCAAGAGAGAGGCGTGGCAGAGCACAGGAGTGAAACACTGGCTGAAGCTGTCAGGGTTTTGCTGTGTGACTCTGGGCTGCCTCAGAGCTTTTGGAGTGAGGCTTGGAAGTTTGCCAGCTTTGTTTTTAACAGGTCCTACAATCACGATGTAGGTGACACACCGTATTTTCTGTTGCACAAGAGGTTTCATTTCTTCCGTTCGTTTGGTTCTAGGGCTTCAGTGCCGATACCAACAGCGCAACGGAAGGAGGGTGGTCCTAGGTGCCAGGACATGATCTTCTGTGGGTATGATCCTGCGACAAATGGGTGGAAGTTTGCATACCCAGAGGGTGATCAGACCAAGCTGCTGGTCAGCAAGCATGCTGAGTACTTTGAGCAGGGTGGTTGGTCACGGCCTAAGGTTGGTTCTGATTTTCTCTCAGAATGTCTGTCCGATTCTGAGGGGGAGGAAGAAAGGGAGGAAGGAGAGGCAAAGGCGGAGCCTGTTGCTGAAGACCAGGTTGCTGATGATGGTCAAGCACAGGGGTGGGTTTCTCCACAGGTTAAGATGGAACCCAAGAGCGAGCCTTCATCTCCTGTTAGCCATGTGCAGGAGGCCCGAAGACGCAGCAAGTCAGAGGGGGAGTCTTCTGAGCTTGCTGGAGACACACTTGCTGACCCCAGTGGGTCAGGAGGAGCGCCCGAGGTTGTACTCCGGCGGTCAACTCGGACCACAAAGGGGATTCCACCTGAGAGGTTTCAGGTCACCAGTGCGTGGGTTGGTTTCGCACAGTGTGATTCTGGGAGTGTGGAAGGGATTCAACAATTGCCTGGGATAGATGCCAGTGGGAGGCAAAAGGCAATGGGAGGTGAGTTGAACTCAAAGAGGTCTGTAAATAGGGGTTCACAGTTTCCCTCAGGGTTCGAGACGAGAGGGGGTGTTATTGGTTTCAGAACTCACAGGGTTAAGGAGTTCTGTGTGACGTCTCTTACCTGAGGCATGGTTAGAAACTCTTATAGATAGATAGATAGATAGATTCTTTATTGTCATTACACTAGTGCAACATTGCACAAGTGCAATGAAATTGGATGCCATCCCTTAAAAACAACAGAAGCAAAACAACAGCAACAACCAAACAAACCACCTTCCAACCACACCCACACCCACCCCCATCAAACTCCCAGATCTCACTATCGAGTTACAGCATTCAAAAGGGCCACAGCTCTTGGTTAGAAACTGTTTTTCAGTCTATTTGTCCTTGACTTAATGTTTCTATACCTCCTGCCAGAAGGCAGTAGTGCAAACAGGCTGTATCCCGGGTGAGATGGATCCTGCAGGATGTTGTTTGCTTTCCTAAGGCAACGGGAACCGTACAGTTCTTCCAAAGGTGGGAGAGGGTGACCAATAATCCTTTGGGCTGTGGTTATGACCTTCTGGAGCACCTTCCTCTCCCTAGCTGTACAACTGGAGAACCAAGCACAAATACAGTATGTAAGTATGCTCTCTATGGAGCCTCGGTAGAAGGACACCAGCAGTCTCTCACTCAGATTGTTCTTTTTTAAAAGTCTGAGGAAATAAATTCTCTGCTGGGCCTTCTTCACCAGAGCAGTGGTATTTGCGCTCCAAGTCATGCCCTGATCCATAGTCACTCCCAAAAACCTGAATTCCGCCACCCTCTCCACCCGTTCCCTGTTGATATACAAGGGCTGAATGTCCGCCTTTTTTTCCTGTAATCCACCACCAATTCCTTGGTCTTAGCCGTATTAAGAGCCAGATTGTTCTCTCCACACCAAACACAGAGCCGCTCCACCTCGTCCCGATAGGCGGACTCATCCCCTCCTGAAATGAGCCCCACCACCGTAGTATCATCAGCAAACTTGATGATTTTGTTGCTGGAGTAGATGGCTGTACAGTCATACGTATAGAGAGCATAGAGCAGGGGACTCAACACGCAACCCTGTGGTGAGCCGGTGTTAAGGCTAAGGGCTGTGGACACATGTGACCCTACTCTAACCCTCTGAGAACGTTCTGACAAAAAATCCAAAACCCAGAGACAGGTGGAGTTGGGGAGTCCAATCGTCTCTAGCTTGGACACCAGTCTATGGGGGAGGATAGTGTTAAAAGCAGAGCTAAAATCCACAAACAGCAGCCTCACATAATTCCCCGGCTGCTCCAGATGGGACAGAGCAGCATGGAGAGTAGTGGTGATAGCGTCTTCTGTGGATCTATTTGCCCTGTATGCAAACTGGTAGTTGTCAAAAGTTGATGGAAGACAGGAAATAATATGACGGCGCACCAGTTTCTCAAAACACTTCATGATGATTGGAGTCAGTGCAACTGGTCTGTAGTCATTCAAACTTCTGATTGTGGATTTTTTAGGCAGAGGGACAATAGTTGACGACTTCAGGCAGGGTGGGACAATAGACTGGTGTAAGGACTTATTGAAGATCTTAGTAAAGACCCTCGCCAGCTGATCCGCACAGCCCTTCAACACCTTTCCAGTGATGCCATCAGGTCCAGCCGCCTTCCTCGGATTCACCATCCTCAATACTTGTCTCACCTCGTGCTCCTCTACAGTGAATGAGGGGCCCCTATGGGCTGGTGGCTGTAATACCGGCGTCTCAGGTGGCTCCTTCTCGAAGCGAGCAAAGAAGAGGTTAAGCTCCTCCGCCAGCAAAGGGTCACCGTCGACAGCGCCAAGGTTAGGTTTGTAGTTGGTAATATGCTGAATCCCCTGCCACATCTGTCTTATGTTGTTGCTCCTTAAATTATCCTCAATCCTCTGCCTATAATCCAGTTTTGCCCGTCGAATACCCCTCTTCAAGTTTGCTCTTGCCACACTGTAAAGCTGCACCTCGCCCGACCTGAAAGCCCTGTTCCTTTCCCGCAGCAGGGAGTGGATTGACTCTGAGAGTTTCAGTCTGGTTTCGCTTTTGCGGAGAGAGGACGCAAGATGGGTGAGCTTTCACCAGGTTTGAAGTTATGCTGTTAAACTTCATGATTAAAGGCTAAGAAGATAAGGAACGCCTTTGTGTCTGAATTTATTACTGCAATTGCTTCACCGCTGTGTTTATCTCTGCTACCGGCAAGAGGGAGAGGCAGGAAGGATTTTTGGATCAGCACGGACAGACAGCAGAGCTGCGCAAAGGGAAGCGTGCTGGACTCCATGTTTGTTTTTCTTGGAACTCATGGCAACTTTGGCCTCTCCGTTGCCATAAGTACCACCTCAGTATGCAGACCTGGAAGAAGTTTTCAGTGAGAAAGAGGCGGATAGACTACCCCCTCACAGGCCCTTTGACTGTCAGATCAACCTACTCCCAGGGGCTCAGTTACCAGTGGGTAAGCTGTACGCCATGTCAGACAGGGAGATGCAGGAGTTGCGGAAGTTCATTGACAAGAACCTGAAGAGGGGCTTTATACGAGAATCAAGGGCGGTGGGGGGCAGTCCAGTGTTCTTTGTGGACAAAAGAGACTCCAAGGAGCCCCGCTTGGTCGTAGATTATAGGTCGGTCAACCAGGTATCGGAACCAGTGACCTTCCCTATGCCCAGAATTGATGACATTTTGGCCAGGGTAAGGAAAGGGAAGGTTTTTACCAAGTTGGACCTTCAAGGGGCGTACAATTTGATAAGGATGAGGGAGGGGGATGAATGGAAAACCACGATGTTCACCCCTCTGGGGGCCTTTGAGTACCTCGTGATGCCCTTCGGATTACAATCGGGTTCCAGCACATTTCAAGCTTTCATGAACCACGTGTTGGGGTCCCTGCTGTACAAGAAATGTGTGGCCTTCCTGGACGACGTACTTATCTACTCAGAGAACGAGGAGCAGCATCTGAAAGATGTCAAGAAAGTGCTGAAAAGGCTGCAGGAGCATCAGCTGTGGGTCAAACTGGAGAAATGCCAATTCCACGCCCGAGAGGTGGGGGGAGAGCTTCCAAGATGGCGCCGGCAAGGGCAGCCCTGCTCTAAGCTCCATGCTAGTCGTGCAGTTTTTAACAGTTTTATTAATTTCTTTTTACCTGTTTTAATTGCTAGCTAAGGCATTTAAACCTACAAGTGACACAGCAATTTGTCTCCCTTGTTGGAAGGACACTGAATCACCGGCTACACAAGGAACTAGAAGGCAAGCGTTGGTTAAAATTACTCCCGGGCACTGGATCACCGCTGCTGTAGCTGTAGCCTGGAGACAGGGTCTGAGCGGAGTCTCAATACTTGGGGAAGGGAAAGAAGCCAAGCCGAAGTTTTGAAGCCAGGCCAGGGGAGGACCAGAGGAGACCATAGGAGTCCTCAGGTGCCTGGACAAGCAGCTGAACCCGACGGGCTTGAGGACCCAGCCTCCCTCCCGAGCCGCTTTCTCCAGCTGCACTTCGTCATCCTACCAGCTAGTGTGGAAAGCTGTGAGGCTGTGAGGCTTCGGGTTGCTGAAATTACACTTTGAGAGGCGAAGAAGAAGTCTACGGCAGAGAGAGGTGAGAAGAAAGGAGACGGAAGTTCCAATTAAACAAAACAAAAGCCTGGAAGTTCGCAAAGCGGTGAGACCCTTCTGTTTTAAGTAAAGCCTGCCTTCACTTACCCCAGAGACCGAATAGGGGAGGGACGGGGGACCGGATAAAGATTTAAATTGAGAGCCCTTGACTTGTATAATTAACCGTGAAGAGGGCTGAGCTGGAGAAGATTTACTAGAGCCCTCAACAGGAGTAAATCTCTATCGGAATTTTACTCTTATTATAGCTCTTCAACGAACTGTGGAGAAATCCCTGGAGTTAAATACTCAGCTGCACAGCTAAATCACTGACTGTGGTAGGAAGTTCCCTTCTTCTCTCCTGTATTATTTATATTATTTAGTTCATATCTACTGTGGCTATGGGCAAGAGGAAACGCCTCAGAGAAGCAGAGGAATTACTGCTTCTCCCTAGCCCCAAGCTACAAGCTAAGGGAAGAAGAGTCCAGTCAAATCCTCAAGCAGCAGTTACTACACACAATAGATTTCTTCCACTAAGTGACTTGGATGTAGCCATTCCCAAGCCCCAAAATACCATCTTACACACTTGTAATCTAACGAGCACTCCCATTAAAGGTGGGTCCGACGTGGATGGAAAAAAGATCCAGGATAAAGAGAACCAGCTGGGAAATGAGTCCTCCCATTTACAATTAGTCATTAGGACACTGGACTGTATATTTAAAAAGATAGACTTTCTGACGTGCTCAATTTCCAAGCTAACTGAAAAAGTGATGGATATGGATGCCAAAATTGCCCTCAAAAATAACTACCAGAGGGGACCTCCACGGATAGCCCCACCAAAATCTGGGGCAAAGGGGATGAGAAAATACAAACTAAACAATCTCATGTGTAAGCAAAATCTAACACTGCAACCAAAGAAGGTGTGCCTAACGATAAGGTCAGAGATATGGGACTGGTCAAGCTTAGAAGGAGCTAAAATTGCCCTAAGTAAAATCCTGAGAATAAGCACAGTTCATATCGATCTTCGTGCTTTACTTCTGCTAACTCAATCAAATGGCCCTTACAAAGTTATTTTAGCCTTCCATTCGCTGAGATTACCCTTATTAATAATAAGAGAAAAATGGAAATTCATAAAAACAAAAATCATACCCACAAGGGTTTTTGCGGACAGCATAGTAAATCCACTACTTGTGGAAAAAGGGAAAGAGACATTAGATTCAGAAACAAGCTCTATAAAATCGCCAGACAAAGAGATCTTGCTCTCCCCACAGAGAACGGAGGAGATCGTCTGCAGCCCACAACTAGGAATGAATTTGGGTAGTTCCAGAATATCCAGTGGTGAAAGCGCCCTTATGAATTCATTTGATGAATTACAATCACAAGAAAAAGAAAAAATAATAAATAAATTAGACAAATTAAGAGAGAAGATGTTTCAGGCCAAAAGTAAAATAGGAAACAAAGAAATTCAAACAAACAGGGCCATTGAAGGCTCGGTGGACCTTCTCCAATTTAGCCCACAGCCCCAAAATAGGTCTATAAAATCCAAGGCAACGATACAGACAATCGTCCCGCCACCTTCATTAGTTAATTTGGAACCAGCTCATCCTGTACCAACCGGAATGGATATATCTACTAAAGAACAGCAAAATGTAAACAAAATTTCGACACATTCCTCAATGCCTGACCTGGAGTCATCATTATCGGACGGAGAATCCCTAGCTGATGATCTAGAAGTTCAATCTGTTATCGATACGGACTGGACAGAAGACCCCTTGGGCCATATAAATAAGATGATATACCCATGGAAGGAAAATCTAATAATAGCTAAAACTTGTACCGACCTAATCTCTGCCCCCCTAGGTGATAAGCTCTCTGATAAAACAAGGGATTTCAGAGAGGAGATCAGACCAAACCAGGACACTACCCCTATAGGACCGAGCGAGCAGAGCATAATTATAAACAGCTCAAGTGGCACATCTGCGTCAAAAGGAGAGAAGTCATCTACTATTAGTCAAAGGAAAATTACTGACTTCTTTAAATCTGACAACCCAAGATCAGCGTTCCCCCCTTCTCCATTGTGACTACCCAAACCCCAGTCAAATCTCTCCCCCCCCCCCCCATTCTCCTTTTTAAGCTGGAACATAGCAGGTTGGAAGGGGAAAAAATCTGACCCGGACCTTGTAAAACTAATAAACTTACACCAAGTAATTCTTTTACAAGAAACATGGGAAGAGGGGAGAGTAGATATTAATGGTTTTGATGTTACATCATTACCGGCATGCCCGTCTACTAAAGGAGGCCGGCCTAGTGGAGGATTAGTTATAGCAATTTCCTTGAAAATACAGGCAAAACTCACGCTTGTAAATGCTTCCACCTTTGCAATTACAGCCCTGATTACGGGGAAAAATTTTGAACTTGTTATAACAAATGTCTATCTTCCTCCTGGAGGCAACACTGCAGACTTATACAATAAATGGGGAATTTTGGAGGAACATCTTACTCTTTGTCTCTCCAAATACCCCAATATACCCAATGTTATAGCAGGGGACTTCAATGCTCGCATTGCAACAAACTGGGAGTCTTTAATCAAAGCCAAATGGTGGATAACTCCAGAATTCATTAATGACCTCGCCCTCCATACTCAAAGACTTTCCAAAGACAAAAGGGTAAATGAAGCAGGAACCCTTCTTTACCAATTGGTACTACGTCTAAACTTAGTGATTCTAAACGGGAACTGCCCGCCAGACGTACCGGGTGATTTTACACACATAAGCTCCTCTGCAAACAGTGTCCTGGATTATATGTTAGTATCTCATGACATTTTCCCCAAATTTTCCCATTTTAAAGTTGAAAATATTCAACTGAGCGACCACCTACCGTTGGTCGCCACAATGACTATAGACTGGACCCCAGATGGAGACAGGCACCCAACACATCTGATTACGAACTCAGTATTGCAAATCAAAAGTGTTAAATGGTCCGAATTACAGGCCCAAAAATACTCAGCATATTTCCAACAAGGGCTAAAACAAGCATATTCAGGCTTAATTGAGGACTACTACGATTATGACCAAACTCTAAGACTATTCTCGAATCTGTCAGAAGATGTATCGTCCTTTTTCTCTGTTCCGACGCATAAAATAAATCGAACACAAAGGAAGATAGGTGCATTGTGGTTCAATAGTGCTTGTAAACAGGCTAGACAACTTCTTGGTAACATCTACAAAGAATATAAAGCAACGGTCCTGCCAAAAGAATATTTCCAAGCAAAATCGGCCTACAAGCAAATTCAAAAGGGAGCTAGACAGGAATGGCAAGTGAATCAATGGCGGGCAATCATAGAAGCCTCATCATTACGGAACTCCAGACAATTTTGGCTCCTGGTAAATCAAAGAACTAAAAGATACCCTTTAACTATTATTCCTGCCCCGGTTTGGGAATCATACTTAAAAAATTATTTTGCCACAACTGACTGTACTGCTAACACAAGAGATGAATTTCAAGAACAGCTTCCCCTCTGGCCCCCCACTGATCCGGAGGACATCCATGATTTGATCGTTAAACTCAAAACAGGGAAAGCGCCTGGGCCAGACCTGATCCCGGCAGAAGCTATAAAATACCATGCGGACTGGTGGGCTTAAGTCCTGGCGACCATTTTTGATGCCGTTAACAACTCTGGAATGATCCCGGAAGTATGGAAGGACGCTATTATCGTTCCAATCCACAAAAAGGGCTCACCAGACGACCCAGGAAATTATAGAAATATCAGTCTGCTCTCAATAGTGGGGAAACTGTATGCCCGCTTCCTGTTGAACAGACTTACCCAATGGGCCGAAGAGAAAAAATTAATTGGGCCCGAACAAGCTGGATTTCGCCCAAAACAGTCAACAATTAATCATATTCTAATTTTACAGCATCTTGCCTGGAAATATTCCACCCCAAAGGGTGGCCAACTCTGTGTGGCATTCATTGATCTAAAGGCAGCATTCGATAGTATCCCCAGGAACATCCTCTGGGAAAAACTCACCCGCTGGGGCATCGACAGAAGGCTTCTCTGGCTAATAATTAAACTCCATGAGAACTCAGTGGCCAGAGTGAGACTCACTCCGGAGGGCGATCTCACCAATTCAATTCCCATTAACAGAGGTGTCCGACAGGGCTGTATATTGGCTCCATTCCTGTTTAATTTATTCATAAGCGACATGAGGACTCCCCTAACAGAGGCTCAAGAAAGGATTCACGCACCCCGCCTAGCACTTTATCGTTGCCCTCTGTTACTATATGCGGATGACGCAGTCATCCTCTCTTTTTCTAGAGTAGGTCTCAGGAGGGCCTTAAAATTTTTTGGATCATATTGTAACACAAATTCCCTTACGATTAATTATGGAAAATCTAAGATCCTAGTTTTCTCAAAGAGCCGGAAACTCCATAATTGGAGAATTGATGGGAGAGTCATCGAACCAGTTTATAGATTCCAATACTTGGGAGTTTGGTTACAACATAACCTTAGATGGAAGGCCCATGTAGCTTATGTTACAAACAGAGCCAAAGCTATCTCCTTGGCGATCTTGCGATTCTTCTTCACCGATGGAGCCCTCCACATCCCATCGGCGTTGAAAGTGTTCAAGGCCAAGGTGATCCCGACAATTGCTTATGCCATCTCAACTTGGGGGACTTTTGTCAACCTATCTCACCTACAGGTTATTCAAAATCAGTTTTTAAGAGGGATATTGAAACTGCCCAACTGTGTAAGTAATACAGCGTTACACATGGAACTTAATATTGTATCCCTGGAAAACGCCCTGTGGAAGCACATACTCTGTCACTGGTTATCTCTATGGCACAATCTCCCAAACTTGTATTTGATACAATGTATGTGGAGAGATGATTTCCAGAGCCCATGGGTAAAAAATTTACAACTGAAAATTACGGCAATGGGAATCTCCCCATCTAAATTACTAGAGCAGGACATAGTTCCAGCTAAAAGAACAGTAACCTGTAAACTAGAGGAGATGGATTTGCAGCAGAAAATGGTGTTGGGCAATGGTACCTGCTCACCTCAAAACCTTGGTTTATTACCCCTCTTAAGGCTCCCAAACTATTTGAATTCCTTAACTTCTTCGACTCATAGATATGCCTTTATAAAGGCAAGATTCAACGCCTTCCCATCGAACATGCTGAGAAATAGATTTTCCAATGGACAGATATCGCTCTTATGTGATTGTAATTGTGGGGCACCGGAATCGTTGCATCACATAATCTTTGATTGTGCTTCTCACTCATCGGCCAGGAGCAAGTTTCTTGATCCATATCTAAAGGGAATCGCCGATGATTGGAATGAAGCCAAACTGAGATATCTACTAAATGATGAAGATCCCCTAAGATCACTCACGGTTGCCAGATTCTTGATCAGCGTCCTATCCCTAAAGAAGAAAAACGGACTCCTGTGTGGCTCGGATGACCCTTTTAAACCATGATATATGTTTTAGGATGTAACTAGGTGATATCACCACTGATGTCTTTTATTAATTTATGAGCAGAAGACGATGTCTATGTTGCAAATTTATTGTAATGTATGTTGTTGGGTCTTTTGCTTATTTTGCTTTGGTTCTTGTCTGTTCTTGTAAGTTTTTAGCTGTTTTAAATTTGGAGGTTTAAGTATATATATGTTGGTGGGAAACTGTCGTGTGACGGGCCAATGGCCGTAATAAATATCAATCAAGAATGGAAATAAAAAGTCCATTGTATAAAATACATTTGAGGGTCACTTGAGCAGGAAGCACGTGAGGCGCAGCAAAACACAGGCCGATAAACAGTAGACAAAGCCCATCTTTCCCAAACATCGCAGGAAAAGGCCAGAATTTACGAAGCGCATGAACCATCACAGCTTTCCTCAATGATGAAGCAATTGCTAATATATAATCATAGAACTAGGGAGTTTGAAAGGGCCACGAGGCTCATCTAGGCTTACCCCCTGCAATGTGAGAATCTTTGCCAAAGAGCTTCCCTCTTGTGGCTTATCCCCACAACAGATACTGACTTTGGGTTTTAGTCAAGCAAACAGTCTAATCCAGGCATTCCCAACCTGCGGCCCTCCAGATGTTTTTGTCCTACAACTCCCATGATCCCTACCTCACAGGACCAGTGGTCAGGGATCATGGGAATTGTAGTCCAAAACATCTGAAGGGCCGACGGCTGGGGATGCCTGGTCTAATCTGTCAGTGCCTAAATGATCTCAAGTGTCAGAACAACTTGACTGCCATCAGGAAATTTCCCACCGTCCCATTTCGACTCTCCAGCACCTGATCTGCATCACCAAGCAATCCCAAAATGCCGACAGCTTTGAACCTTGCAAGATCAAATGTCTCGCCCTGGACTGGACTCGAGGGACGATTCCGACAGATTCCACATGGGAAACGCTCATGTCCCATGTAGCACCAAATCAGTAGTGCATGTGCTTTATAAAAAGCCTTGAGGAGATGATTGTGTTGTTGTTTAGTCGTGTCCAACTCTTCGTGACCCCCTGGACCAGAGCATGCCAGGCACTTCTGTCTTCCACTGCCTCCCGCAGTTTGGTCCAACTCATGCTGGTAGCTTCGAGAACACTGTCCCACCATCTCGTCCTCTGTTGTCCCCTTCTCCTTGTGCCCTCCATCTTTCCCAACACCAGGGTCTTTTCCAGGAAATCCAGGAAATGCTGGGTGAGATCCCATGGACAGTAATACTAAAAGGAAAGGGAGTTCATGATGGCTGGGAGTTTGTTAAGAGGGAGATAGTAAAAGCACAACGTCAGGCAATACCAATGAGACGGAAACATGGAAGGTGCCTAAAGAAGCCAGGGTGGCTATCTAAAGAACTTTTAACTGAGTTAAGATTAAAAAAGGATGTGTACAAAAACTGGAAAAGGGGGGAAACCACCAAAGAGGAATTCAAACAAATAGCCAGCACGTGTAGACACAAAGTCAGAAAAGCTAAAGCACAGAATGAACTCAGGCTGGCTAGAGAGGTTAAAAGCAACAAAAAAGGCTTTTATGGGTATGTTCGTAGCAAAAGGAAGAACAAAGAAACAGTGGGGTCACTCAGAGGAGAAGATGGTGAAATGCAAACAGGGGACACAGAAAGGGCTGAACTCCTCAATGCCTTCTTTGCCTCAGTCTTCTCCGATAAAGAAAACAATGCCCGACCTGAAGAATTTGGAGCAAATGATTCAGCAGAGGAAACACAGCCCAGAATAACTAAGGAGATAGTACAAGAATACTTGGCTAGTTTAGATGATTCAAGTCTCCAGGGCCAGATGAACTGCATCCAAGAGTATTAAAAGAACTGGCAGATGTGATCTCAGAACCACAGGCAGTCATCTTTGAGAATTCCTGGAGAACAGGCAAAGTCCCGGCAGACTGGAGGAGGGCAAATGTTGTCCCCATTTTCAAAAAGGGGAAAAGAGAGGACCCAAATAATTATCGCCCAGTCAGTCTGACATCAATACCAGGGAAGATTCTGGAGCAGATCATTAAGCAAACAGTCTGTGAGCACCTAGAAAGGAATGCTGTGATACCAATAGTCAGCATGGATTTCTGAAAAATAAGTCATGTCAGACTAACCTGATCTCCTTTTTTGACAGAATTACAAGCCTGGTAGATGAAGGGAACGCAGTGGATGTAGCCTACCTTGATTTCAGCAAGGCATTTGACAAGGTGCCCCATGATATTCTTGTAAAGAAGCTGGTAAAATGCGGTCTTGACTATGCTACCACTCAGTGGATTTGTAACTGGCTGACTGACCGAACCCAAAGGGTTCTCATCAATGGTTCCTCTTCATCCTGGAGAAGAGCGACTAGTGGGGTGCCACAGGGTTCTGTCTTGGGCCCGGTCTTATTCAACATCTTTAGCAACGACTTGGATGATGGATTCAAGGGCATCCTGATCAAATTTGCAGATGACACCAAAGTGGGAGGGGTGGCTAACACCCCAGAGGACAGGATCACACTTCAAAACGACCTTGACAGATTAGAGAACTGGGCAAAAACAAACAAGATGAATTTTAACAGGGAGAAATGTAAAGTATTACACTTGGGCAAAAAAAATGAGAGGCACAAAAACAAGATGGGGGACACCTGGCTTGAGAGCAGTACATGTGAAAAGGATCTAGGAGTCTTGGTTGACCATAAACTTGACATGAGCCAACAGTGTGACGCAGCAGCTAAAAAAGCCAATGCAATTCTGGGCTGCATCAATAGGAGTATAGCATCTAGATCAAGGGAAGTAATAGTGCCACTGTATTCTGCTCTGGTCAGACCTCACCTAGAGTATTGTGTCCAGTTCTGGGCACCACAATTCAAGAAGGACACTGACAAACTGGAACGTGTCCAGAGGAGGGCAACCAAAATGGTCAAAGGCCTGGAAACGATGCCTTATGAGGAACGGCTAAGGGAGCTGGGCATGTTTAGCCTGGAGAAGAGGAGGTTAAGGGGTGATATGATAGCCATGTTCAAATATATAAAAGGATGTCACATAGAGGAGGGAGAAAGGTTGTTTTCTGCTGCTCCAGAGAAGCGGACACGGAGCAATGGATCCAAACTACAAGAAAGAAGATTCCACCTAAACATTAGGAAGAACTTCCTGACAGTAAGAGCTGTTTGACAGTGGAATTTGCTGCCAAGGAGTGTGGTGGAGTCTCCTACTTTGGAGGTCTTTAAGCAGAGGCTTGACAACCATATGTCAGGAGTGCTCTGATGGTGTTTCCTGCTTGGCAGGGGGTTGGACTCGATGGCCCTTGTGGTCTATTCCAACTCTATGATTCTATGATTCTCTTCTCATGAGGTGGCCAAAGTCTTGGAGCCTCAGCTTCAGGATGTGTCCTTCCAGTGAGCACTCTGGGCTGATTTCCTTCAGAATGGATAGGTTTGATCTTCTTGCAGTCCATGGGACTCTCAAGAGTCTCCTCCAGCATCATAATTCAAAAGCATCAATTCTTCGGCGATCAGCCTTCTTTATGGTCCAGCTCTCACTTCCATACATCACTACTGGGAAAACATAGCTTTTACTATACTGACCTTGTTGGCAAGGTGGTGTCTCTGCTTTTTAAGATGCTGTCTAGGTTTGTCGTGAGATGATTACCCCTCCTTTATTGCCTGTTCCGGGTTGCCCAACCACTACCCCAGAGTCCTCTCTTGGCAGATCAAGAGGAGCAGGTGACGGCAAAGGCGGCCGGGTTTTGAGCTGGGGCAGTCAGAATAAGGTCCACTCTCGATTCAAAACCCTCAAATGTATTTGATATCATTGATTTTTCATTTCTATTCCTTGCAGATCATCTCGTTGTTTTATTGCTACAACCAAGGGCTGATGCAAATTAAGAGGATAATGATAATAATAATAATAATAATAATAATAATAATAATAATAATAATAATAATAATAATAATAATAATAATAATAATAAACTTTTATTTGTATCCTGCCCTCCCCATCCGAAACCGGGCTCAGGGAGGCTAACACCAAATATGTAAAACTGGTATAAAATCAAGCAATAACGAAATTACCTCCTGAAAACAAGCCAGGATCAAATTCAAATCCAATTAGATGGCTTTCCGCAGGATTAGGGTTGGGAACAGTAAACGCTCATCAGGCCCAACTCTTATATGGGCCTGTGAGAACACTGGGAGGCCTCTTTCATACTAGTCCTTACACAAAAAGAGAAGGGGAGTCAGGTTGAACCAAAGGCCCGGCGGAACAACTCCATCTTACAGGCCCTGCAGAAAGATGTCAGATCCCACAGGGTCCTGATCTCTTGTGGCAGAGAGTTCCACCAGGCCGGGGCCAAGGCTGAAAAGGCCCTGGCCCTGGTCGAGGCCAGCCTAATCTCCCTGAAGCCCAGGACCTCTAACATTTTTTTATTTGCAGACTGTTAGATCCTCCGTGGAGAGGCGGTCCTAGGCTGTATTCATTCGTTTGGCCCAACGTGGGGCTCGTACCCATGACCCCAAGATTCAGAGTCTCAGCGCTCTGCCGCCTGAGCTACTCACACAGCTGCCCTCTTGTGCACCTCACCTCAAATTTGTCCGAATTGTGCATGCCTGGGATTCACTGCATGAGATGGGAGGTGGGGTGGTTCCCAAAGTCAGAGCTCATGTAGCCAACGCGGAGCCGGCCCTCACTGCCTTTCAGGTCCTTGGGGTGCTCGTAAGGCGGCTTGTGGAGCACGTTGATCTAGCAAGGGGATTCAAGAAAGCCGGGTTACGGAAATGACATGGGGGTGGGGGACATGAGGCCACATCTTTGAAGTTGTTCCAATGTTACAAATATACATACCTTTGACTTGACAGCCCAAGAAAGACACGCAGAAAATCTATGCTTTAACCGACTCTCCTCATTCCGCCATTTGAACGAATTTGGGCTCCACCTCCCTCCATGAGCCAAGAAGCAGGAAGTCATGTAGGCAGCAGGAACAGGGCATCCCGCCAGAATTCCCCAAGCCTGAGAGCACATACACGGCACCCCACCGAGGGAGGGACCAAGGGGGCAACCATAGACATCTGCCAAGGCAGTTTAGCAAGGCAGGTGTTCTGAATGCCCATCTCCAGACAAGTCCAGTGGGAAAGGACGTGTCAAGAGTTTTATTGTTCTTTCAGTGATGGAGATTTAAGGGGTCTGATAAAGGGACCTCATAGTGAATGCATAACCCTTGTATACCCCTCCTCATTTGTGATGTGCTAGTGATGTAGTGATGATGTATCAACGATGCTGCTTGAAGTGTATTCTGGGGGGAAGAAGGAAGTTTTAAAAGTTGACATTGCCCCATGCTCGGGGTTCTTACTCCTGGGCAGACCTGTGGTGCAACAGTAAGAATCATGGTCTACTGACCACTGTTTTGCTCCAAATTACCGGGCTGGGACTTCCTCCTTTTACTGACAGCATGGACCCATGGGGGACAAGTGCCCCGGTGAGCTAGGCTGTCAAGGAGTCACTCACCCTGGAATTTTTTCGCTTAACAGCCATTGGCGCCAATACAGAGCAGGCTTCCTAAACCTTGGCCCTCCAGCTGTTTTCAAACTACAGTGCCCATCATCCCTGACCACTAGACCTGCTAGCTAGGGACCATGGAGCTGTAGGCCAAAAGCATCAGGAGGGCCAAGGTTGAGGAAGCCTGATAGAGAGCTCTACCTCTCTTTCAAATCAGAGCCGGCAAAGGCGGTGGAGTTCCTGCGCGGGTGCCTCGAGGCGGTTGGAGGGTGGATGGCAGCTAACTGGTTGAGGTTGAATCCTGACAAGACTGAAGTTCTGTGGTGTGTGGGCGGGTGGGGGGGACTCCCTGGTCCTGAACGGGGCAACTGTGCCCCTGAAGGACCAGCTGCACAGTCTGGGGGTCATTTTGGACCCATGGAGGCACAGGTCTGTTCTGTGTCCAGGGCAGCTCTATCTGGGATGCAGGATAAGACCCTCCCTGCCCACGGACTCTCTTGCCAGAGTGGCGCATGCTCTTGTTATCTCCAGCTTGGACGACTGCAATGCGCTCTATGTGGGGCTACCTTACTGCAATTAATCCAGAATGTGGTAGCCAGACTGGGGGCCGTGAACAGCCGCAGAGACCACATAACACCAGTCTTGAAAGACCTGCATTGACTCCCAGTACGTTTCCGGGCACAATTCAAAGTGTTGGTGCTGACCTTGAAAGCCCTAAACAGCCCAGCAGATGAAACTTTCCTCTGGTTGTCAATATTAAGAGGATGCCAGCAAGATCAAACCTTTCTGTAAAATAAAGGATTTAAATCCAGTCTGACTGAGACCACATACCACCGGTCCCAAGAGATCTGCTTTGGCTCCCAGTACGTTTCCAAGCACAATTCATAGTGTCGGTGCTGACCTTGAAAGCCCTCAATGGCCTCGGCCCAGTAGACCTGAAGGAGCATCTCCACCCCGGACACCGGGGTCCCTCTCCCGAGGGCCTTCTGGCGCTTCCCTCCCTGCAAGAAGCCAAGTTACAGGGAAGCAGGCAGAGGGCCTTCTCGTGGTGACGGCCGCCCTGTGGAACGCCCTTCCATCAGATGTCAAAGAAATAAGCAATTATCTCACTTTTAAAAGACATCTGAAGGCAGCCCTGTTTAGGGAAGTTTTTAAATATTTAATGCTGTCTTGTGTTTTTAATATTTGGTTGGCAGCCACCCAGAGTGGCTGAGGATACCCAGACAGATGGGCAGGGTAGAAATAATAAATTATTATATATTATTATATATCCAAAGCCAACATGAAAGCATTCAAACTCTGACGGAACGGAGCGGCGCACACCTCTTCACAGCATAGACCCACCTTGTCCAGGCAAAGGTTCCCATGTCTCTCGGCAATAGCCTTTCGGAAGCCGTGAGACAGTGGATACAGCATGCTGTGATGCGGGTGCACCGAAGGGAGCCGGTTCTTCTCCAGCTGGTCAGCCACAATACTGACAAGCTTCTTCATTCTCTCGTCATAATCGGTCCAATCACAGACGATCTGAAAGGGGGCAAAGAAAACCAGGGTTCTAGATTCAGGTAGGTAGCCGTATTGGTCTGATGAAGTCAAAATATATTAAAATTGTCCAGTAGTGCCTTACAGACCAACAAAGTTTGTTCTTGGTATAAGCCAGGCACCCCAAGCCTTCGGCCCTCCAGATGTTTTAGACTACAATTCCCATCATCCCCGACCACTGGTCCTGTTAGCTAGGGATCATGGGAGTTGTAGGCCAAAACATCGGGGGGGGGGCGCAGGTTGGGGATGCCTGATATAAGCTTTTGTGTGCATGCACACTTCTTCAGATACACTGAAGCGGAAGTCCCCAGACCCTGATATACAGAGGGAGAAGTCCCCAGACCCTGCTATATAAGAGTAAGGAGAAGCCCCCAGACCCTGATATATAGTGGGAGGGTGAGTTGGGGTTTTTCTCCGAAGGGTAGTAGGAGTCAATGGGTATGGTCCACCTGCTGGCAACTGTGAATGACTAAAAAAACAAGGGATGGTACACAGATGACCTGAAATAGTTTTAGGATATGTAATGAGACACAGTCGTCCACAGGTTGACCATACCGATTGAGTCCTACTACCGTTCAGAGAAATACCCCGCCCCACCCTCCCTCTAAATATCAGGGTGTGGGGACTTCCGCTTCAGTGTATCTGAATAAGTCTGCCTGCACATGAAAGCTTAGACACAGAACAAACTGAGTTGGTCTCTAAAGTGACATTGGACAATTCCTGAATTAGGTGACGCTTTTACCATTACCGTGGTACCTTGGGACTCAAACGCCTCGGTTCCCAAATGCCGGAAACCCTGGGAGTGTTGGCCCTTAAAACTCTGCCTCACCTGCAAACAGTGCGCCAGGTTGCAGTAAGTGTCAGGAAAATCCGGCTTCAGTTTCAAGGCGGTGCGGTACGAAGCAATTGCCTCTGGGATGTTTCCGGAATCCTAGAAAGGGAGGGATATTTCAGCAATTGCCACTAGCTTTTTTTCTCAACCATCAAAACCAAAGATGAAGAACAGACAGAAGGCACGATGATCCACACCTGGTAGACTTATAAAGTAACATTCAACAATCATTGGAATAGAACAGGGGTCGGCAAACTTTTTCAGCAGGGGGCCGTCCACTGTCCCTTAGACCTTGTGGGGGCCAGACTAGATTTTGGGGAGGGGGAAAAAGGAACGCATTCCTATGTCCCACAAATAACCCAGAGGTGCATTTTAAATAAAAGGACACATTATACTCGTGTCAAAACATGCCGACTCCCGGCTAGATTGAGAAGGCCATGGGGCCGTAGTTTGCCTCCCCATGCTATAGAATAATATTGAGTATCAGCATGTAAAAATTCAATAGAAACCTACTCTTAACAATTACAATAAATTGTAATTAATCGTACAATAAATGAATATTACAATGAATGATTATTGTAATTGATCATAGAATAAATGTTACAATAAATGGTTATAAAACAATGGCAAGTCACAGTGTCTACAATAGCCGCAGCGAGAATCTTAACAGACAAAGGATGGAAAGGAGAATCCCATCCCTACTAAGTTGGCGTAGCTAGCAAAAAGGCTAAAATACGCAGAATTAGCAAGATTATAATACAGGCAGAATTACGAGAGGTTTTGGAAGAAACATTTCATAGAGAACAGGACACTTGCAGAGTACAGTGGTACCTCTGGATGTGAATGGGATCCGTTCCGGAGCCCCGTTCGCATCCTGAAGCGAATGCAACCCGCATCTGCACGTCGCAATTCGCCGCTTCTGCGCATGACATCATTTTGAGGGTCTGTGCATGCGGCGAAACCCGCAAGTAACGTGCTCCGTTACTTCTGGGTCACTGCGGAGCGCAACCCAAAAATATTCATCCTGAAGCATATTTAACCCGAGATAGGACTGTATTGTCTAAATTTACAGGGGTGCCCAAATTTTCCCAAAGAGGGCCAGATTTGACATGAGGGCGGGGCAAATTTGTTGAGCTGTTTTAGGATTTAACCCCAAGGTTGTTGAGCTCTTTTTAGGATTGAAGTTGTTGAGCATTTGGGGGGGGGGGGTTGCCCCAGTAAGTAAACCAGGTTACGCTCCCCGGCCACACGCTGGACATGTGTGGTCTAAAAAAAAATGTTGGGAAAATTTAAATTCTTTGGCAGGTGTGGATTGACAAAGGACAGCAGGAAATATGACAAAACCAATGCATTTTGAGATCTAGGAGAGACGAGCAAAAGGGCGCCATCGGAAATGTGACGTAGGGGTGATTGGAAGTCACAATGAGATTTTTGGGTGTGGAACTCCACCATACTTTCCGTCTATATAAGCCACCCTCTATTTGGGGGGGCTCAAATTTAAGAAAATGAGCCATTCACCCACCCAATCACCCGTATAAGACCTCCCCCCCCCATTTTTATTTCAAAGTAAAAATAGCAATTTTTTCATTTTCCTTTTAAAAAAATTATTTACAAACAAACACATAGACACAAAACAAAATTCGTATTACCCTACCACCCAAAATTTCAGACATTAAAACCACCCTCGTGGCTTCCCTCCACCGCCCCTCACCCTCCTATATAATATTTCACATTGCCATTTTTATTTCCCCCCTATTTATTTATTTATTTTTGATTTCATTTTACATGCTAGTTGCCGTACATTTTCAACACTATACATTACATATATGGATTCCCCACATCTAACCCTATACACAACTCAGCATTTACCCAAATACCCACGTGACTTCCTTCACTCACATTCACATTGCAATTTTTATCTAAATTTATATTTCTTAACTCTTTTAACTTACTATTTATTATTATTATAAACCAGATTTACAAACATTAAACCAAACATATCAACATGTTAGTTTTTGAGCAGTACTTGAACACATAATCTTCAAACCATTTCCATTATATTTTTATTTTCCAGTTTGATTGGTACTGAAAGGGACTTCAGAAATACAGACCAGGAATGTAAAAATCAGGCAGCAAAGTTTCTTAAAGAAAAAGTTTTTTATTTGGTTTTGTCAGACAAAAGCAAATGTGGGTGCATTTAGGAAAATGAGAAAATGCCCACCTCTCCTTGGGGGCAGCTTACCTATATACCTTTCTGCAAAGCATAGTTCAGCCCCTTGGCATCCCTTTAGCCAATGATTGACAATTTCCTATGGTCATTGATGCATATTCATTAAAGCCCAACCAATTAATAAATTGGTGTGTCCTTTCGGTTCCAAGTTGCCTATTCCACTAGGTGGCGCTACTGGCTTATAATCTACTTAACCTCTTTACTAATTCCAGGAAGTACCCCTGAACCCCTTGCTTCCAAGAAATGTACTTGTGGTTTAGCCACTTCACACCTAAGAGTTATATCTGGACCCTGGCGGTCAGCAAACATCCTGCTACTTGCCTTTGTCAGGGGTCGTTTCTCGAAAATGGCTTAACCTCAACTGGCAAACTTCCTGCAGGGGCAAGCTAGCTGCACCTGCAGAATCTACTTGCTGTTTGCAAAGCTTGCTGTTTGCAAGGCAAGAGAGAGAAAAATAGTTTTAGCTGCTTGCGTTTATGAAATGGCTTTTAGAGGTTAAACCTGGCTCTGGCCTGGCTCTCAACTGGTCATTCTGACCTTCACCCCTCCATTCCCCCCTTTCCATCACGAAAATGCTGACCGGTCACGGTTCTCCATTTTCGCTTGATGGACCTATAGGTACAATATCATAGAGAGCCAGGATATAGGTACGTGTTGCTGCATTAACTGAGCGGCTTACCATTTGGCGTACAATCTGAATAAGGCAAGGCAAAAAGCATGATAAGAGTAATACGGTAACGAAGAGAAGTAAAATCACAAGCAAAATCTCTTTTAACCATGACCAACCTGGGAGCTAAGAACTAATTCAACTACATACACTGGGGAGACCTGCACCATCTAGACTAATTTTGTGGTACAAATCAGCCTGTAACACTCAGACCTGTTCAGGCTCTTAGCTACAGCTGTTGTCATATTCAGGAAGGTGTTTTCCTTCCACCCTGTGGCCATTTGAGAGGTGAGAACCATCAGGAGGCAGGGTATGATCCACATCCTGATGCGAGGGATGTTCGGTGCCCCAGAACAAAGAACTGTACCACCAACACAGAAATACCACAAAAAGGGTAATACCACAAGCCAAAGGGATGGGGGCCCACGAAGGCCAGGTCATGTGGGCCTCTAACTCCTGGCCCTACTGAGGCGTGAACAGCGTCTACACACAAAACGTTCCCACTCTACACATGGAAAAGTGGCCGTCTGGGACTGATACACTGTTAGGCCTCGGGAGCTATAGGGATGGCAATAGACTCTGTAAAGTTCAAAGGCTGGTCCTACTGGGTGGAGGTCACCTACGTGGTCTCTGACCAGGGCAAATGGAGGCTGAAGCCTGGGGTGGCAACCCTTATGTAGCCACAAGAATACCCTACCACATTCAAGGGTATTATGTGTGGAGTTACCAGGCCAGGTATTCTTCTGGGATTATGGGAGGCTCGAGCCACCACGACAACCACAGGTGGGGCTGCAGGATTTACTGGCACTTGTTCAGCAATTTCAATGCACACCTGGTTCAGGCTCCCTCCCCTGCAATATTTGCATTAAGATAGGCTCTGTCCCATGCAACACCTGGATTAAGATTAGGACCTGGTCTACCAGATGGGGTTGGTACAGTGCTCTACCCCCCCAAGTGACAGTTGGTTACCCCCCCCCCACAACAGCAAGAGCTGTCCAGAACTCGATAGATTTCGACCGTCTCTGCAACTTCCCGTAGGAGCAGTACCCATGTGCGCTGGACAGTGGTGTGGAAGAGAAGCCACAGTGGGGTAGTGTGATGTTTCAATACGGCAACCTCATCAAAGCCCTGTTCCCAATAGCCAATGAGCATGCCATTTCTTACCACTGGCAAGACGATCCAGTCATAGCAGAGGTCCGCAGGCCAATAGGGTCGGTATGGCTCAGTGGGGTCAGGACAATAGGACATAGAGCAAAAAGGGCAGTAGGACATAGAGCAAATCAATACAGAACATAATAGAGAAAAGGGGAAAGTCCTTGTGAAAGTCCTTGTGATGATCAGTCGCAGGATCTTGTTGCCCGTGGCCCAACGCGTTCCCGGTAGTGTCAGACACAAGGTGATGATCAGACGCGTGTGATGCACCCAGGGAATCACGTCGGCTACTCTCACCGCAGTTGGGATGGAGAGGAGGACGGTATACGGGCCTCGCCACTTAGGGATGAGGGGGTTGCGCTTCCACGCTGTCACCCGGCTGGAACTGGTGGACCGGCTCAGCGAGACTGCACGGTGTAGCCTCGAGGTAGTACCTGGAAAGGGAAGCAAACACACACAGGGACAGGAATTGCACTTGTTCCTGAGTGATGTGATCTCCCACCCGCCCCAAACTGGCGGGGATGTCTCGGACGAAAGGGGTTGGTCTGCCATACAAAAGTTCAAAGGGTGATAGTCTCAGTCTCTTGGTTAGAGCGCTCCGAATCCGAAACAAGGCAATGGGCAGAACATCTATCCAGTGTAGTCCCGACTCCTGGGTCAGCTTGGCCAAGTGGGTCTTCAAGGTGCGATTCATACGCTCAGGTTTTCCCGAACTCTGGGGTCTGTAGGCTGCGTGTAGCCTCCAGTTGGGTATGACTTCATTCAGCAGTTTCTTGGTCACCTCACAAGCCTTCTCTATCCTAGTGGGGTACGCCTCTGTCCAGCCCGTCAGCATGAAGACAAACACAAGCAGGTATTTGATACCCCTAGCTGGAGGCAATTCAGTGAAGTCCACAATCAGGCTCTCCATAGGGGTGAAGCCCACGTGTTGTACGCCCGGCGGAGGGAGGTGGCCTTGTCTGGGGGTGTTCTTGGCGCACAGGACACACCTCTGGGATATAGCAGCAACTAGTTGAGAAAGGTTGCATCCACAGATGGAGGAAAGGGAACTCAGTGACCATGCAGCTGAAATTCTCGATTCCAGGTGGAAAGGGGGGCGAGTGGAGTATTTGGTGGTGTGGGAGGGGGAGCCAGCAGAGGAAAATGCATGGGTCCCAGCAGAAGAGATTAGGAATGAGTATCTGCAGGAGGAGTTTCATAGCAGGTTTCCGAGAAAGGTTTCCGAGAGGTTCTGGGGGGAGCAATTGGGCACCACCGATGAAGAGGAAGATTTTGAGGGTTTTCCCGCCTCCGAAGAGGAGGAAGGGGAAGTGTCAGAAGAAGAATCCGACTGGGGAGATTGGGGAGAGAGAAGAGACAGCAGCAAATGGAGAGGGGTGTTTGTGTTGATATTGCAGAGTCCTGTGCACAACGGAATGACGAACAGTACGTGCCACATGCTTAAAGCTGCTTTATTTTCAGTTCAGAGTTGAGAAATTACAAACATGCATCTTGCCTCTGCAGGAGCAGAGAAGCAACCGTCCTTCTCCTCGGAATGAACACAGAGAGAAACAGTGAAAAACAGGAAACCAGTGTACGTCACATCCAGCTTCCCATTCCCGTGGGAAAACCCAACAGTGCTCTGACTGTGGAATGTAAACATTGTCTTGTGACAAGCACTTTGCTGCACAGTGAAGAGAGCAGAAACCAACAGTTTGAATCATCAGATGGAGGGGAGAGTTCCTTCCGGGGGTTTCCTGCATCACCGTCCGAGGAAAGGACGGGGGGTGGGAGGGCCCTGGGAGGGAGGTGGATGTCAGGGAACTGACATCGGAGCAGAGGGGAGAAGCGAGGCTCCGGGACTCTGCAGGAGAGGGGACGAGTAAGGGAAGAGAGAGAACGTCATCTGGGGAAGGAAGTCCAGGGGACACCAGGAAGAAGGGAGAGGCGGAGAGCAGCTCGGAGGTGAGGCTCCGAGACTCTTCCAGTGAAGTCAGTGAGGAGGGTGGAGGAGGTGAGGCGGAGGTTGTCCGTTAAGGAATTCTTATGCTGGAGGAAATTTAGGAGACACCCATTCACGGATTCTGCTAGCGACTGAGCAGCAGCGCCAAGGCTGCTCAGTCAGGGAAAGACACAACCGACCCTAAGCAGTTTGGAACAGCTAGAGGTTTACACACAAGCAACCCCAAATCCCGTGACAACGAATAAGCTTTGATTGGGCTTTTTTCCACCAAATCAAATCAATGCCCTATGGAATGAGCACAAAAAAGTCGGAATGAGCAAGAATAAATCTAAGTTCCAACTAGAAATAATAGAAGGGAAGTCAAAACTCTTAACCAAAATGTACAACCAACTACTAGACTGGGACACCATGGATGAGGAGGTCAAAGAGGTTATGATTAAATGGGCCATAGACTTAGGATACCCCCTAGAATACGAAAGATGGACAAAACTATGGAATAAGGATATGAAATTTTCAGCCTGTGTCGGTCTCCGAGAAAATATGGAAAAGATGATGTACCGTTGGTACATCACACCAACAAAATTAGCTAAAATGTATAAAACCGGAGACAAGACCTGTTGGAAATGTAAGAAGAAGGAGGGAGACTTCCATCACATGTGGTGGACCTGTGAGGTGGTAAAGAAATTCTGGACCTCAGTTTATGAGGAATTAAAAAAGATCCTAAAGTATACCTTCCCTAAAAAGCCCGAGGCATTCCTTTTAGGAATGGTCGGGGATGAAATCAAGAAAGACGACCAAACCCTATTCCAGTACGCAACAGTATCCGCTAGGATACTGTTGGCACAGAATTGGAAAACACCCAACGTCCCAACAATCAGAGAATGGCAAACCAAACTAATTGAGTATATTGATTTAGCAATAATGACATTGAAAATCAGGCAACAGAAAAACACCAAATTTATTAACGATTGGAACAAATTCCTCTCATACATGGAGATGATTTTAGGAAATATCAAAATCACAGTAGGTATAATATAAAAACTGCGAGGTAGTAATATTGGTTAACAAAAGACACTGCCGAATATATTATTGAATTACAGCTCATGTTGTGGTGGTGGGAAGTCTAACAATGTAACAGATGTGTATAAGGATTTAGTACCTGAACAATATGGAATTTGATTTTGGATCTATTTAATTTTCTTTTTCTTTTTTTTTACCTTCTTGATGATGTTGTTTTAGTGAACGATGTATATGTGTTTTTAAGTTGTTGGAATAAAAATAAAGGTTTTAAAATTAAAAAAAAAAGAAAAAAAAAGATTGGGCTTTTTTCAATTCGCATGGTGTTGTTTCGGTGTGCACCAGAATCACCCCCAACCAAAGCAAAAATGCCTTTTGTTTCCATCTACATAAAAAGAAGATGATAAAGCTCTGATTGGGCTTATTTCAAATTGGTGTTTTGGGGGTTAGAATGCACATTCACCCAAAAATCGCAGAGTGACATGTTTATTATCAGCCCAAATCAAGCATAGGTGTTTTGGTTCCATCTCAATAGAAAAAGGACGAATAAGCTTCGATTGCTCTTTCGGTGTTCATTCACCCACAAATAGCAAAGCGAAGTGTAATAAGCCTAAAGAAAGCCAAACAGGTTATTTTGGTTTCCAACTACATAGAAAGAAGAATCTTGGATTGCGCTTACTTCATGTTGTGTTCTTTGCCATTAATGCACATTGACACAGAAATCGCAAAGTGTGTGCAATGAGACCAAAATAACACAACACCATCTTTTCGCTTCCATATGCGTAGGAAGACGGCGAATAAGGTTTGACTGGGCTTTTTTCAATACGCATGGTATTATTTGGGTGTGCGCCAGAATCACCCCAAACGAAAGCAAATAGGTGTTTTGGGTTCCATCTACATAAAAAGAAGATGATAAAGCTCTGGTTGTCCTTATTTCAAATTGGTGTTTTGGGGGTTAGAATGCACATTCAACCAAAAATCGCAGAAATGTTTGTTACCAGCCCAAATCAAGCATAGGTAAACATATGGTAACATCTCAATAGAAAAAGGATGAATAAGCTTCGATTGCTCTTTCGGTGTTCATTCACCCACAAATAGTGTGGCTTGATGATGCAGTCCGGCACGTTTCCCTGCGCCACACTGGACTCCCGAAACAAGAATCACACACAGAGAAACCACTCCCGTATGTGAACATAACCACGCCTCAGAATGTGAGACGTCACTCAGAACTGTTTAACCCTGTAAGTTCTGATTCTCTTCACACCCCCTCTCGTCTCGCATCCTGAGGGAAACTGTGAACACACATCTACAGACCTCTTTGAGTTCAACTCCCTTCCCATTGCCTCTTGCCCCCTTCTGGCATCTGTCTCAGGCAACTGTTGAACCTCCTCAAAACTCCCAGGTTCGCACTGCGCGAAACCAACCCATGCGCTGGTGACCTGAAACCTCTCAGGTGGCACCCCCTTTGTTGTGCGTGCGGATCGTCTGAGCACAGTCTCAGGTGCTCCTCCTGACCCACTGGGACCAGCAAGTGTGTCTTCTACATCTGAAGACTCCCCCTCTGACTTACTGCGTCTTCGGGCCTTCTGCACTTTGCTAACAGGAGATGAAGGCTCACTCTTGGGCTCTCTTTTAACAACCTGTGGAGAAACCCAACCCTGTTCTTGACCCTGTTCAGAGACCTGGTCCTCAGCAACAGGTTCAGCCTCTGGCTCTCCCTCCTCCTCAGAATCAGACAGACATTCTGAGAGAACATCAGGACCCTCATTGGGTCTTGACCAACCATTCTGCTCACAGAACTCAGCATGTTTGCTGATCAGAAGCTTGGTCTGATCACCTTCTTGATATGCAAACCTCCACCCCTTTGTCGCAGGCTCATATCCACAGAAGATCATTTTCTGGAACCTCGGATCACCTTCCTTCTGTTGGGCCTTTGGCACAAGCACCCAGGCTTCGCAACCAAACACACGGAAGAAATGCACCTGCGGTTTTTTCCAGTGCAACAAGAAAAACGGTGTGTCACCTATAACCGAGTTATAGGACCTATTCATCGTAAAGTTGGCAGCCCTCCAAGCCTCGCTCCAAAAGCTCTGAGGCAAACCGGAGTCACACAGTAGAACCTCAGCAGCTTGAGCGAGAGCTCTACTCTTGTGCACTGCCACGCCCCTCTCCTTGGGAGAAGTAGCACCCGTCACCCTGTGACGTATTCCCTTCTGGCTGAAAAACCTCTGCAGAGCAGACCCAGTAAACTCTGCCCCTCGGTCGCTCTTGAACCCCTGAACCTTGTTGGAGAACCGTAGTTCCACTTCCGCAACCCAGTCTTTAATCAGTTGTGCTGCCTCGCCATGCCGCTTCAACGAGAAAGACCAGCCATTTTGGCTAAAATCATCTGTCAGCGTCAGCACAAACCTGGCCCCGCCCAGACTCAGACTTTGCATGGGACCACAAAGGTCTATGTGCACAAGCTCAAAAGGTTTTGTGGTTACCCTCTTACTTCTGAGATAACTGCACCTTTGTACCTTTGCCCTTCTGCATGCCCTACAATCTAGGGATTTACCACATGCTTTCAGTTTGCAACCTTTCGTGCATCTGAGCAACTTCTGGACATCTTCCAAACTGCTGTGCGACATTCTCCTGTGCCACAAGTGAACACAAGAATCATGAATGGGAACACTAGCACACTTCGCTGTGTTGTCTCGGCGTCTCCCTTACCCTCCAGAGGTGTCTCCAGAACAAATAGGTTGTTCTGACATGCAACACTGACCAGTTGTCTCCCACCCCTGGAAATGGAACAGACATCATTTTCAAAGCAAACCTTATAACCCTCCTTTACAAGAGCAGGTACAGATAAAAGACAACAATGCATCTCTGGCACAACGTAGACTTCCAGCTCCGCCTGTAAAAAAGAAACAAAAACATTTCCCACGTTAGACAAAGGCCTCTGTGACCCATCAGCAAAAATAACAGTTTTCCCAGCTGAAACAGCTCTGCAGTTCCGCATTCCGCCACTAGGTGGTGGCTTCAGGTGATGGCTGGCTCCTGAGTCGATGACCCAGCGCATCACTTTGTCCTCACTGGAGTTGTTCCGTAGCGTTGCCATGGAGGCAGTTAGGTGATAAGAACCGTCTTCACTCCCTGAGTCACGTCCTCCCTTCGCTTTCCCACGCTGGCCTCCTCTCCTGGACTGGCTGCCATGGAAACCTGGCTGACTGCCATGGGAAACGACCTTGGAGACATCCTGCCCGGCCTCTCTGGCTCTCTGCGGACAGGAACGACGCAGATGGTCAACAGACTCACAGACAAAACATCGACGAATGGGAAAAGCCTGAACCGTGTCTTCTGCTGGCTTGGCCCCCCTTCTCTTACAACTTGCAGGGCTCTCTGTGCCAGTTCGGCCCTCTCTTCTCACGGGACTCCCAGGACGCTTTCCTGCACCCCCTCTGGTGGGTAAAGGGCTCCCAGCACTTGGCCTCTTTCCAGGCTCCTCACACAGACACGTTGCAGCATCCACACAGCCCCCAGACTCTGCAAAAGCAACAGTAGTAGCAGCAGCAACAGCAGCAACAGCAGTAACAGTAACAGTCCCTTCGCCCCCCTGTGGGGCCTCCCAGCTCCTCCCAGCTGTGTATCGGCTCTCAAGAAAATGGCCGGCGCCATCTTGCCTCTCCCCTCCGGATGCAGCCACTTCTCGGCCCTTGCTTCCCACTCCAGCTCCACAAGCTTCTTGGAGTGCTAGCCAAGCGGCCTCTGGCCTTCTTGCACCCAGGACAACAGGCACCAGATGAGCATCCACATTTTCTGCCAAAAAAGCAAGCACACTCTTCTCAACTTCACTTTGCTTTGCAGCTCTCTTAGCCTCTGCTTTCCCAGCTGCCTTCGGTATCGGCTGGACAACATCCCACAGCCGCTCCCCAACTAACAGCAGCTCTGCTTGAAAGCTCCACTCCAACCAAGTTTGGCTAGTCAGTTTCTGACATGGCAGCTTAAGCTCAAAGCCATGTTCCTGGAACTGAGACATTGCCTCCCTTCTGTTGGCTTTTCCAAAGGTACTCACTCAGCAGCCAAACTGGGCACTCCGGACAACGTGGCTCCTCAGCTCCCACTCCATCAGCCTCCTCCGATCTGCCTCAAACGTTAGGCAGGACTCTAGCTGGCTTTCACACACACCAGCACGACCTGGCAACAGCTTCAAAAGCTTGGCTGACTTCCATAACCTGTGGCTTGATGATGGAGTCCGGCACGTTTCCCTGCGCCACACTGGACTCCCGTGGGTAGCTCACTGTCAGCTTCCTTCAGCAGAGTCTCCGCAGTGGTAGAAAACTGTTGCAATGTGTGTGTAATAAATCAGACTGTACGCAGCCTTGTTGCTTATCTCCAACAGTCTTTAATCGTGTAGCAAAAACATCATAAATCAGCCAGGCGAAAGAGGGCATATCTTTTGCCTCTCGGTCAAACCGAAACAAGAATCACACACAGAGAAACCACTCCCGTATGTGAACATAACCACGCCTCAGAATGTGAGACGTCACTCAGAACTGTTTAACCCTGTAAGTTCTGATTCTCTTCACAAATAGCAAAGCGAAGTGTAATAAGCCTAAAGAAGAAGAAGAAGAGTTTGGATTTGATATCCCGCCTTTCACTCCCCTTCAGGAGTCTCAAAGCGGCTAACATTCTCCTTTCCCTTCCTCCCCCACAACAAACACTCTGTGAGGTGAGTGGGGCTGAGAGACTTCACAGAAGTGTGACTGGCCCAAGGTCACCCAGCAGCTGCATGTGGAGGAGCGGAGACTCGAACCCGGTTCCCCAGATTACAAGACTACCGCTCTTAACCACCACACCACACTGGCTCTCAAGAAAGCTGAACAGGTTGTTTTGGTTTCCAACTACATAGAAAGAAGAATCTTGGATTGCGCTTACTTCATGTCGTGTTCTTTGCTGTTAATGCACATTGACACAGAAATCGCAAAGTGTGTGTGTAATGGGAATTGGGGTTGCTCGTGCGTAAAGGATGTTGAAGTTCTAGGCAACGTTGCCTGGCTAAACCTTTCCCTGGCTGGACAGCCCTTCCTCCATGGCTGTGTCAGTCGCTGGCAGAATCCGTCAGTGGGCGTTTCCTGAATTTCTTCCAACATAAAAATTCCTTGACGCCCAGTCTCCGCCTAGCCTCCCTGCGCGGAAGATTTCTGCGCAGAGTAGGCGTAGCCAGCGGAGGTACTGGACTCTCCCCGCTGGTCTCTGTGGAAGAGTCTTGGAGCCCTCTCTCCGAAGTCCTTCCCTGGTCCCCTTCCTCCCCAGTGTCACGCTGATAACCTTCCCCAAAGGGAGTGTTCTCTCTCCCTCTGCTGGTCCCTTCTCCTGCATGGTCGGGGAGCCTTACCTCCACTCTAGGCTCCGATGGCAGTTCCCTGACATCCACCTCCCCCCCCCAGAACCCCCCTCACCTCCGTCCCGTTCCTTTGGCCTAAGTTCCTCCCTTCCCTCTGACGGCGATGTGGGAAATCCCCGGAAGGAGCTACCCCCATCCTCTGAAGATTCAAACATAGCTCTCCACCTGCTGCTATCTCTTCGTACCAGATCACCCTCCCAGTCCGATTCCTCACCCTCCGATTCCTCTCCTTCCTCCTTGTCGGAGGCCGGAAACCCCACAAACTTTTCTTCCTCATCTGTAGTGCCAAATTGCTCCTCCCAGAACCTCGCTACCGGTTTGGGCTTCCTTGGGAACCTGCTGTGAAACTCTCTCCTGAGATCCTCATCCCTGATGGTCTCCGCAGGAACCCACGTGTTTTCCGACTCAGGTTCCCCCTCCCAAGCCACCAAATACTCCACTTCCCCTCCTCTCAATCTTGAATCAAGTATTTCCGTGGCTTGACTGCTGAGTTCCCTCTCCTCTATGCGTGGGTGAGTGGGGACCTCTCTCTCTTGCCCTGGAAATTCCAGCCCCTCCCTGTACAGAGAGAGTAGGGACCTATGGAACACCGGGTGTAGTTTCATACTGGTCGGCAACTTGAGCTTGATTGACCTGCTGGGTTACCTCGAAAGGTACCAGCCGCCTGGGCCGCAACTTCTTGCACCTTCTTGCACCCTCCCTTGAAAGGTAACCCCTGGGTTGACAACCACACCTGGTTTCTCCTTCCCTGCGGTGCTTGTCTGCCTGCCTCTTATACACTTCCTTGGCCCTTTCCAAGTTCATTTTAAGTTGTTGGTGTAAGGCTTCCATTTCTTCCACAAACTGCTCTGCTGCTGGCACACTCCACCTCTCCTCCCCACCCCCTGGGAAAGCCCTGGGATGACACCCGTAATTGGCCATGAACGGGCTCATCCCCGTGGACACGTGTTCCGCGTTATTGTACGCAAATTCTGCCAGCCCCAGTTTATCCACCCAGTCGTTCTGCCTCTCGCTGACATAGCAGCGTAGATATTGTTGGAGTATACTGTTCGCTCTTTCCGCTTGCCCGTTGGTCTCTGGGTGTCTGGCCGTCAAGAAGCTCACCTCGACTTCCAGCAAGCTCATGAGCTTCCTCCAGAACTGGGAAGTAAATTGCTTCCCTCGGTCGGACAAAACCCTCAAGGGGGCACCATGCAGTCTGAAGATGTGATCCACAAACAGCCGGGCAGTTTCCTCTGCCGTCACCGCATGCGAGCAAGCGATAAAATGGCACATTTTTGTTAACAGGTCAACAACCATCATGACAGCTGTTTTCCTTCTCGATTTGGGCAAATCTGTCATAAAATCTATGGACACCACCTCCCATGGTTTTCCCGGTGTGGGTCAAGGTTCCAGTAGTCCTGCGGGCGCCCCCCTCTCCCCCTTTGCTCGCTGGTAGCAGTCACACCCTCGTACGTACTCCCGTACATCTTCCCTCACCCTTGGCCACCAGAACTGCCTGGTGACCAGCAACATGGTCTTGTGTTGACCGAAATGCCCCGCCATCGGGTTATCATGGAGTTGTTTGAGTACCCTTCTCCTCAAGTCATCCCCTGGTACATATAGTGCTCCCCTGTAATATAGTACCCCATCTTTCTCCTCAAACCCCCCATGGTTTCCCCCCGTGCCTCTGAGTTCCCGGATTTTCGTTTGGGCGAACTCGTCGTCCCTCGTCAGTCCTACTAGTTCTCGTGTCTCAACTAACACTCCCCCCCCACACCCATCGGTTCTCGGGAATCACATGTCGTGCTTCTGGAGGTCCTTCTCCTTCCAGATACTCCGGCTTCCGGGAGAGGGCGTCTGCTCTGACGTTTTCCTCTCCCGGCACGTATCGAATCTCAAAGAAAAACTTGGAGAATTCTTGAGCCCACCGCACCTGTCCTTGGTTGAGTACTCGTGCAGTCCTCCAGTACTCTAGGTTCTTATGGTCCGTGCACACCTGGATCTTGTGCTGCGCCCCTATTAACAAATGTCTCCAGCGCCTAAAGGCTTCATAAATAGCCAGCAGTTCTTGATCATACACTGTGTAGTTTTGCTCAGACTTGCTCAGCTTCCTCGAGAAGAATGCGCACGGCCTCTAGCTGGACTTGTCTCCCGGCTGGAGAAGCACAGCCCCTACCGCTCTGTCTGACGCGTCTGTCTCCAACCTCATTGGCTTCTGCAGATCCACGTGCAATAGGTGCTCTTCCGAAGCAAACGCCTTTTTTAGCTTTTCGAAAGATTGCTGTGCCTCTTCTGTCCAGACGAACTTCCTTTTGCTACTGAGACAATCGGTGATGGGTGCCGTTCCTCATAAGGCATCGTTTCCAGGCCTTTGACCATTTTGGTTGCCCTCCTCTGAACACGTTCCAGTTTGTCAGTGTCCTTCTTGAACTGTGGTGCCCAGAACTGGACACAGTACTCCAGGTTTGGTCTGACCAGAGCAGAATACAGTGGCACTATTACTTCCCTTGATCTAGATGCTATACTCCTATTGATGCAGCCCAGAATTGCATTGGCTTTTTTAGCTGCCGCGTCACACTGTTGGCTCATGTCAAGTTTGTGGTCAACCAAGACTCCTAGATCCTTTTCACATGTACTGCTCTCAAGCCAGGTGTCACCCATCTTGTATTTGTGCCTCTCATTTTTTTTGCCCAAGTGCAATACTTTACATTTCTCCCTGTTAAAATTCATCTTGTTTGTTTTTGCCCAGTTCTCTAATCTGTCAAGGTCGTTTTGAAGTGTGATCCTGTCCTCTGGGGTGTTAGCCACCCCTCCCAGTTTGGTGTCATCTGCAAATTTGATCAGGATGCCCTTGAGTCCCTCATCCAAGTCGTTGATAAAGATGTTGAATAAGACCGGGCCAAAGACAGAACCCTGTGGCACCCCACTAGTCACTCTTCTCCATCTTTTCGCTTCCATATGCATAGAAAGAAGACATATAAGCTTTGATTGGGTTTTTTTTCAATTCACATGGTGTTATTTGGGTGTGCGGCAGAATCACCAAAAACCAAAGCAAAAAGGTATTTTGGGTTCCATCTACATAAAAAGAAGATGATAAAGCTCTGATTGTGCTTATTTCGAATTGGTGTTTTCGGGGATAGAATGCACATTCACCCCAAAATCTCAGAAATGTTTGTTACCAGCCCACATCAAGCATAGGTGTTTTGCTTCACTCTCAGTAGAAAAAGGACGAATAAGCTTCGCTTGCTCTTTCGGTGTTCATTCACCCACAAATAGCAAAGCGGTGTAATAAGCCTAAACAAAGCCAAACAGGTTGTTTTGGGTTCCAGCTATATAGAAAGAAGAATCTTGGATTGCGCTTATTTGATGTCATCTTCTATGGTGTTCATGCACATTGACCCAGAAATCGCAAAGTGTGTGTAATGAGACCAATATAACACAACACCGTCTTCTCGCTTCCATATGCATACAAAGAAGACGAGTAAGCTTTGATTGGACTTATTTCAATTCGCATGGTGTTTTTTGGGTGTGCACCAGAATCACCCGCAACCAAAGCAAAAAGGTGTTTTGGGTTCCATCAACATAAAAAAAAGATGATAAAGCTCTGATTGGGGTAATTTCAAATTGATGTTTTTGGGGTTAGAATGCACATTCACCCAAAATCGCAGAGTGACATGTTTTTTATCAGCGCAAATCAAGCATAGGTGTTTTGGTTCCATCTGAATAGAAAGAGGACGAATAAGCTTGGATTGTTCTGTGGGTGGTCATTCAACCCAACCCTAACCCTAACCCTAACCCTAACCCTCACCCTCACCCTCACCCTCACCCTCACCCTCACCCTCACCCTCACCCTATCCTAACCCTAACCTTAACCCCAGCAAAGCGTAGTGTAATAAGCCTAAATAAAGCCAAACAGGTTGTTTTGTGTTCCAGCTACTTAGAAAGAAGAATTTTGGTTTTCGCTTATTTCAAGTCGTGTTCTTTGGTGTTAATGCACATTGACCCAGAAATTGCAAAATGTGTGTAATGAAACGAAAATAACACAACACCCTCTTTTCGCTTCAATATGCGTAGAAAGAAGACGAATAAGCTTTGATTGGGCTTATTTCAATTCGCATGGTGTTTTTTGGGTGTGCACCGGAATCACCCCCGACCAAAGCAAAAAGGTTTTTTGGGTTCCATCTACATAAAAAGAAGATGATAAAGCTCTGATTGGGCTTATTTCAAATTGGTGTTTTTGGGGTTAGAATGCACATTCACTGAGAAATCGCAGAGTGACATGTTTATTATCAGCCGAAATCAAGCATAGGTGTTTTGGTTAGATCTCAATAGAAAGAGGACGAATAAACTTGGATTGTTCTTTTGGTTGTCATTCACCCTAACCCTAACCCTAACCCTAACCCGAACCCGAACCCGAACCCGAACCCGAACCCGAACCCTAACCCAAACGCTAACCCTACCCTAACGCTAACGCTAACCCTATCCCTAATCCTAATCCTAATCCTAATCCTAATCCTAATCCTAATCCTAATCCTAATCTTAATCTTAATCTTAATCTTAATCTTAATCTTAATCCTAATCCTAATCCTAATCCTAATCCTAATCCTAATCCTAACCATAGCAAAGCGAAGTGTAATAAGCCTAAACAAAGCCAAACAGGTTGTTTTGTGTTCGAGCTACATAGAAAGAAGAATCTTGGATTTCGCTTATTTCAAGTCTTGTTCTTTGGTGTTAATGCACTTTGACCCAGAAATCGCAAAGTGTGTGTAATGAGACCAATATAACACAACACCGTCTTCTCGCTTCCATATGCATACAAAGAAGACGAGTAAGCTTTGATTGGACTTATTTCAATTCGCATGGTGTTTTTTGGGTGTGCACCAGAATCACCCGCAACCAAAGCAAAAAGGTGTTTTGGGTTCCATCAACATAAAAAAAAGATGATAAAGCTCTGATTGGGGTAATTTCAAATTGATGTTTTTGGGGTTAGAATGCACATTCACCCAAAATCGCAGAGTGACATGTTTTTTATCAGCGCAAATCAAGCATAGGTGTTTTGGTTCCATCTGAATAGAAAGAGGACGAATAAGCTTGGATTGTTCTGTGGGTGGTCATTCAACCCAACCCTAACCCTAACCCTCACCCTCACCCTCACCCTCACCCTCACCCTCACCCTATCCTAACCCTAACCTTAACCCCAGCAAAGCGTAGTGTAATAAGCCTAAATAAAGCCAAACAGGTTGTTTTGTGTTCCAGCTACTTAGAAAGAAGAATTTTGGTTTTCGCTTATTTCAAGTCGTGTTCTTTGGTGTTAATGCACATTGACCCAGAAATTGCAAAATGTGTGTAATGAAACGAAAATAACACAACACCCTCTTTTCGCTTCAATATGCGTAGAAAGAAGACGAATAAGCTTTGATTGGGCTTATTTCAATTCGCATGGTGTTTTTTGGGTGTGCACCGGAATCACCCCCGACCAAAGCAAAAAGGTTTTTTGGGTTCCATCTACATAAAAAGAAGATGATAAAGCTCTGATTGGGCTTATTTCAAATTGGTGTTTTTGGGGTTAGAATGCACATTCACTGAGAAATCGCAGAGTGACATGTTTATTATCAGCCGAAATCAAGCATAGGTGTTTTGGTTAGATCTCAATAGAAAGAGGACGAATAAACTTGGATTGTTCTTTTGGTTGTCATTCACCCTAACCCTAACCCTAACCCTAACCCTAACCCTAACCCTAACCCGAACCCGAACCCGAACCCGAACCCTAACCCAAACGCTAACCCTACCCTAACGCTAACGCTAACCCTATCCCTAACCCTAATCCTAATCCTAATCCTAATCCTAATCCTAATCCTAATCCTAATCCTAATCCTAATCCTAATCCTAATCCTAATCTTAATCTTAATCTTAATCTTAATCTTAATCTTAATCTTAATCCTAATCCTAATCCTAATCCTAATCCTAATCCTAATCCTAACCATAGCAAAGCGAAGTGTAATAAGCCTAAACAAAGCCAAACAGGTTGTTTTGTGTTCGAGCTACATAGAAAGAAGAATCTTGGATTTCGCTTATTTCAAGTCTTGTTCTTTGGTGTTAATGCACTTTGACCCAGAAATTGCAAAATGTGTGTAATGAAACGAAAATAACGCAACACCGTCTTTTCACTTCCATATGCGTAGGATATGGTTCTATCTGAATAAATAGAGGTTGAAAAAATTTCTATTGTTCTTTCAGTGGTCAATCACAAGAACCCTAACCCTAACCCTAACCCTAACCCTAACCCTAACCCTAACCCTAACCCTAACCCTAACCCTAACCCTAACCTAAACCCTAACCCTAACCCTAAACTGAACCCGAACCCGAACCCAAAACCTAACGCTAACCCTAACCCAAACGCTAACCCTAACCCTAACCCTAACCCTAACCCTAACCCTAACCCTAATCCTAACCTAAACCCTAACCCTAACCCTAACCCTAAGCCGAACCCGAACCCGAACCCGAACCCGAACCCGAACCCAAAACCTAACGCTAACCCTAACCCAAACGCTAACCCTAACCCTAAACCTACCCTAACGCTAACCCTAACCCTAACCCTAATCCTAATCCTAATCCTAATCCTAACCCTAACCCTAACCCTAACCTTAACCCTAACCCCAATGCTAACCCTAACTGTCACCCTAACCCTAACCTTAACCCTAAGCACAGCAACTTGGATTGTTCTTTCGGTGGTCATTCACCCTAACCCTAACCCAAACCCTAACCCTAACCCTAACCCTAACCCTAACCCTAACCCTAACCCTAACCCTAACCCTAACCCTAACCCTAACCCCAACCCCAACCCTAACCCTAACCCTAACCCTAACCCTAACCCCAACCCTAACCCTAACCATAACCCCAACCCTAACCCTAACTGTCACCCTAACCCTAACCTTAACCCTAATCACAGCAAAGCAAAGTGTAATAAGCCTAAACAAAGCCAAACAGGTTGTTTTGTGTTACAGCTACATAGAAAGAAGAATCTTGGATTTCCCTTATTTCAAGTCGTTTTCTTCGGTGTTAATGTGCATTGACCCAGAAATCGCAAAGTGTGTAATGAGACTAAAATAACGCTTACATATGCGTAGAAAGAAGACGAATAAGCTTTGCTTGGTCTTATTTCAATTCGCATGGTGTTTTGTGGGTGTGCACCGGAATCACCCCCGACCTAAGCAAAAGGGTGTTTTGGGTGCCATCTACATAAAAAAAAGATGATAAAGCTCTGATTGGGTTTATTTCATAGAATCATAGAGTTGGAAGAGACCACAAGGTCCATCGAGTCCAACCCCCTGCCAAGCATATTTCAAATTGGTGTTTTGGGGGTTAGAAAGCACGTTCACTCAAAAATCGCAGAGTGACATTTTTGTTATCAGCCCAAATCAAGCATAGGTGTTTTGTTTCCATTTCAATAGAAGGAGGACAAATAAGCTTGGATTGTTCTTTCGGTGGTCATTCACCCTGATCCTAACCCTAACCCTAACGCTAACCCTAACCCTAACCCTAACGCTAACCCTAACGCTAACCCTAACCCTAACCCGAACCCTAACCCCAACCCCAACCCTAAACCTAACCCTAACCAAAGTTTAATAAGCCTAAACAAAGCCAAACAGGTTGTTTTGTGTTACAGCTACATAGAAAGAAAAATCTTGGTTTTCACTTATTTCAAATCGTTTTCTTTGGTGTTAATGCACATTGACCCAGAAATCGCAAAGTGTGTGTAATGAGACCAATATAACCAAAGTGTGTGTAATGAGGACTTCCGGTCGGTGCCAGCGCTTAATGGCGGTCCTACCTCCGAGCTCCGGAGAAGGACTGCTTCGCAAGTTCGGGTCTTACCCGCTACGGCGAGCGGGGGACCCCTAAAATCTCAGGCGCTGAAGCCTGAGAACAAGGAGACTCGGTGGGCACCTTTGCGCCCCCCGGTACCGTGAAAGAGCCTTTTTAAAGGCTACGGATCGACATCGGGAGTGAGCGCGGTGCTGAGAGTCGCTACCCAGCCTGCGAAGTGAAGCCGCGTCGCCATAAGCGGAGAGCGCCGATTCCTTCCTGAAAAGAAAATTTGGACTGATTTCCCGTGAGTAAGAGCTGAAAAATAATCGGGACCCTTTAAATTTGGAAAATTGGGCTAAAAGCGGGGAGATCAAAATCAAGGAAGTCTGCCTCCCCCCGACTGCATGAAAGTGAAAGCAACGGAACTTTAAACCTGCATCCGTTGAAGCTTGCTTTTTATTTAATCAAACCGGACATTTAGACTTTGGATCTCCCCTCTAGCTAGCAGGGCAGAGGGGAGGTGAAAGAGACTGTAATAACTGCATGATCTATCTGAAGCAAAAACCCTCTGCTGTCTCATTTATTAAAGCACGAAGCGGTCTGCCTTTTAGGACAATAGGACACTGATCTGACTTTTTCCTGCAAACGTGATACAAAGTTTAAATTGCGTTTGGCCACAGTACACTATAAGAAGAAACAGTATAAATTGGGAAACTGTAGCAGTTGATAGCTATAAGCCTCCAGTTACATTCATTCTAGCTGTGTTTTACATCTTTGGATATACTCCTTTGTTTTTTGTATTTGGATATTTTACTCTTTGGCCATTTTGATTTGCTCCCCCTAGAGGGTAAAGTAAAGTAAAGTTTGGTACGGCACAGGACAGTGGAATTTTCCAACAGGGAACAGCTCCCGTGGGAAATGACCTTGACTTTGATATGAGTGGCTCACAAGAAGAGATACTCACAAGGGCCAAAACCAAGCAACAACATCAACAACAGCTGCAGCAGCAACATACAAAGAAAAGAGGCTCAATTTCAGGCATAACTGCTGGACCAGCAGGAACAACAGGACAGGAAAAAGGGACAGCTGCTCCTATGGATGCCGTGACAGAAGCCTTGCTTAAAATAAATCAATCTTTGGAGTCCCTGACAAAACAGACTTCAGAAAATACACAAAAGTTATCAGAAATATCATTAAGACTAAACCAGAATACAGAATCTATAAATAAACTTGTAGAGGAAAACGCTACTACGCGTAAAATTGCCGAAGATGCTAAAGCTGCTGCTGGAGACACACAAGAGAAATTAGAGCCGATTGCTAAGAAGGTCTACGAACATGATGCAACCTTGGCCTTGTGGGAATTACAGAGAAAAGAGAGAAATTTGAAATTAAGATTGATTCCAGAGAACGAAAGAGACAACCTTGCGGAATATCTGACACGGGAGTTTGTCGACTGCTGGGATCTCGAGGAAGACGAATTTAAAATTATAACAGCTTTTAGACTGGGCAAAAAGCAGGACAGAAAGACCCCGAGAGATTGTTTGATTACATTCAGATCTAAGGAGGAAAGAGACAAAATACTAGGACTACACTTTGAAAAGGCCCTGCAAATTGGAAACTCAGCTATACAGATCTTCAAAGACATACCAAAATATATTTTGGATTTAAGAAACTTTTATAAGGATTTGGCTCTTCTGTTAAAGAAAAACGCTATCCGCTTTAGGTGGGAATTTCCACAAGGACTGTCATTTGACCACAAGGGAAAGAAGGTGAAAATAAAGACAATTTAAGACAAAGACAAATTTTTGGCAAGATATCAGGAGGACTTGCAGAAGGGGACTGTGGACGTACTTGCAGAACAGAGGAGAGCACTAGACATTTTGAGTCTTTCGTTTGGACAAAAACCACCACCATCAGAAGAAGAGCAACAACTTGGAGCTGTTGGAGGAGCTCCAGAAAAATAACAAGATGGCTTTGCAATTCCTTAGTTGGAATTGTAATGGGCTCAATGGGCCTTTGAAGAGAAGACAAGTATTTCATATTTTGAACAGAGAACAATTGGACTTGATATGCCTACAAGAAACTCACATAACTAGAGCCCACAGGAGACTACTTACAAATAAAAGATTAGGACAAGAATTTATTTCATCAGATAAAGTCAAGAAAAGAGGAGTTGTAATATATGTGAAAGAGAAATGGGCTCCAAAAATGATATTTAAAGATGACCAAGGGAGATATCTGGCAGTGGAAATACAAGTGCAAGGAGAAAAATTCTTAGTGGTTGGAATTTACGCACCAAATGAAGGTAAATCTGACTTTTTTAAGAGACTTCATGAAACTCTGATGGATTATTTGGATTACAATATGATAATCATGGGAGACATGAATGGTGTGGTCTCCACTAACATGGACAAGGCACTAAGACTAACAGTGAGTAAGGAAGGGAGACTTCCTAAGACCTTTTTTGAAATGACAGAAAACATGGATTTGATAGATATATGGAGAACAAGGAACCCTCTGGAGAGAGAGGGAACCTTTTTCTCTCAAGCGATGACGACCTGGACCAGAATTGACCAAATTTGGATTACTAGTGGCATGGCTCCAAAGATTAAGAAGGTGGAAATCTGCCCAAAAACTTGCTCCGACCATAACGCCGTGAGGATGGAGATGAAACTTACTGCAGCTGGTCAATTTAGATGGAGAATGAATGACACCCTCTTTCGAGACAAGGAGATCCACATGAAGGCCCAAAAAACATTAAAAGACTATTTTGAAATAAATTTGGGGGCCGACGTGGAGAAAAGAGTGATCTGGGACGCAAGCAAAGCGGTGATGAGAGGCTTCTTGATTCAACAAAATTCAATAAAGAGGAAAAAACAAAATGAGAAAAAAGAAAAGATTTTGGAAAAGATAAAGGAAGGAGAGAAAAAACTAAGAATGAAACCAAAGTCCCAGGAGATTTTAAGAGAGATTAAGTTATACCAAACACAATATATGGAACTGATGAATCAAGAGATTGAATGGAAGATAAAGCAAATGAAACAAAAGACATTTGAATCAGCAAATAAATGTGGGAAACTTCTGGCATGGCAATTGAAGAAAAGGCAGAAATTAAATACAGTTACAAGCCTAGAAGTGGATGGAAAGAATATTTCAAGACCCAATGAAATTAGAAATTGCTTTTTGAGCTATTTTAAAAAGCTTTATACTCAAGGCCCGCAAAATGAAGAAGACATAGATAAATTCCTTGATAAATATGGATTACAAAAAATCCCTCAGCAAAGTAAGATGGATCTGAACCAGAGAATATCAGAACAAGAGATAGAGGCTGCCATTCAGAATATGCAACTGGGCAAATCTCCAGGACCAGATGGACTGACTTCTAGATACTACAAATCACTGAAGGAATGGCTGATTCAACCACTAAAAGAAGTCTGTAACGAGATTCTTGAGGGAAAAAGGGCTCCGGAGTCGTGGAAAGAAGCATATATTTCACTCATACCAAAGTCAGAGACTGAAAAGACTCAACTTAAGAACTACCGCCCAATATCACTACTCAATGTGGATTACAAAATTTTTGCAGACATTTTGGCAAAAAGATTTAAAAGAGTTTTGATGGAGAAGATTCATAAGGACCAAGCAGGCTTTCTCCCTAAAAGACACCTGGCAGACAATGTAAGGAATGTAATAGACATTTTGGAAAAGCTAGAGGTGAATATAAACACCAAAGCAGTACTGATTTTTGTGGACGCAGAGAAAGCCTTTGACAATATCTCTTGGAGTTTTATGATAAAGAATCTTCATGGGATGGGGGTAGGTCAAGGTTTTGAGAATGGTATGGCTGCAATATATTCTGAACAAAGAGCCAAATTGATTGTGAACAATGTAGTGACTGAGGAACTTAAGATAGAAAAAGGAACACGACAGGGGTGCCCAATTTCCCCATTACTTTTTATTTCAGTTCTGGAGGTGTTGCTGAATATGATAAGGAATGACCAGCAGATTAAAGGTGTGCAGGTCGGAGCTAAACATTACAAGTTAAGAGCATTTGCAGATGACCTAGTATTGACTTTGCAAGAGCCAAACACTAGTACGAAAAAGGTTTTAGAAATAATACAACAGTTTGGCCAGGTAGCTGGATTTAAATTGAATAAGCAAAAAACCAAAGTTTTAGCGAAAAACCTAACAGATATGGAAAAGGAGAAATTTCAAGAGGAGACAGGGTTGACAGTGGTTAAGAAGGTGAAATACCTAGGGGTTTACTTGACATCTAAAAATGCGAATTTGTATAAGGATAATTATGAAAAATGTTGGTCAGAAATTAAAAAAGATCTAGAAATATGGTCAAATTTGAAATTGTCAATGTTAGGCCGAATTGCAGTGATTAAAATGAATGTATTGCCTAGAATGCTATTTCTGTTTCAGACCTTGCAGATTCTCGACAAGATGGAATGTTTCAAGAGGTGGCAGAAAGATATATCGAAATTTGTCTGGCAGGGCAAAAAGCCCAGAATTAAATTTAAAATATTGACAGACGCTAAAGAAAGAGGGGGGTTTGCCCTGCCGGACTTAAAATTGTATTATGAGGCAGCAGCTTTTTGCTGGCTGAAAGAATGGATGCTCCTCGAGAACACGGACATTTTGGATCTGGAAGGTTTTAATAATGCTTTTGGTTGGCATGCATATCTATGGTATGACAAAGTCAATAGTACCTTCAAAAATCACATTGTTAGAAAAGCATTGTTCAATGTTTGGATAAGATATAAAGATCTGTTGGAAAACAAAACCCCTAGATGGGTGTCACCAGTGGAGGCCAAGGCAGTGAAGAAACTCAATATGGAGGTCGGATGGCCGAAGTATTGGGAAATTTTGGAACAGGATGGAGATAAGTTCAAATTACAAAGTCATGAGAAATTGAAACATAAAGTACAAAATTGGTTTCAATATCACCAAATAATGGAGTTTTTCAAACAGGACAGGAAAATTGGCTTCCAGGTGGAAAAATCAAAACTAGAAACTGAATTGTTAGAACCCAATACTAAGAATTTATCTAGAATGTATAACTTGTTGCTGAAATGGAATACACAGGATGAAACAGTCAAATCGGCTATGATTAAGTGGGCACAAGATGTTGGTCATAACATTATGTCAGCAGACTGGGAATGGTTATGGAACACCGGTATCAAATTTACGGCATGTAATGCCTTAAAGGAAAATATTATGAAAATGGTTTACAGGTGGTACATGACCCCAGTCAAGCTGGCAAAAATTTACCATTTGCCCGATAACAAATGTTGGAAATGTAAAGAGACTGAAGGTACCTTCTATCACCTTTGGTGGACGTGCCCGAAGATTAAGGTTTTCTGGGAAATGATCTATAATGAAATGAAAAAGGTACTTAAGTGTACTTTTCCTAAAAATCCAGAGGCCTTTCTCTTGGGCATTGTCGGCCAATTGGTGCCAAAGAAGGATAGAACTTTCTTTATGTATGCTACAACAGCAGCAAGAATACTCATCGCAAAGTATTGGAAGACACAAGATCTACCTACTCTGGAAGAATGGCAGATGAAAGTGATGGACTATATGACACTGGCCGAGATGACAGGCAGAATCCGTGACCAACGAAAAGAGACGGTGGAAGAAGAATGGAGAAAATTTAAAAGTTATCTTAAGGACTATTATAAACTTAATGAATGTTAAAGTGTTGTGGTTCTTAGAAACAAAGGGATGCAGGGATATAAGATCAGAATACAGAGAGGACTAAGATGACAGAGGTTGGAAAGTAACAATTGGGAGTTGCTATAAAAGTTTGGATATTGGGATGCAGAAAGGGGAGGTATGGGGAAGTCCAAGAAAAGAGGTTTATGAAATTATGTTATGAAATTATACGTGTATGTTTGTCTTTTTAAGTGTTTGTTTGTTTTCTAAAAACTCTGTAAAACCAATAAAAATTTTATAAAAAAAAACAAAAAACAAAGTGTGTGTAATGAAACCAAAATAACACAACACTGTTGTCAGGGGCTCAGGAACAGAGGTACAGGGGAGAGAGAAAATGGAGAGCGAAGGGGAAGAATCTGAGGGCAGCGTAGGGGAGTATGACAGCGACCCGAGAGATTTCATGAGCTTCTCCAGCGAATCAGAAGATTCCCAGAAGGAGGCGCCGATGGTCAGGGCAAGGGGGGTCCCAGGGGGAACACACCAGAAACAAGGGGCCAGCGGGGACTCCCAAAGCAGCAGCGGGAGATCAGGACCAGCTTCCCAACCAGAGCGTAGTGGGGGGGAAGAGTCTCAGGTGTCTGGACCAGCGTCTCCTCCAGCAGGGAGAGAAGATGAGTCAGGGCTGACCACGCCTCTATCGGAGAGTGGGGGAACGGAGGGGAGGTCAGGTCCAGCTAGCCTCCCAGAAGGGGGAAGCAGTGACAGGAGCAGTGTAACGGTCAGGAGGAAGGTTGCCAGCTGGGCGCGAGCGCCAAGTTCGAATGTACAGGCGCGGGGGACAGCAGAAAACCCGGATTGGGAGGCAGGTCCTAAAGCCCGCCAGAGACAGGGGGAAGACTCAGGGGACTCAGCGTCAGATGAGTCTAGGAAGGGTGAGACCCCAGCTGACAGGCGGAGCCAGAGGAGGAAAGAGCAAAGGACGAGGTGGAGCAAGGCTAGAGTCTTAAACTGGTGTCTGGGGGGAGGAGATTCAGACGGAGCTTCGACGGTCTAGAGTTTCAGACGTAGAGCTGCGCGCTATGGTTGTGAAGGTGAAACTGAACTTCAATAAAGACTTTTGTATATAACAACGAACTGGCGTTGGTCCTTTGTGAGCTGGGACCTCGGGCAGCTCTGACAACCATCTTTTTGTTTCCATATGCGTTGAAAGAAGACGAATAAGCTTTGATTGGGCTTATTACAATTCGCATGGTGTTTTTTGGGTGTGCACCGGAATCACCACCGACCTAAGCCAAAGGGTGTTTTGGGTGCCATCTACATAAAAAAAAGATGATAAAGCTCTGATTGGTTTTATTTCAAATTGGTGTTTTGGGGATTAGAAAGCACGTTCACTCAAAAATAGCAGAGTGACATTTTTGTTATCAGCCCAAATCAAGCATAAGTGTTTCGGTTCTATGTCAATAGAAGGAGGACGAATAAACTTGGATTGTTCTTTCGTGGTCATTCACCCTAACCCTAACCCTAACCCTAACCCTAACCCTAACCCTAACCCTAACCCTAACCTTAACCTTAACCTTAACCTTAACCTTAACCCTAGCCCTAGCCCTAGCCCTAACCCTAACCCTAACCCTAACCCTAACCCTAACCCTAACCCTAACCCTAACCGTAAGTGTCAGAGCTGCCCGAGGTCCTAGCTCACAAAGGACCAACGCCGGTTCGTTGTTATATACAAAAGTCTTTATTGAAGTTCAGTTTTGCTTTCACAACCGCAGCGCACAGCTCTACGTCTGAAACTCTAGACCACTGAAGCTCCGTCTGAATCTCAGCAGTTGAAGAAGGAGCAAAAAGGGTTTTCTTGTGTGTGTGTGTTTCTTTGTGGCTGATTAGCTGTTCTCCCTGTGCAAAGGTCAGAGGGGGCAGGGTTTCTGTTGAGGCAGGGGATTAGCTGTGGGAGGAGCTTATCAGACCTAGCAGGGCAGCAGTTGAAGAAGGAGCAAAAAAGGTTTTCTTGTGTGTGTGTGTGTTTCTTTGTGGCTGACTAGCTGTTCTCCCTGTGCAAAGGTCAGAGGGGGCAGGGTTTCTGTTGAGGCAGGGGATTAGCTGTGGGAGGAGCTTATCAGACCTAGCAGGGCAGCAGTTGAAGAAGGAGCAAAAAAGGTTTTCTTGTGTGTGTGTGTGTGTGTGTGTGTGTGTGTGTGTTTCTTTGTGGCTGATTAGCTTTTAGATTTAGGGGAGCTAGTCTGAAACGTTTGTTGGGGGAGACCTAGGTTGTTTTTTTTCTTGTGGGGGGAGTTATTTGTCCTGTGTTCACGCTTTTTATGATGGAGGACCGCTGTAGCCACCCCCAACGACATGTTCTCAGAATGGAGGGGGAGGGAACAGCTGCAGTCGCCTGCAGTTCCTGCACAATGTTTGCCATCTTGCCAAAGGTTGCAGGCAGCTTTACCTGCAGCAATTGCATGTTGATTGCCCTCTTAAAAGACAAAGTCCAGCAACTGGGGGAACGTGTAGCTACGCTCCAAAGAATTAGAGAGCTGGAGCTCTTCTTGGAAGCAACAGAGCACACCGTCTCCACCAAGGAGGAGACAGGGGACTCCCCTGAGAAGGAGGCTAGTTCACCAACACAGGAGCCAGATATATGGAGAAATGTGACTCAAAGAAGTAGGAGGCCCAGGGTTCGCTCTGATTGTTTAGAAATACACAGTCGCTTTGAGGTCCTCTCCCCTAGCATGGAAGACGAAGAGCAGACTCCATTTGAGGATCTCTCCCTCATTACAGTCGATCAGGTATATGATGACGAGCAGCAAAGTCAGTCCTCAGGGAATGTGCAGGCGACCTTGGAACGGACAGCTCACGGAAGAACCCCGACCAAACCCAAGAGGAGGCGTGTAGTGGTGATAGGGGATTCCCTACTGAGGGGAACAGAAGCAGTGATCTGTGGGCCTGACAAGATGTCACGGGAACTGTGCTGTCTCCCCGGGGCTAAGATCCAAGATGTAACTGAACGACTGCAAGGAATCATAAAACCCACTGACAAATACCCCTTCCTCTTGGTTCATGTGGGAACCAATGACACTGCAAGCAATAGCCCCCAGAAGATCAAAAGAGACTACGAGGCTCTCGGCAGGAAATTGAAGCAACTAAATGCACAAATTGTCATCTCATCTGTCCTCCCAGTTGAAAGACGTGGCCCAGGGAGAGAGGGAAAAATAGTGGAAGTGAACAGCTGACTTCGTAAATGGTGTAAACAGGAACGGTTGGGATTGTTAGATCACAGACTGCAGTTTCTTGAAAATGGACTTCTGGCAAGCGATGGGCTGCACCTCACAACGGTTGGGAGAAATGTTTTTGCCAAAAATCTCAGAAACCTCATCAGGAGGGCTTTAAACTGACTAATGTGGGGGAGGGAGACAGTGCTCCTGAAGGTAGGAGTCTATCAATTGATGAAGATGATCATCCAAATGTCATAGACCAAATGGAGCAAACAGCACGCAGACCTAGTGGTGGGAGAAAAAAAATCCTTAAATAAGAGACACGGGGGAATGATTAATGGACTTCAATGTCTGTACACTAATGCACAAAGCATGGGAAATAAACAAGATGAGCTTGAGCTCTTGGTACAGCAAACTAAATATGACATAATAGGCATCACTGAAACCTGGTGGGATAAGTCCCACGATTGGAATGTAATAATGGGGGGATACAAACTATTTCAGAGAAACAGACTAGACAAGAAAGGAGGAGGAGTGGCGTTATATGTCAGGGATGTGTATACCTGTGAAGAGATCCAAGATTTAGAACCTCAAAGCCAAAGTGAGAGCATTTGGGTCAAAATTAAGGGAGAGAAGAATAACAGAGACCTCATTGTGGGAGTTTACTATAGATCCCCAAGCCAAACGGAGGACATAGATGATGCCTTCCTGGAACAGATGGCCAAGCATGCAAAAGGAAGGGAGATAGTAGTAATGGGGGACTTCAATTACCCGGATATTTGTTGGACGTCAAACTCAGCCAAGAGCATAAGGTCAAACAGATTCCTCACTGGCCCAAAAAATAAAAAATTCGTAGGAGACTGCCTAATTATATTCAAAGATAAGGAAATAAAAAATAAGATTCTCCACAAGAATAGAGAGAAAAGATTTAATATTGGAGGAAATAATATAATAATTTTCAAAGACATTCCTGTCAGACTTCTAAAGCGTAGAGACTCCTACAAAGAATTGGTACAGATACTCAAAAGAAATAATATTGAGTTTAAATGGGAGTTTCCGGAAGGCGTCTCCTTTACATATAGGAGCAAGAGACAAAAATTGACAAATCCAGGAGAAACAGATAAATTCCTAAGGAAATATAAAGAGCTAAAACCGCAAAGAGAGGAGGGTAGAGGGGGGGGCGGGATTGGGGGGGACTCGGGGGGGGGGAGAGCTCGGGGGGAGGGGGAGGAGAGAGGAGGGACTGAAGAGGAAGTTTAAAAGGAATCAACAGCTGTTCTTCCCTTCCCCATAATTAAATCGTAATGGCGTTAAAGGTGTTTAGTTGGAATGTCAATGGGATGAATGATAAAGGAAAAAGGAACCGAATCGAGCACATTCTGAAGAAGGAAGGTTTGGACGTCATCTGTCTCCAAGAGACACACATAGCGAGGAAACATAAAAGAACTCTGATTAATCAAAGACTGGGGAATGAATTTATATCCTCAGACCAGAGTAAAAAGAGGGGAGTGGTTATTTATATAAATAAACAAATCGAAGCGAAACACCTATTTAAAGACGAAGAAGGAAGGATATCAGCAGTACAAATAAATTGGCAGGGAGAAAAGATAATAATAGCCGGAATATATGCGCCCAATGTAAATAAGTCAGAATTTTATGGGAGGCTGGAAGAAAGGCTATCTGACTACGCCGACCAGAAAATCATACTATTAGGAGATATGAACGGCGTGGTGTCGTTAGAACTGGACAGATTGAGGGATACAAAGAGTAAAGAAGGGAAACTGCCTAGAACTTTCTTCTCTTTGGCCCAAAACTGCAATTTAGTAGACATTTGGAGGTTCAAATACCCCCTAGAAAAGCAATATACCTTCCATTCAGAACCTAATGATTCATCATCAAGATTAGACCAGATATGGATTTCGAAAGAGCTAGTCCCAAGATCTGTACGGGTGGAGATCCAGGTCAGAACAATCTCGGACCATAACCCAATAAAAATGGAATTGAAAGGGCAAGAAAGCAGACTAATCAGATGGAAACTGAAGGATTATCTGTTGGATGACCAAGAGGTAGTAGAAAAGGCTCAAATCAGACTAAAAGAATACTTCGAAGATAACTTAGGCAATAATATAAAGCCAAGGGTGGTATGGGATGCAGGTAAGGCGGTGATGCGGGGTTTTTTTATCCAACAGAGTGTAATCAAGAACAAAAAAAGGGAAAAAGGGAAAAAAGAAATTATACAACAATTAGCAGAGAACGAGCAGAAACTAATTAAAAACCCAAAAAATAAGAAAATAAAAGAGAACATAAAAGTCTTACAATCCCAATATACAATGCTGATAAACAGAGAGATAGAATGGAAAATTAAAAGACTGAAACAGAGGAATTTCGAACATGCTAACAAAACAGGGAAGTTACTAGCCTGGCAGCTGAAAAAGAGAAAGGAACAAAATACGATAAACAGGATAGTGGTGGAAGGAGTAGAGATAAACAAACCTAAAGAAATAAGGAGAGCCTTTTTGGACTTCTATGGAGGACTTTTTAGAAATACAGAAAAGAATCAGACGAAAGAAATAGAGAGATATCTTATATCTAAGAACATTAATAAAATCCCCGCAGTGGATAAAGCAAAACTAAACGCCCCAATCGAGGCGGAGGAAATAAAAGCAATAATAAAAGACTTAAAAAATGGGAAAGCCCGACTTCCGGAGGCGGCGCGAAATAAGTAATGGCGGTCCTCTTTGCGCTGCGAAGAGGGGCTCCGCAGGAAAGGGTCGTTCGCTGCGGCAAAGCGACGACCCATTAAGATAAACCACGAGCAGAGTGAGCTCGTGGCCGTGGGATCCGGCGGGCACCTAGAGCGACCCCCAAAACGAAGAAGGGTCCCCGTAAGGGGGTCCGGAAGCGCGGAGGGGAAGCGGTGCTGTGGATTCATCGCTCTTTCTGCGGGAGTGAAGCCGCGCGGCTGTTGCTGATGAGCGCCGATCTTTCTTCCTTAAGAATTGGACTCTAAATCATCTACTCGTGAGTAAGAAGAGTATTAATTTCGGGACTGTAAATTGAAAATTTGGCTGAAAGCGGGAGACGAGAAAAAGGAAGTCCGTCTCCCGGTAGTGCTAAGAGATCAAAGGCAAAGGAATTGACAAGCTGGAAGCAATAGAAAGGGACTTTAAAACGGGAAGTATCATGCGTCTGGTGGAGATAGTAACTGAAGGGAAAGGCAAGTTTTTATTTTTCTATCTGTTATTGTGTTGATTTTACTGGAGGATCCTCTCCTTTACTGGACTCTAAAAACTCCAAAAACCCCAGGGGCTGGCAGGGGGAAAAAGGCTGTTTTGCGGATACATATACAAAGTTGAAATGGATACATAGAGGCATCATTGGTGGATACAATTAAATAACTGTATCTTGCATCTTTAGAAAAACTATTGTGGCAATATTGAAAGGGCTCTGCCAGTGGAAAAAAAGTTTTCTCTAAGGACTATTGTTAATTTACTTAACTGCAGGAACTTTAATGGCGACTGAAACTTTCTTTCTTCTTTCCTGAACTGCAACAACACTCCCTCTAGTGGAGTTTGGGATTTACAAATTCCTGAGAACCAACTTTGTTTTGACTCTCTGTGGTTTGGTTATCTACTTTGAGGCCTGCCTTTCCCATGGAACATTTGACAGCTTGACCTTGAATCCAAAGACAGGTGTGGAATGAGTGGCCCACCAAAAACAAGAGCTGCGTCGAAAGCAGGAAAAGGCCAATTAGTACAAACAACTCTGATTTCTCAGGCTCGCAGATCTTCAGTCCCTGCTGTCTTACAGGGAGCTGTACCTTCAACAACAGCTCCATCTAAGGAAGCTGAACAGCCAACAACTGAGGATATGGCAGCAGGGGGATCTGGCACTCTTTTAGAGGAAATGCTACAACAATTTGCAATTTTGAACAAAAAGGTTGATGACCAAACTGCAAAAATTGACTTAGCTACATCTTCAATCACTAAACTTTCTGAACAGGTGGCTAAGCATTCACAAGACATTGGGAATTTAAAGGACGCTACATCTGAAAATCGGAAATTGGCCGAGGCTGCGAATGAAAAAGCAGGTCAAGCAATTCAGAAAGTGGATGAATTGAAAGGAGAAGTAAGGCCGCTTCACAAACATATTAGCGAACAGCAGGCCTACCTGTCTATGGTGGAACTGAGAAACAGGGAAAATAATTTGAGATTACGCTCTATCCCAGAGATTGAGAAAGAGGACTTGACCGGCTTTTTGACAGCAGAATTTTCTAAATTCTGGGGTATAGAAGAAGATACAGATTTTAAAATAACAACTGCATTTAGACTGGGAAGAGTTGCCAAGAAAGACAGGCCTAGAGATTGTTTGATCATCTTAAGGACCAAGCAAGAGAGAGACAAACTACTTGACCTACACTTCAATAAAGCACTTGAGATCCAGGACAGAAGAGCACAAATTTACAAGGACATTCCTAAACAACTACTGGATCTCAGATCTAACTACACCGACCTAGCTGGACTTTTGAGAAGCAACGGAATACCTTACAGGTGGGAGTTTCCACAAGGCCTATCATTTAACTACAAAGGAAAGAAGATTAAAATCAAAACGAAAGAGGATAGCCAGAAGTTTCTACACGATCACGGAGAAGACCTGCAGAAGGGAACAGCAGTTCCTTGGCCTCCACCTGAGTCTGGGAAAGAGCCAGCACCCTCGGATTTAGACAAGAAAGAAGACACCCCATAAAGAGCAACAACAGATTGATACAGGATGTCTCTACAGCTGTATAGCTGGAATATTAATGGCGCAAATTCCCCGGAGAAACGCAAAAGGATTTTTCATATTTTGAAGAAGGAACATTTGGATATAATCTGTCTGCAAGAAACTCACGTGACCAGGCTTCACAGGAAAGTGTTAATAAACAAAAGATTAGGCCAAGAATTCATCTCATCAGACAGAGTTAAAAAGAGAGGAGTGGTGATCTATGCAAAAGAGAATCTATCACCAAAATTTTTGTTTAAAGATGAACAAGGAAGAATCCTGGCAATTGAAATACAAATCCAAGGAGAAAAAGTTTTGATATTAGGAATCTACGCACCAAATGAGGGGAAATCAGAATTCTACAAGAAGCTTCATGAGACATTACTGGACTATCTGGACTATTCTAACATCATTATGATGGGAGACATGAATGGGGTGGTCTCTACCTATATGGACAAGTCACAGAACCAGAACCTGACTAAAGATGGAAGACTACCAAAAACTTTCTTCGAACTAACTGACAATATGGACCTGATTGATCTATGGAGGACGAGAAACCCCCTAGGTAAAGAAGGAACTTTCTTTTCTGAGGCTCATCTGTCATGGACAAGAATCGACCAAATTTGGACAACTAGAGGGCTGGCACCTAAGACCACAAGAGTAGAAATCTGCCCAAAGACATGCTCCGACCACAACGCTCTGAAAATGGAAATGAGATTTACTACTGCCGACTCCTTCAGATGGAAAATGAATGACAACCTGCTAAGAGATCAAGAGATTGTAAAGAAGGCCCAAAAAACTTTAAAGGACTACTTTGAATTTAACCTCAACACCTCGGTGGATAAAAGAATAATCTGGGACGCAAGTAAAGCTGTTATGAGAGGGTTTCTGATACAACAAAACACGATCAAGAAAAAACTTTGGAATGGGAAAAAGGATAAGATATTAGAGAAGATAAGAGTTGGAGAGAAAAAATTAAGATTGAATCCAAAATCAAAAGAGACTTTAAGAGAAATTAAATTTCACCAGTCACAATATATGAAATTGATTAACCAAGAAGTGGAATGGAAAATCAAACAAATGAACCAAAGATCTTTTGAATCTGCGAATAAATGTGGGAAGCTGCTAGCCTGGCAGTTGAAAAAGAGACAAAAATTAAATTATGTTACCAATCTAGAAGTTGAAGGAAAAAATATCCAGAAACCGGGAGAAATTAGAAAGTGTTTCCAGAAATACTTTAAAAAACTGTACACCCAAGGGCCTGAGGAAGTGACTGAGATAGAACAATTCTTGAAAGATAATGGCCTACCAGAATGTCAGGGAACTGCCATCGGAGCATCAGGTGGTGGAGGGGCTCAGGGAGGAAGAAAGAGACTCAACAGCTGAAGAAGGAACCAGCAGGGGGAGGAGTGGTTCTCTGAGGGAATGCGAGCAGGAGGGAGGGCTCAGAGACGCTTCCAGCGAGAACAGTGGGGAGGTATCTGAGTCTCCCATAGGGAGACCCACACCTCGCCGGAAACTGTCACGCCGTGAGTCCAGGAGACGCGTTTCCGTTAAGGAGCTTCTTTGCTGGAAGCGCTTCCGCAGACAGCCACTGTTAGACTCTACGAGTGACTAGAGCAGACATGTTTGAGGAGCTCTGTCACACACAGAGGTTTGTGGAGCCGCACAAACTCTGAGGGAGCACGATTTTACGCACAAGCAGCTAATCATCCCATTACAGCAGTCTGACAGTCTCTGTACGCTGCCTGTGCAGGAGAAAGCATCATGAGCGAACCAGCCGGAACCGGAGGAGCAGGGGTTGGGGCTGGTCCAAGCTTGGAAGAAAGATACCGAGCGTTGGAAGTCCAACTTGCGCTGCAGACGGCGAGGCTTGAGGAGAGAAGGGCTCAGGATGCAGACAAGAAGGGGAGAGCCACCCAATTCCCCAGAAAGGTACCAGGATTGGTGCAGAAGTTTGGGGGGGACCCCAAGGATTACCATGCCTTTAGGACAGAGATGCAATATGCCATTAATGTGCAGTTTGATGAGTTCCCTGATGAGGAATCGCGAGTTGCTTTCGTAATTGGGCATCTTGAGAAAGGGGCGCGAGACTGGGTTCGACCCCTAATGGCAACGCACAATGACGTCCTAAAGGACACGATGAAGTTCTTTCGTGCAATGGATATCATGTTTTCCAGCGATATTGAGGAAGGGGTGGTGCGCAGACAGCTAATGGCTTGCAAGCAGGGAAGCCGATCTGTCCGTGAGTACTGGACTGAGTTTACCATGCTGGTTCACAGATTGGGTTGGGATTTATCGGCGGCACCCATTCAGATGCTATTTGAAGAAGGTCTTTCTTCGGCTGTGAAAGACGAGCTGTCCCGGAGCCCCAGGGCGGTGTCTATGGATCAGCTGACCAAATCTGCGCTGACCATAGGAGCGCGTCAGGAGGCAAGAGCCTTGGAGAGGCGGGAAGGGAGAGGGGAACGTTGGAAGGAGTTCCGCATTCCAGACATTCCTGAGCCAGCTTTCCCGCCGGCAGAGCCGATGGAAATCGGAACAGCGCGCGCGCGCGCATTTTCAAAACCCAGTGAGGGGGCTAAGAAGGAGGGAAAGGGCGCCCGGAAATGCTATCTCTGCCAACAGCCAGGACACTTTGCCAGAGTCTGCCCCCAGAGGAAGGAATGGCAAGGGATGGTGGGAGCTGTTGAGGGAGGAGAGCAGGGAGAAACGGAGCAGGTAAAAGCCAACGCCTGGTTGCCACAGTCGGGGCACTGCAGCCAGGCCAAAGAGCAGTGAAAGTGCCCGTGCCAGAAGCTCCTCAACCTGCTCTAGTGATTGAAGTGTCGCTAGAGCTGCAAAATGGACACCCCCTAAAAATAAAGGCGCTGTTGGACTCAGGCAGCTCCTGCAATTTTATGAGCAAGGAGTTTGCTGCTGAACACCAGATACAGACGATCCCTTTAAGCAACCCCCTGCAGGTGACCACGATCGATGGCAGGGAGTTGTTGGGAGGAGGAGTCAGCTTGCAGACCGTCCCAATGATAATGAGGGTGGCAAGGCACACAGAACTGATAGCGTTTAATGTGGCCACCTTGGGAGGCGCTCCCATTATTTTGGGAATGAGCTGGCTAGCGCTACATGATCCGCTGGTGGGCTGGCATCAAAGAGTGGTTTCCTTTGGTTCAGCACATTGCTTAGAACACTGCAAAGGGGAAAAGGGTTCAGCAGGGGCCCAAGCCACCCTAGCAGGGACTGAAGTAATGGAGAAGGTGAAGGTACCACCACAGTATGCAGATCTCAGCGACGTGTTCAGCGAGAAGGAAGCTGACCAACTACCCCCGCATAGGCCCTTTGATTGCCAGATCAATTTACTCCCTGGAGCACAGCTTCCTGTGGGCAAGTTGTATGCCATGTCAGACAGAGAAATGCAGGAGTTGCGAGAGTTTATTGACAAGAACCTGAAGAGAGGCTTCATCAGAGAGTCCAAAGCAGCGGGGGGTAGCCCAGTGTTTTTTGTGGATAAAAAGCACACGGACAAGCCGAGACTTGTATGTGATTTCAGGCGGTTAAATGCAGTGACAGAACCAGTGACTTTCCCTATGCCCAGGATTGATGATATTTTGACCCGGGTGAGGAAGGGAAAGATTTTTACAAAGCTGGATCTAAGGGGGGCGTACAACCTGATACGTATAAGGAAAGGGGATGAATGGAAAACCACCATGTTTACCCCTTTGGGGGCGTTTGAATATCTCGTTATGCCTTTTGGATTACAAGCAGGCTCAGCGTGCTTTCAATCTTTTATGAACCACGTACTGGGTCCTTTGCTCTACAAGAATTGCGTTGCCTTCCTAGATGATGTGTTGGTGTATTCGGAGAATGAGGAGCAACATGTGAGAGACGTCAGAGAAGTGTTGAGCAGGCTGCAAGCCAACAGGCTGTGGGTGAAACTGGAGAAGTGTCAGTTTCATACCAAGGAGGTGGAATTCCTGGGGTACCGCCTGTCAGACAAGGGATTGGCCATGGATCCCGGCAAGGTGCAGGCAGTGCTGGACTGGAAAACACCCAAAACCAAGAAGGATGTGCAGAGGTTCCTAGGGTTTGGAAACTTTTATCGTAAGTTCATCCGAAACTTCGCCCACCTGACGGCGCCCATTACGGACTGTCTCAGCAGTAAAAAGAAGTTTGTATGGACGGCGGAGGCGGAGCGAGCGTTTGAGGAACTGAAAGGGGCCTTCGCCTCTGAAGAACAACTTCTGCATGTGGACTTACAAAAGAAGCTGAGGGTCGAAACAGACGCATCTGACAGAGCCATAGGGGCGGTGCTTCTTCTGCAGCCGGGGAAGGAGGAGTCAGAGTGGCGACCGTGTACCTTCTTTTCGCGAAAGCTGAACAAATCCGAGAGGAACTACACGGTGTACGACCGGGAACTTCTTGCTATTCATGAGGCTTTCCGGAGATGGAGGCACCTGCTAATTGGTGCACAACATAAGGTGCAAGTGTGCACGGACCATAAGAATCTAGAGTATTGGAGAACTGCGCGAGTGCTCAACCAACGGCAGTTGAGATGGGCCCAGGAGTTCTCCAAATTTAACTTTGAGATTTGTTACGTGCCAGGCCCAGAGAACGTTAGGGCGGACGCTCTCTCACGCAAACCTGAATATTTGGAGGGGGAGGGAGCACCCGAAGAGACCCATGTCATTCCAGAGGACCGCTGGGTGTGTGGGGCGGCATTGGTGGGGCAAAGGGAATTGGTAGAGGGAACGGTGCATGATGAATACGCCCAGGACAAACTCAGGGGTCTCAGGAGGGAGGGAGACAAACCCGGGGGTTTTGAGGAGAGAAACGGGGCATTGTACTACAAGGGAGCGTTATATATACCCGAAGGGGAATTGAGGGAGAAGGTACTCAAGCAACTGCACGATAGCCCCACAGCAGGGCATTTTGGGCAACACAAAACCATGTGGCTGGTTACCAGGGAATTTTGGTGGCCCAAGGTCAGGGAAGATGTGCGGGAGTATGTGAGAGGGTGTGAACAATGCCAACGAGCCAAGGGGGAGAGGCGGGCACCGGCAGGTTTATTAGAACCACTACCCACACCTGAAAGACCGTGGGAAGCAGTGGCAATAGATTTCATGACTGATCTGCCAAGGTCTAGAGGGAAAACAGCCATCATGGTTGTGGTAGACCTGTTAACTAAAATGGCCCACTTTATAGCCTGCTCACATGCGGTCACAGCAGAAGAAACAGCTAAATTGTTTGTAGAAAATGTGTTTAGGTTGCATGGCGCCCCCTTGAGGGTGGTTTCAGACCGAGGGAAACAATTTACTTCCAGGTTCTGGAGGAAGCTCATGAGCTTACTGCGTGTAGAGGTTAATTTCTCAACGGCCCGTCATCCAGAAACCAACGGGCAGGCGGAAAGAGCTAATGGTGTTCTCCAGCAATATTTGAGGTGTTATGTGAATGACAGAGAGAATGATTGGGTGGAGAAGCTGGCGTTGGCAGAATTTGCCTACAACAATGCAGAGAACGTGTCCACGGGGATGAGCCCCTTTTTGGCTAATTACGGGTGCCATCCCAGAGCCTTCCCAGGGGGGGAAGGGGTGAACTGGAGCGTTCCAGCTGCAGAACAGTTCGTTGAAGAAATGGAAGCGATCCATCGCCAGCTCCAACTCAACTTAAACAGGGCTAAGGAGGAATATAAGAGGCAGGCAGACAAAAGCAGAAGGGAAGGTGAAAGCATTAGGGTGGGGGACCAGGTGTGGCTGTCAACCCAAGGGTTGCCATTCAAAGGGGGTTGTAAGAAGTTAAGACCCAAAAGGCTGGGCCCATTTGAAGTCATGCAGCAGGTCAACCCAGTGGCTTTCAGACTCCGGTTACCGAACCACATGAAGCTGCACCCAGTTTTCCACAGGTCGTTGCTGTCACCGTATAAAGGGGACCGAGAAGGGAGGGTCACTAGGGGGCCAGCAATGGAGGAGAAGGAACACAGCTACCATGTAGCGGAGATCCTCGATTCCAGGTGGAAGGGAGATCAAGTAGAGTATTTGGTAATGTGGGAAGGGGAACCGGAGTCGGAAAACACCTGGGTTAGGGCAGAGGATGTCAATGACGAAGTTTTAATAGAAACTTTTCATCAGAGGTTCCCACGTAAACCTCAGCCTGTAGCGAGGTTCCGGAGGGAATACTTTGCCACCACCGACGAAGAAGAGGAGTTGGAGGGGTTCACAGATTCCGAAGAGGAGGAGGATTCAGCGAGCCAGGACGGCGATCGATGGAGGGAATTGTTCGAGACGTCTGAAGATGAAGAAGTTTCTTTTCGGGGTTTTAACCCTTCACCTCCCAGGGGAGAGGAAATGGGAGGGGGTGAGGGGGGCCCTGGAGGGGAGGTGGATGTCAGGGAACTGCCATCGGAGCATCAGGTGGTGGAGGGGCTCAGGGAGGAAGAAAGAGACTCAACAGCTGAAGAAGGAACCAGCAGGGGGAGGAGTGGTTCTCTGAGGGAATGCGAGCAGGAGGGAGGGCTCAGAGACGCTTCCAGCGAGAACAGTGGGGAGGTATCTGAGTCTCCCATAGGGAGACCCACACCTCGCCGGAAACTGTCACGCCGTGAGTCCAGGAGACGCGTTTCCGTTAAGGAGCTTCTTTGCTGGAAGCGCTTCCGCAGACAGCCACTGTCAGACTCTACGAGTGACTAGAGCAGACATGTTTGAGGAGCTCTGTCACACACAGAGGTTTGTGGAGCCGCACAAACTCTGAGGGAGCACGATTTTACGCACAAGCAGCTAATCATCCCATTACACAGAACTATCTCAAGAGAAGAGATCAATCTTGAATTGTAAAATAACACAACAGGAAATCGAGGTTGCCATACAGAACATGCAGCTAGGCAAATCTCCAGGCCCTGATGGACTTACCTCCAAGTACTACAGGATGTTAAAGGACTACTTGACACAACCATTAATGGAGGTTTGTAACCAGATTATGGGGGGAGGGAGGGCACCAGAAACGTGGAAAGAAGCATTCATCACATTGATACCTAAAGTGGAAACTGAAAAGACTCAACTCAAGAACTACCGTCCCATCTCACTCCTAAATGTGGATTACAAAATATTTGCAGACATTTTGGCAAATAGATTTTAAAAGGTTTTAAATGAAGTAATTCATAAGGACCAAGCAGGCTTTCTCCCAGGTAGACATTTGTTTGATAACACTAGGAATATTATCGATATTCTGGAACTTTTACAAACAAATATTAACACTAAAGCAGTGTTAATTTTTATTGATGCGGAGAAGGCCTTTGACAATATTTCTTGGAAATTTATGAAGAAAAACTTGGAAGGGATGGGAGTGGGAAGGGGGTTTGAGAACGGAATAGAAGCAATCTATTCCGAACAAAAAGCTAAGTTGATAGTGAACAATGTGGTGACAGAAGAACTTCAGATTGAAAAAGGAACACGTCAGGGGTGCCCCCTGTCCCCTTTATTGTTTATTTCGGTCCTGGAGGTTTTGCTGAACATGATAAGGAAGGACCGGCAGGTACAAGGAATACGGGTCGGAGTGAAACAATATAAACTGAAAGCATTTGCAGATGACTTGGTTTTAACATTACAGGAGCCAGAATCTAGTACAAAAAGAGTTCTGGAACTGATCCAGAAATTTGGTCGGGTGGCGGGTTTCAAGTTGAACAAACAAAAAACTAAGGTGCTAGGGAAAAATTTGACAGCTACTGAAACAGAAGGGTTTCAGAAGGAAACAGAACTAAATATTGTTTAAAAAGTGAAATACCTGGGGGTCAATCTCTCTTCCAAGAACTTGAATTTATTTAAAGATAATTATGAGAAATGTTGGTTAGAAGTTAAAAAAGATTTAGAAATTTGGTCAAGACTGAAATTATCCTTGTTAGGCCGAATTGCAGCTATAAAAATGAACGTTTTGCCAAAGATGTTGTTTTTGTTTCAGGCCTTGCAGATTGTGGACAAAGTGGAATGTTTTGGAAAGTGGCAGAAGGATATCTCTAAATTTGTCTGGCAGGGCAAAAAGCCCCGAATAAAGTTTAAAATACTAACTGATGCAAAGGAGAGAGGGGGGTTTGCCCTGCCGGACTTAAGGTTATATTACGAAGCTGCAGCCTTCTGCTGGATGAAAGATTGGATTTTGTTAGAAAACACTGATGTCCTGGATCTGGAAGGCTTTAATAACTCGTTAGGTTGGCATGCGTATTTGTGGTATGACAAGGCAAAAACACATGGAATGTTCAAAAACCATATTGTCAGAAAAGCAATATTTATGGTCTGGAAAAAATACAAAGACTTATTAGAAAGCAAAACTCCGAGATGGGTATCACCAATAGAGGCCAAGGCTTGGAAAAAACCCAATATGGAGGCCGGCTGGCCGAAATATTGGGAAATAATAGAAAAAATTGGAGATAACTGGAGGTTGCAGAGCTTTGAAAGGTTAAAGGGTAAAGTGCAAGATTGGCTCCATTATGCCCAAATTAATGAGGTTTTTAAGCTAGATAAAAAAACAGGATTCCAGGTGGAAAAATCGAAACTTGAGACAGAATTGTTAGAACCAAAGACCAAGCTATTATCGAGAATGTATAACTTGCTGCTTAAATGGAACACTCAGGATGAGACAGTTAAATCAGCCATGATAAAATGGGCTCAGGACATTGGTTATAACATCATGTCTGAGGACTGGGAAAGGTTATGGACCACCGGTATGAAGTTTACGGCATGTAATGCCTTGAAAGAAAACATTATGAAAATGGTATACAGGTGGTACATGACCCCAGTCAAGCTTGCTAAGATTTACCATTTGTCCGATAATAAATGCTGGAAATGTAAGGAGGCTGAAGGGACATTCTTTCACCTCTGGTGGACCTGCCCAAGAGTGAAGGCCTTCTGGGAAATGATATATAACGAGTTAAAAAAGGTGTTTAAATACACTTTCCCTAAGAAACCGGAGGCATTCCTCCTGGGCATTGTCGGCCAGAAGGTGTTAAAGAAGGATAGAACTCTTTTCATGTATGCCACTACTGCAGCAAGGATTCTTATCGCCAAGCATTGGAAGATTCAAGATTTGCCCACACTGGAGGACTGGCAGACGCAACTGATGAACTATATGGAACTAGCTGAGATGACTGCCAGGATCCGAGATCTGGGAGAAGAAGCAATGGAAGAGGACTGGAAAAAATTTAAGGACTATTTGCAAAAGTATTATAAGTTATATGAACTTTGAGATGCCGCATGACTTGGAATGTTAGCCCCAGCAAGGAGAGTGGATTATATAAGAAATTGGATAATATTTATGAAAGAACCTAAGTTTAAACGTGTAAAAACAATAATATGTTATATTTTTAGAGTAAATGGAGAATAAGGGATTTAAACTTAAATTGCAATTGAAAGTACAAAGAAACACATGAAACAAGGGTATAACTTGCTGATAATTTTTATTGTTAAGAATGCATTAGGCGGGAGATGTGGGGAAGTCCGATAGAAATTTGAAAAAAGCTGTTGAAACGGTCGGGATTTTCTGTTTTTTCTTCTTTTCTATTTTCTATGTTTTTTCTTTTTTATGTTGTATGTGTAACTGGAAAAATGTAATAAAAAATTATTATAAAAATAAATAAATGGGAAAGCCCCAGGCCCAGATGGGTTTACTAGTAGATACTATAAAGAGATGGAATCGGTTCTGTTGAATCCACTACAAGAAGTAATGAACAACATTTTAAAGGAAAGAGAAATACCGGAGACGTGGAAGGAGGCATTGATCACATTAATTCCAAAGCAAGATTCAGACTTAGAGCAAATCAAAAACTTCAGGCCGATTTCCTTACTAAATATAGATTATAAGATCTTTGCGGGAGTCTTGGCAAAAAGACTCAAAGCCATTTTGGTAAATAGTATTCATAGAGATCAAGCCGGTTTTTTACCGGGGAGGCAAATGAAAGACAACTTAAGGAATATCATAAACATTATAGAATATCTAACAGAAAGGTGCGACAAACAAGGTTTACTGCTATTCGTAGACGCTGAGAAAGCGTTCGATAACGTAAACTGGGAATTCCTGCTGAAGCAACTGGATCATATGGAAGTAGGTACTGAATTCTTCAATGGGATAAAAGCAATATACATGGAACAAAGAGCAAGATTGATAATAAATAATGTAGAAACGGAAGAAATAACAGTATCCAAAGGAACAAGACAGGGATGCCCACTGTCCCCACTGTTATTTATAATGATACTAGAGGTTCTATTAAATTCCATCAGAGACAACAAAGGAATTAAAGGCATCAGGGTCGGCCAGCACGAACACAAAACTAAAGCTTTTGCAGACGATCTGGTCGTAACAATGGAAGATCCATTGGATTCAACGAAAGAGGTACTTAGAGAATTCGATCAGTTTGGGGAAGTAGCAGGCTTCAAATTAAACAAAAGGAAGACAAAAATATTAGTTAAAAATATGCAGGCAGATGAAATTGAGGAACTACAAAGAGAAATAGAAATAGACGTAACAAAGAAGGTGAAATACTTAGGGATATGGGTAACGCCAAAAAACATAGATTTATTCAAAAACAATTACGAAATGGTATGGAAAGGAGTTAAGAAGGATATAGAAACGTGGGGTCGGCTTAGACTGTCATTCTGGGGTAGAATAGCCACAATCAAAATGTCGGTACTTCCAAGAATCTTATTTCTCTTTCAAAATATCCCGATTATCAAAGGTACAAAGATATTTAAAGCCTGGCATAGAGAGATTTCCAGATTCATTTGGCAGGGGAAGAAGCCGAGAGTAAAGTTCAAAATACTGACGGATACGAAGGAAAGGGGAGGCTTCGCCCTACCTGACTTGAAAATATACTACGAGGCATCTTGCTTATGCTGGGTTAAGACATGGATAAAACTAGAAGACAGGGAAGTGTTAGACCTAGAGGGTCACGATAACCGATATGGGTGGCACGCCTATCTGTGGCATGGGCGGAAGAAGGGCCACAAAGGATTTGGGAATCATATATTCAGGGGCCCTCTGTTGGAGGTTTGGGAAAGGTACAAGGATATGCTAGAACCCAGAACACCCCAATGGTTATCTCCATTAGAGGTTATGGCTATCAAAAAGATTAATATGGGAGCCAACTGGGCAACCTACGAACAACTGCTAATGAAGGAGGAAGGAAAGTGGAAAATGAGGCCGTATGACCAGGTTAAACCTCTAGTATATGATTGGCTGCATTACCACCAGATAAATGATATGTTTAGGAAAGACGCCAAAGATAAAGGTTACGCTGACAAAAACTCCAGATTCCAAACTGAGATCTTGGGGAATAATACAAAAATATTATCTAAAATGTATAAGTATTTACTGGACTGGAACTTAGCTGACGAGGAGGTCAAGGCGGTAATGACACACTGGGCTAGAGATTTCGGACGTAACATTTATTTAGAAGAGTGGGAAAAACTCTGGAAACAACATCTCAAATTCACGGCCTGTGTGTCAGTCAAAGAGAACTTAATGAAAATGTTCTATCGCTGGTACTTGACCCCGGTTAAACTAGCCAAAATGTACGGATCCTGTAACAAATGCTGGAAATGCAAGGAAAGGGAGGGGACCTTCTACCATATGTGGTGGGAATGCCGAAAGGTCACAGAGTTTTGGGAGAGTGTATATAATGAACTGAAGAAAATGCTAAGATACACCTTTGTCAAAAGACCCGAGGCGTTTCTGCTAGGTTTGGTAGGGAAAGAGATAAAGAAGAAAGATTACAAACTGTTCCAATACGCAACAACGGCAGCAAGGGTCCTAATAGCTAAAAATTGGAAACAAGAGAGTCTACCGACAACGGAGGAATGGAGATCCAAATTACTAGATTATGTGGAGATGGACAGGATGACAGGTAAAATAAGATATACAAAAGATCAGAGGTTTGTTAAAAATTGGGAAAGTTTTACGAAATATCTGGAAAGCCTAATCGATGAACAGATAACACTAGTAGGTTTCAAAGGTGCTCTGTAAGAGGTAAAGGGTAGTGCCAAAGAAAATGGATGAATGAGAAGGACTTATGGCATTACAAACATGGAAACGCGGATATACTATTTATTGTTATTTTGGACGATTCGTGGAATGACTGAAGGAAGTCTTTTTTCTTCCTTTTAGTGAATAGATATGAGTATTGATACAGTTTATTCTGTGCTTTGATTTTTGTAAACCAATAAAAATTATGCATGGGAAAAAAAAATTAAGGGAGAGAAGAATAACAGAGATCTCATTGTGGGAGTTTACTATAGATCCCCAAGCCAAACGGAGGACATAGATGATGCCTTCCTGGAACAGATGGCCAAGCATGCAAAAGGAAGGGAGATAGTAGTAATGGGGGACTTCAATTACCCGGATATTTGTTGGATGTCAAACTCAGCCAAGAGCATAAGGTCAACAGATTCCTCACTGGCCTTGCAGACAACTTCATTGTCCAGAAAGTGGGAGAAGCAACAAGAGGAACAGCCATTTTAGATCTGGTCCTAACCAATGTTGATGACCTGGTTAGTGGGGTAGAAGTGGAAGGATCATTAGGCGCGAGTGATCATGCTCTTCTGAAGTTTACTATACAGCAGAAAGGAGCAGCCAAGCATACTAGGACTCAATTTCTTGACTTTAAGAAAGCCGACTTCATAAAACTTAGGGAAGTGCTGGGTGAGATCCCATGGACAGTAATACTAAAAGGAAAGGGAGTTCATGATGGCTGGGAGTTTGTTAAGAGGGAGATAGTAAAAGCACAACGTCAGGCAATACCAATGAGACGGAAACATGGAAGGTGCCTAAAGAAGCCAGGGTGGCTATCTAAAGAACTTTTAACTGAGTTAAGATTAAAAAAGGATGTGTACAAAAAATGGAAAAGGGGGGAAACCACCAAAGAGGAATTCAAACAAATAGCCAGCACGTGTAGACACAAAGTCAGAAAAGCTAAAGCACAGAATGAACTCAAGCTGGCTAGAGAGGTTAAAAGCAACAAAAAAGGCTTTTATGGGTATGTTCGTAGCAAAAGGAAGAACAAAGAAACAGTGGGGTCACTCAGAGGAGAAGATGGTGAAATGCAAACAGGGGACACAGAAAGGGCTGAACTCCTCAATGCCTTCTTTGCCTCAGTCTTCTCCGATAAAGAAAACAATGCCCGACCTGAAGAATTTGGAGCAAATGATTCAGCAAAGGAAACACAGCCCAGAATAACTAAGGAGATAGTACAAGAATACTTGGCTAGTTTAGATGTATTCAAGTCTCCAGGGCCAGATGAACTGCATCCAAGAGTATTAAAAGAACTGGCAGATGTGATCTCAGAACCACTGGCAGTCATCTTTGAGAATTCCTGGAGAACAGGCGAAGTCCCGGGAGACTGGAGGAGGGCAAATGTTGTCCCTATTTTCAAAAAGGGGAAAAGAGAGGACCCAAATAATTACCGCCCAGTCAGTCTGACATCAATACCTGGGAAGATTCTGGAGCAGATCATTAAGCAAACAGTCTGTGAGCACCTAGAAAGGAATGCTGTGATCACCAATAGTCAGCATGGATTTCTGAAAAATAAGTCATGTCAGACTAACCTGATCTCCTTTTTTGACAGAATTACAAGCCTGGTAGATGAAGGGAACGCAGTGGATGTAGCCTACCTTGATTTCAGCAAGGCATTTGACAAGGTGCCCCATGATATTCTTGTAAAGAAGCTGGTAAAATGCGGTCTTGACTGTGCTACCACTCAGTGGATTTGTAACTGGCTGACTGACCGAACCCAAAGAGTGCTCATCAATGGTTCCTCTTCATCCTGGAGAAGAGTGACTAGTGGGGTGCCACAGGGTTCTGTCTTGGGCCCAGTCTTATTCAACATCTTTATCAACGACTTGGATGATGGACTCAAGGGCATCCTGATCAAATTTGCAGATGACACCAAACTGGGAGGGGTGGCTAACACCCCAGAGGACAGGATGACACTTCAAAACGACCTTGACAGATTAGAGAACTGGGCCAAAACAAACAAGATGAACTTTAACAGGGAGAAATGTAAAGTATTGCACTTGGGCAAAAAAAATGAGAGGCACAAATACAAGATGGGTGACACCTGGCTTGAGAGCAGTACATGTGAAAAGGATCTAGGAGTCTTGGTTGACCATAAACTTGACATGAGCCAACAGTGTGACGCGGCAGCTAAAAAAGCCAATGCAATTCTGGGCTGCATCAATAGGAGTATAGCATCTAGATCAAGGGAAGTAATAGTGCCACTGTATTCTGCTCTGGTCAGACCTCACATGGAGTACTGTGTCCAGTTCTGGGCACCACAGTTCAAGAAGGACACTGACAAACTGGAACGTGTCCAGAGGAGGGCAACCAAAATGGTCAAAGGCCTGGAAACGATGCCTTATGAGGAACAGCTAAGGGAGCTGGGCATGTTTAGCCTGGAGAAGAGGAGGTTAAGGGGTGATATGATAGCCATGTTCAAATATATAAAAGGATGTCACATAGAGGAGGGAGAAAGGTTGTTTTCTGCTGCTCCAGAGAAGCGGACACGGAGCAATGGATCCAAACTACAAGAAAGAAGATTCCACCTAAACATTAGGAAGAACTTCCTGACAGTAAGAGCTGTTCGACAGTGGAATTTGCTGCCAAGGAGTGTGGTGGAGTCTCCTACTTTGGAGGTCTTTAAGCAGAGGCTTGACAACCATATGTCAGGAGTGCTCTGATGGTGTTTCCTGCTTGGCATGGGGTTGGACTTGATGTCCCTTGTGGTCTCTTCCAACTCTATGATTCTATGATTCTATGATTCTACAGAAAAAGATGATAAAGCCCTGATTGGGTTTATTTCAAATTGGTGCTTTTGCGGTTAGAATGCACATTCACTCAAAAATCACAGAGTGACATGATTGTTATCAGCCGAGATCAAACATAGTTGTTTCGGTTCTATGTCAATAGAAGGAGGACGAATAAACTTGGATTGTTCTTTCGTGGTCATAAACCCTAACCCTAACCCTAACCCTAACCCTAACCCTAACCCTAACCCTAACCCTAACCCTAACCCTAACCCTAACCCTAACCCTAACCCTAACCCTCAACCTCAACCTCAACCTCAACCTCAACCTCAACCTCAACCCCTTAACCCCTTAACCCCTTAACCCCTTAACCCTAACCTTAACCTTAACCTTAACCTTTTAACCTTAACCTTTTAACCTTAACCTTTTAACCTTAACCTTAACCTTAACCTTAACCCTAACCCTAACCCTAACCCTAACCCTAACCCTAACCCTAACCCTAACCTTAACCTTAACCTTAACCTTAACCTTAACCTTAACCTTAACCTTAACCTTTTAACCTTAACCTTTTAACCTTAACCCTAACCCTAACCCTAACCCTAACCCTAACCCTAACCCTAACCCCAACCCCAACCCTCAGCCTAACCCTAACCCTAACCCTAACCCTAACTCTAACCCCAACCCCAACCCCAACCCCAACCCCAACCCCAACCCCAACCCCAACCCTAACCCTAACCCTAACCCTAACCCTAACCCTAACCCTAACCCTAACCCCAACCCTAACCCTAACCCTAACCCAAGCCCTAGCAAAGCGAAGTGTAATAAGCCTAAACAAAGCCAAACAGGTTGTTTTGTGTTCCAGCTACATAGAAAGAAGAATATTGGATTTCGCTTATTTCAAGTCTTGTTCTTTGGTGTTAATGCACTTTGACCCAGAAATTGCAAAATGTGTGTAATGAAACGAAAATAACGCAACACCGTCTTTTCACTTCCATATGCGTAGGATATGGTTCTATCTGAATAAATAGAGGTTGAAGATGGCGAACGGCACTTAGTCAGCGTGAGTGTGAGCTCCCTGATTTATCTTTTAACATTGTTTTAATGAGCATAGCAACCTTTTAACCTTTTAACTTTTAACTTTAGTTTTTAGTTTTTAGTCTTAGTTTTAAATTAGTAAGTAGGAGGACGCCTTTTTCTATCGGGGAGACAACCATTAACCTTGAAACTGGGGCGGTTGCATGAAGAGAGAAATGACTAAGCAACTATACAGCCCTGCTTGTGGGAGAGGAACTGGGAAACGTACCAGAGATTCCAGAGATATAGACGACACAGAGGAACTGAGATGCCTGCCTCTTGCTAAACAAACAAAAATTAGCGAATCTGAAGGTACAAAGGATATTTTTAATATCCCGTTTTCAAACTCTTTCACGCTGCTAGCAGAGATGAATGACGAAGAAACCAGTGTGAAAGAACCTTTTGATAACCTGCCTACTAAACCTTCAAGCAATAATAATACTGGCATCCACTCGAATGTTTGCACTAGAGCCCGTGAAAGCTGCATTGATGAGATACTATTTGAACACTCAACTACTTTAGACCTGGTTGCTAGAACAGTGGACTACATCTTTAAATACATAAAAGACATCCGAGGATCCTTGGAGAAGATTATCTCGCTTGTATCCCTAACAGGTAAAGACAGTTCCCCTGATGTACCACCTGAGATGAAGCCCTTACAAATGCCCAGAGCACCCGTTTTACCTCATACCTCCTGTATAATTCCTCAAGCTGCTGGCAATCAGAAAAGTGAGCAAGGTGAGCAAAATAAGAAGGAACAACAGTCTGACCTCCTCACAAACTGCTGCTGCAAGCTACCAAAATCTGCCTAACGGTTTGCCCCTTTAGAGGCAAGGTAATAAACTGGCATTATAAGAGTGATATAAGGAGACACCTAGCGGAGCTTCTGAGGGTAATCCCTAGCTCTATTGACCTGAGGCATATTGATCATATTAGCAGCAGACCTCAGAGGCAGAGAGTGCTGCTCTCCTTTAAAACCAAAAAGCTCCCTGCACTTATTATGTCCTCAAGAAGCCTTCTAATTAACTATGGAATCCTTGCTACAAGAGTCTTTACCAATACCAAGATCTGCCCCCTCTTACCAAACTGCTCGTTCAAAAAGAAAGCAGATAAGTCTGAGGGTCCGCCAATTGCCACGACCCCAACTCCCCTGGCCGCAGATCTAATCAGCTGGATTGACGCCCCCCTGCCTCCACTGACAAAGGCTATACATCTGGAGAATTCTACGGAGCGTGAGTTACTTCTATCCTTCTCCCAATTGCCAAAACTGGAGCGGACAGAGATAACAGACAGATTGGACGAGTTGCTACTCTGTCTCCGTAACTCAGAAGATCATGCTCATGTAAATAAGATGAATTCCTCACCAATTGTAGATCAGTCTACACAAGCCCAAGTGGTACCTGCTTTAACGACCTTTGATCTGCAACCTGGCTGTACACGGCCTCGGGATGTCAAGCCCGGGCAGGATACAGTGGAAGATTCGACAACCCTCTGGTCAAACTCGGAAGCTGTGGCAAGACTGGATGCTCTTTTGGAGGCAAACCGAAAAGGATGCCTTCCACCTGCCTTACACTGCATGTTCCCTACAGCATCCGCAAATCCAAAAGGCCCACCCCCCTCAATCTTAGAGCATACTTTAAATGTAGAGTCTATGGAACTGTCGTTAAGTGATACTCCTGTGCACCAGAATCCATCCCTGCAGCTACCAATAATTAAGCCTCAAACCATGGCTGCTGCTGCGGTAAGTGGTGCTCGGAAATTGCCTGGTAAGCAAGCTACAATTACTTCCTTCTTCCAGCCTATTGCCCCCCCTCGCCGCATGCATTCCCAGGTGGATTCTGCCGTGCTGGTTCCGCAAGGACCAGCATGACTCGAAGGGGTGACCAGGAGATTACTAACTTTCTTATCCTGGAATGTAGCTGGCATTAAACCTAAGCTGATGGATCCATCCTTTGCCGCCTACATAAAAGGCAGCCATATTCTTTTGCTGCAAGAGACCTGGGCTTGTGAGGGCTTCTCCCTATCAGGGTATAAGGGCTTCTACCTGAATGCACAACAGAATTTACTATCATCTGGCAGACCACAAGGTGGGTTGGCTACCCTAGTTTCTTTGGCCTTAAACCTGCAGGTGGAACAAATCAACATCCAGTCGTCATCCATGCTGGGTGTAAAGCTACAAACAGCGGAGGAAGTGTTTGTGGTGATTAATGTTTATTTGCACCCAATCTATAAGAAAAACCTGGTGGACCAAAGATGGAGGGAAATTCAACAGACTCTTGAAACTCTCCTAGAGAAATATCCTGAAGCCACCTTCCTAGTTGCAGGAGATTTCAATGGCCGATTGTCTCACTCTGATAAATCATTATTTGCTAAGTATAATAAATATCCCTCACTACCCATTTTAACCTCAGACCTTTTACCCAGGAATTTTAAAGACAGTGTTGCTACATATGCAGGTTTTAAATGTAGACAAACCTTGATGGCTCTTAATTTTCACCTTTTAAACGGAGCTCTCAGTTCTGATTACCCTGCCGAATTTACTTTCTGGTCAGGCTCCTGAGCCTCTACCATAGACTTTATTTGGACATCAGTAGACCTAATTCCCAAAATTTCCAACTTTAGGGTGGTAACGAGGCTGGAAAGTGACCATTTTCCATTAGAACTTTCTCTGACCCTGGATGGAGAATTGGCTACCTATTCCTGTGTGCCTATTACAAATAACCAGCTTCAGATGAGGCCCACGGCCTTAAAATGGACCGACAATATGGCTCAACGGATAAATGAACTCCTTTGGTCTGACCAACTGCAAGAGACAAGGGACTCCCTTATCCAGGCAGTTGAGCCACTGCCAATATATGACATTTTAGTAAAACCTTCGTTGGCTAAGACCCTGGTAATGAATAGTAACCATTTCTCTCATAAAAAGTGGTTTGACGAGGAATGTAGGCACTTCAAGAACAACCTATATAATGAATTCTTGGCATATAGGGCATCAAATGACTCCGCACCTAGCAGTCACCTTATGAACCTCAAGAGAAGGTATAAAGCACTATTAAAGGAAAAGAAGCTTGCGGCAGAAAGAAATGATTGGAAGAACCTTCTAAAAGCTGCAGAAAATAGAAATCCCTCCTCCTTTTGGCATCAAATTTCCAGATATCTGGGTAGACCGTTGTCAAGGATAGAACCCCAAATTTCAGCTGACACCTGGGAAAGCTTCTTCTCCGTTTTATATGCAGCTCACGCAGCCAGCGGAGTAAGGTTAGATTTGGCCCCCTTGCCAGAGTGGGATCCTGTTACCTGCTCTGAAGTGGAAACACTTATAGGCCAATTTGAGGCGGGCAAGGCACCCGGAGACGATCTTATTTCCATAGATGTTATTAAGGCCAATAAGGATTGGTGGTGTCCACCCCTAGCAGCTCTTTTTACTTATATAAACAAAACAGCACAATTTCCTCCAAGCTGGAACTCTGCACTGATTGTGTTAATTCACAAGAAAGGGCCGCGCACAGACCCGGCCAATTTTAGACCAATTAGCCTGCTAAATGTTATTGGGAAGATCTATTCAAGATTTCTACTTAACAAATTAACGACCTGGATGGAAAGCAACAATATCATCGCAGAGGAGCAGGCGGGTTTCCGCCCCGGAAGATCAACAACAGACCAAATCTTAATCCTAAATCACTTGGCCACCAAGTACGCTGGCAATGGCCTAAAAGCCCTCCACGTCGCCTTTATAGACTTTAAGCAGGCCTTTGATCTAATTCCCAGGAACCAGCTATGGACAAAATTGGCAGCGACATCTATCGACCGTCGCCTTCTCTTGCTGATTATTAATTTGCATACAAATACCCTCTTGAGGATTAGGATAGATAGTAAGGGGCTAGTCTCCAATCCGGTTGCCACCACTAGGGGGGTAAGACAGGGCTGTTTGCTTGCCCCTGCTCTGTTTAACTTCTATATTAATTCGCTAGTGGCACATATGGCAAATGCTGATTTCCATCCACCAAAACTGGCAGGACGAGCCTTAAATGTCCTACTGTATGCGGACGATGCCGCCCTATTAGCTACCTCCCCCATCGGATTAAGGAGGATGCTTCGAGCTCTTCATGAATATGAGACCCAACACGAGCTCCAATTAAATTATGCCAAGACCAAAATAATGGTCTTTGCTGCTCGACCGAAACCTAATTTATGGTCAATTAATGGTATTCCTTTAGAGCAGGTCAGTTGCTTCAAGTACCTGGGTCAGGTTGTAAGATCAAATAGGTCCTTCCTGGCGCACAGAGAATACATAGCCTCGAACGCATCCAAAGCAGCCCTGGTGATTAGAACCCTGTACTCCAAGAAACAGGCACAAACTGTCAATGTTGCCTTACGTCTCTTTAAAATGAAAGTCCTCCCTCTCCTGCTGGTGGGCATTGCCTTGGGCTCACGTAGGGATTTTGAAAAATTGGAATCTATCCAAACCCAATTCCTCAGGGCCATACTCAGGATCCCCCCCTCCGTGGCAGGCGCGATCATGAGATTGGAAACCGGTTGCCAAGCCTTTAGGTATGTGGCCCTGAAAGCGAAGCTATGGCTATGGCTCAAGCTCTGTTTCAGACCGGTGGGTTTGGCCCCCTTGATTCTGAGGGATAACTTTAAATCTCCATGGGAAGGGGAGATAGTGGAGGAAGTGCAGAAGTGTGGGTTGTCCTCCCTTTATATAGAGTCCATGACGTATAGTCACGCAAAGGCGGTGATCGCGCAAAGATTAAGGGATATTGCCAGACAGGAGGACATAGCCCGTGTGAAACCTGGGTTGTTTCTGGGGGAGCAGTTGTATCGGGCTGCTCCAGCTCGCTACCTGGCGGATATCCACTACGTGGAATACCGCAGACTATTTACTGCGGCTAGGCTGAATGTTCTTGACTCGGCGGTCCTGAAGGGAAGATATGGAGGAGTTCCATATGACCAGAGATTATGCCACTGTGCATTGGGTGAGGTAGACTCCACAGAGCACATTTTATTGAGCTGTCCCTTCTACAACGATTTAAGACAGTATCTTATAACACCATACTTACCCCAGCTCAGTTCCCGACAAAGAGGAAAGCAGACAGCATATCTGCTAAATCAGTCTTCTGGGAAAACAACCTTGTCAGTGGCTAAATTTCTTTTCCTGGCACTCAAGTGTCGGAAACGTATAACTGAATGCTTTGATGTGGGTTATCTGTGAGAGGTCTATTTCTGTGGCCCTACCTTACTTATGTATCTCCTATGATGTTATAGTTTATAATTATTGTGTAATGTTTTAATTCTGACTATCGGTCGAATAAAGAGATTGATTGATTGATATTGGATTTCACTTATTTCAAGTCGTTTTCTTTGGTGTTAATGCACATTGACCCAGAAATCGCAAAGTGTGTGTAATGAAACCAAAATAACACAACACCGTCTTTTTGCTTCCATATGCGTAGAAAGAAGACAAATAAGCTTTCTTTGGGCTTATTACAATTCGCATGGTGTTTTTTGGGTGTGCACCAAAATCACCCCCAACCAAAGCAAAAAGGTGTTTTGGGTTCCACGTATATAAAAAGATGATGATAAAGCCCTGATTCGGCTTATTTCAAATTGGTGTTTTTGGGGTTAGAATGCACATTCACTGAAAAAGCGCAGAGTGACATGTTTATTATCAGCCGAAATCAACCATAGGTGTTTCGGTTCTATCTCAATTGAAGGAGAACGAATAAACTTGGATTGTTTTTTCGGTGGTAATTCACCCAAACCCAAACCCAAACCCAAACCTGAACCCGTACCCGTACCCGAAACCGAACCAGTACCCGAACCCTAACCTTAACCTTAACCTTAACCTTAACCTTAACCTTAACCCTAACCCTAACAAAAAAAGTAACCCTAACCCTAAGCATAACCCCAACCCTAGCAAAGAGAAGTGTAATAATCCTAAACAAAGCCAAACAGGTTGTTTTGGGTTCCAGCTACATAGAAAGAAGAATCTTGGATTTGAAATTAGCCCAATCAGAGCTTTATCAATAAGGTAAAAAAAAGCCAAACAGCTCTGATTGGATTTATTTCAAATTGGTGTTTTGGGGGTTTATTTCAAATTGGTGTTTTGGGGGTTAGAAAGCACGTTCACTCAAAAATCGCAGAGTGACATTTTTGTTATCAGCCCAAATCAAGCATAGGTGTTTTGTTTCCATTTCAATAGAAGGAGGACGAATAAATCATAGAATCATAGAATCATAGAGTTGGAAGAGACCACAAGGGCCATCGAGTCCAACCCCCTGCCAAGCAGGAAACACCATCAGAGCACTCCTGACATATTGTTGTCAAGCCTCTGCTTAAAGACCTCCAAAGTAGGAGACTCCACCACACTCCTTGGCAGCAAATTCCACTGTCGAACAGCTCTTACTGTCAGGAAGTTCTTCCTAATGTTTAGGTGGAATCTTCTTTCTTGTAGTTTGGATCCATTGCTCCGTGTCCGCTTCTCTGGAGCAGCAGAAAACAACCTTTCTCCCTCCTCTATGTGACATCCTTTTATATATTTGAACATGGCTATCATATCACCCCTTAACCTCCTCTTCTCCAGGCTAAACATGCCCAGCTCCCTTAGCCGTTCCTCATAAGGCATCGTTTCCAGGCCTTTGACCATTTTGGTTGCCCTCCTTTGGACACGTTCCAGTTTGTCAGTGTCCTTCTTGAATTGTGGTGCCCAGAACTGGACACAGTACTCCAGGTGAGGTCTGACCAGAGCAGAATAATAATAATAATAATAATAATAATAATAATAATAAATTTTATTTATATCCCGCCCTCCCCAGCCAAAGCCGGGCTCAGGGCGGCTAACAACAATAAAATAATCAAATAATCACACAATCTAAAAATATTTCATTATAAAAATTAATTAAATCAAATTGATGGCAACCAATTAAGTAGAATTATGTGCAGGTTGCCAGAGGAGGGAGTCAGGCTGCGCCCTGACCAAAGGCCTGGCGGAACAACTCTGTCTTGCAGGCCCTGCGGAAAGATGTCAGGTCCCGCAGGGCCCTAGCCTCTTTTGACAGAGCATTCCACCAGTTTGGAGCTGCAGCCGAGAAGGCCCTGGCTCTAGTTGAGGCCAGCCTAACCTCTCTGAGGCCTGGGACCTTGAGGATGTTATTATTTGCAGACCGTAGGTTTCTCTGTGGGGCATACCAGGAGAGGCGGTCCCGTAGGTACGAGGGTCCTAGGCCGTATAGGGCTTTAAAGGTTAAAACCAGCACCTTAAACCTGATCCTGTACTCCACCGGGAGCCAGTGCAGCTGGTATAATACCGGATGAATGTGCTCTCGCAGCGAAGACCCCATAAGGAGTCTCGCCGCGGCATTCTGCACCCGCTGGAGTTTCTGGGTCAGTCTCAAGGGCAGCCCCACGTAGAGCGAGTTACAATAATCCAGTCTGGAGGTGACCGTCGCATGGATCACAGTGGCTAGGTCAGGACGAGAGAGATAAGGGGCCAACTGCTTAGCTTGGCGGAGATGAAAAAATGCCGCCTTTGTTATAGCTGTAATCTGCGACTCCATAGAGAGGGAGGTATCGAAGATTACACCCAAACTCTTAACGGACGGTGCTGGCACTAATTGCACCCCCGCAAGAGATGGGAGTTGCCCCCTCGATCCCATATCGTCCCGCCCCAGCCAGAGGACCTCTGTCTTCGAAGGATTTAACTTCAACCGGCTCCCACGTAACCATCCAGCCACAGCTTCCAGACATCTGGTCAGTGTGTCTGGGGCCGAGTCAGGATGGCCATCCATCAACAGATAGAGTTGGGTGTCATCAGCATACTGATGGCAACCCAGCCCAAAACTCCGGACAAGCTGGGCGAGGGGGCGCATAAAGATGTTAAAAAGCATCGGGGAGAGAATTGCACCCTGAGGCACTCCACACACCAAGGAGTGGCGTGATGACAATTCCCCCCCAAGCGCCACCCTCTGTCCCCGACCAGAGAGAAACGAGCGCAGCCATTGAAGGACTGTGCCCTGGATCCCCACGTCGGCAAGGCGGTGGTCCAGGAGTTCGTGATCGACCATGTCAAAGGCTGCTGACAGATCTAGAAGAATCAGCAGCCCCGACCCGCCTCGATCCAGCTGTCTGCGGAGATCATCTGTTAGGGCGACCAGAGCCGTCTCGGTCCCATGACCAGCGCGGAAGCCGGACTGGAATGGGTCCAGAGCAGATGTTTCATCCAGAAACCTACCAAGCTGTTCAGCAACCGCTCTCTCAATCACCTTACCCAGGAATGGAAGATTCGAGACCGGGCGGTAATTGGATAGATCTGAGGGATCTAATGATGTTTTCTTTAAGAGCGGACGCACCACCGCCTCCTTCAGTTCCCCTGGGAATATCCCGGTGCCAAGGGACAAATTGATGATATCCCCCAGGGGGCCCCGCACCTCGTCTGGACACGCTCTAATCAGCCATGACGGGCACGGGTCCAGAGGACAGGTGGTGGGCTTTCCAGCTTGGAGGAATCTGTCCACATCGGCTGGAGATATCCGGTCAAAGTGGTCCAATACTGGACCCGAGGACAGTCGAGGGGCCTCCAGTTCCTTTATTGTATCCAAATTGGCAGGGAGGTCATGGCGGAGCAACAGGACCTTCTCCGCAAAAAAGCTCGCAAATGCCTCACAGCTGTGTGTCAGATTGTTATTTAAATTTGGCTGTCCTTCAAGGGACGTTAAAGACCGAATTATACTAAATAATTGCGCCGGGCGAGAGCTAGCGGATGCAATGGAGGCCGAGAAGTAAGACTTCTTAGCAGCCTTCACTGCCATCTCATAGGTTTTCATAAAAACCCTATAAGATGTTCTTGAGGCTCCGTCACGGGCACCCCGCCATACTCGCTCTAGCCGTCTGAGGTCCCGCTTCATTTTCCGAAGCTCCTCGGTAAACCAGGGAGCCCGGTTTCTGCGGGGTCGCAGAGGGCGCTTAGGTGCGATCTCATCGATGGCTGCCAGGAGCTGGGTATTCCAGCCCTCAACAAGCTCAGTCAATGAGTCGCCAGGGGGAGCATGGTCCCGCAAGGCTTGACGGAATCTATCCGGGTCCATCAGCCTCCGCGGGCGAGCCCAAATCGGCTCGCCACCTAAGCAGGGTGGGGGTGGAAAGTCAATCCTGGCTTTCAGAGCGTAGTGATCAGACCATGGCACCTTCATCGAAGGAGACATGATCACATCTATACCGGCGCCAAAGATCAAATCCAGCGTGTGGCCTGCTTGATGTGTGGGGCCCGAAACAAACTGGGAGAGCCCTAGTGTCGCCATGGAAGACACCAGGTCCAGAGCCTGTGAGGAGGGAGTGGCATCAGCGTGGAAGTTGAAGTCTCCCAATACCAATAGGTTAGGGAACTCCAAGGCCCAGCCGGCCACCGCCTCCAGCAGGCCTGACAGGGTGGCTGCTGGTGCGCTAGGTGGCCGGTACACCAGCCAGACAGCCAAGCTCTCCTCGGAGCCCCACACTAGGCCAACACATTCAATGCCGGGGATCGATGGCGATGGTAGAGCCCTGAAAGAACAATCTTCCCGGATTAATACTGCCACCCCTCCCCCCCGGCCCACAGTCCGTGACTGGTGGAGGACGGAGAAACCCGGGGGCGCCATCTCTCGTAAGGTAACAGTTACCCCTTCGCGCACCCAGGTCTCCGTCACACAAGCCAGGTCAACTCCCTGCGAGATAAAGAAATCTCGCAGGGTAGCAGTTTTGTTGCCTATAGACCTGGCATTGCACAACACCAGTGAAGGAGGTGAGTAATCCTTGCTCACCCTACCCTCGTCTCTCGGGATGGGGCGCAGATTGGAAGGGGTACGAGCATATCCATATCTCGATCCCCTTCGCCTATAACATCTGCCCCCACCGCCATACCTCCCTCGCCCCTCCACGGTCGCAATCCCAAGCCTCATACTAACCTCCATTTACAAATAGAAAACAAAACAACCAAAACAATTATACCCAAACAAAACCAATCCCCGCCCCACTCAGTGTCCAACCCCCCCCCAAAAAAAACAAAATGGAACAAACAAAAATACATAAATAAAAACCACCATTCACGGTGGTACAACAAAGTAAACAATAAAAGCACCTTTAAAACACCTTAAAATATATAAAAACATCTTTAGCATTTGCAGCAGATAATGAAATAATGTAATATTATAAAAAACAACAACCCCCATTTAAGGTGCTGCAAATTAAAGCAATTAAAACATTTAAAACTATTTTGTCCATTGCTGCCGGTAGCTGCTCTGTCCTCTAAACCGTGATGGTAGTGCAGGCCCTGCCCCCTAGGCCGGATGGAGTTGGCAGGAGAGGGAGCGGTCTTCCCGGCACTTACAAAGCAGACACTATTACTTCCCTTGATCTAGATGCTATACTCCTATTGATGCAGCCCAGAATTGCATTGGCTTTTTTAGCTGCCGCGTCACACTGTTGGCTCATGTCAAGTTTGTGGTCAACCAAGACTCCTAGATCCTTTTCACATGTACTGCTCTCAAGCCAGGTGTCCCCCATCTTGTATTTGTGCCTCTCATTTTTTTTTGCCCAAGTGCAATACTTTACATTTCTCCCTGTTAAAATTCATCTTGTTTGTCTTTGCCCAGTTCTCTAATCTGTCAAGGTCGTTTTGAAGTGTCATCCTATCCTCTGGGGTGTTAGCCACCCCTCCCAGTTTGGTGTCATCTGCAAATTTGATCAGGATGCCCTTGAGTCCGTCATCCAAGTCGTTGATAAAGATGTTGAATAAGACTGGGCCCAAGACATAACCCTGTGGCACCCCACTAGTCACTCTTCTCCAGGATGAAGAGGAACCATTGATGAGCACCCTTTGGGTTCGGTGAGTCAGCCAGTTACAAATCCACTGAGTGGTAGCACAGTCAAGACCGCATTTTACCAGCTTCTTTACAAGAATATCATGGGGCACCTTGTCAAATGCCTTGCTGAAATCAAGGTAGGCTACATCCACTGTGTTCCCTTCATCTACCAGGCTTGTAATTCTGTCAAAAAACGAGATCAGGTTAGTCTGACATGACTTATTTTTCAGAAATCCATGCTGACTATTGGTGATCACAGCATTCCTTTCTAGGTGCTCACAGACTGTTTACTTAATGATCTGCTCCAGAATCTTCCCTGGTATTGATGTCAGACTGACTGGGCGGTAATTATTTGGGTCCTCTCTTTTCCCCTTTTTGAAAATAGGGACAAAATTTGCCCTCCTCCAGTCTGCCGGGACTTCACCTGTTCTCCAGGAATTCTCAAAGATGACTGCCAGTGGTTCTGAGATCACATCTGCCAGTTCTTTTAATACTCTTGGATGCAGTTCATCTGGCCCTGGAGACTTGAATATATCTAAGCTAGCCAAATATTCTTGTACTATCTCCTTAGTTATTCTGGGCTGTGTTTCCTTTGCTGAATCATTTGCTCCAAATTCTTCAGGTCGGGCATTGTTTTCTTTATCGGAGAAGACTGAGGCAAAGAAGGCATTGAGGAGTTCAGCCCTTTCTGTGTCCCCTGTTTGCATTTCACCATCTTCTCCTCTGAGTGACCCCACTGTTTCTTTGTTCTTCCTTTTGCTACGAACATACCCATAAAAGCCTTTTTTGTTGCTTTTAACCTCTCTAGCAAGCTTGAGTTCATTCTGTGCTTTAGCTTTTCTGACTTTGTGTCTACACGTGCTGGCTATTTGTTTGAATTCCTCTTTGGTGGTTTCCCCCCTTTTCCATTTTTTGTACACATCCTTTTTTAATCTTAATTCAGTTAAAAGTTCTTTAGATAGCCACCCTGGCTTCTTTAGGCACCTTCCATGTTTCCGTCTCATTGGTATTGCCTGACGTTGTGCTTTTACTATCTCGCTCTTAACAAACTCCCAGCCATCATGAACTCCCTTTCCTTTTAGTATTGCTGTCCATGGGATCTCACCCAGCACTTCCCTAAGTTTTATGAAGTCGGCTTTCTTAAAGTCAAGAAATTGAGTCCTAGTATGCTTGGCTGCTCCTTTCCGCTGTATAGTAAACTTCAGAAGAGCATGATCACTCGCGCCTAATGATCCTTCCACATCTACCCCACTAACCAGGTCATCAACATTGGTTAGGACCAGATCTAAAATGGCTGTTCCTCTTGTTGCTTCTCCCACTTTCTGGACAATGAAGTTGTCTGCAAGGCCAGTGAGGAATCTGTTTGACCTTATGCTCTTGGCTGAGTTTGACGTCCAACAAATATCCGGGTAATTGAAGTCCCCCATTACTACTATCTCCCTTCCTTTTGCATGCTTGGCCATCTGTTCCAGGAAGGCATCATCTATGTCCTCCGTTTGGCTTGGGGATCTATAGTAAACTCCCACAATGAGGTCTCTGTTATTCTTCTCTCCCTTAATTTTGACCCAAATGCTCTCACTTTGGCTTTGAGGATCTAAATCTTGGATCTCTTCACAGGTATACACATCCCTGACATATAACGCCACTCCTCCTCCTTTCTTGTCTGGTCTGTTTCTCTGAAATAGATTGTATCCCCCCATTATTACATTCCAATCGTGGGACTTATCCCACCAGGTTTCAGTGATACCTATTATGTCATATTTAGTTTGCTGTACCAAGAGCTCAAGCTCATCTTGTTTATTTCCCATGCTTTGCGCATTAGTGTACAGACATTGAAGTCCATTAATCATTCCCCCGTGTCTCTTATTTAAGGATTTTTTCCTCCCACCACAAGGTCCGCGTGCTGTTTGCTCCATTTGGTCTATGACATTTGTATGATCATCTTCATTAATTGATAGACTCCTACCTTCAGGAGCACTGTCTCCCTCCCCCACATTAGTCAGTTTAAAGCCCTCCTGATGAGGTTTCTGAGATTTTTGGCAAAAACATTTCTCCCAACCGTTGTGAGGTGCAGCCCATCACTTGCCAGAAGTCCATCCTCAAGAAACTGCAGTCCGTGATCTAAGAATCCAAACCGTTCCTGTTTACACCATTTGCGAAGCCAGCTGTTCACTTCCACTATTTTCCCCTCTCTCCCTGGGCCACGTCGTTCAACAGGGAGGACAGATGAGATGACAATTTGTGCATTTAGTTGCTTCAATTTCCTGCCGAGAGCCTCGTAGTCTCTTTTGATCTTCTGGAGGCTATTGCTTGCAGTGTCATTGGTTCCCACATGAACCAAGAGGAAGGGGTATTTGTCAGTGGGTTTTATGATTCCTTGCAGTCGTTCAGTTACATCTTGGATCTTAGCCCCGGGGAGACAGCACACTTCCCGAGACATCTTGTCAGGCCCACAGATCACTGCTTCTGTTCCCCTCAGTAGGGAATCCCCTATCACCACTACACGCCTCCTCTTGGGTTTGGTCGGGGTTCTTCCGTGAGCTGTCCGTTCCAAGGTCGCCTGCACATTCCCTGAGGACTGACTTTGCTGCTCGTCTTCATATACCTGATCGACTGTAATGAGGGAGAGATCCTCAAATGGAGTCTGCTCTTCGTCTTCCATGCTAGGGGAGAGGACCTCAAAGCGATTGTGTATTTCTAAACAATTAGAGTGAACCCTGGGCCTCCTACTTCTTTGAGTCACGTTTCTCCATATATCTGGCTCCTGTGTTGGTGAACTAGCCTCCTTCTCAGGGGAGTCCCCTATGTCTTCCTTGGTGGGGACGGTGTGCTCTGTTGCTTCCAAGAAGAGCTCCAGCTCTCTAATTCTTTGGAGCGTAGCTACACGTTCCTCCAGTTGCTGGACTTTGTCTTTTAAGAGGGCAATCAACATGCAATTGCTGCAGGTAAAGCTGCCTGCAACCTTTGGCAAGATGGCAAACATTGCGCAGGAATCGCAGGTGACTGCAGCTGTTCCCTCCCCTTCCATCTTCAGATCGTGTTGTTGGGGGTGGCTACAGAGGTCCTCCATCATAAAAAGCTTGAAGACAGGACAAATAACTTCCCCCAGAAAAAAAACCCTAGGTCTCCCCCAACAAACGTTTGAGACTAAATCTAAAAGATTTAAAATCTAAATCTAAAAGATGGGTATAAGTGCGTGCGCCGCTAGAAACCCTGCCCCCTCTGACCTTTACACAGGGAAAACAGCTAATCAGCCACAAAGAAACACACACACACAAGAAAACCCTTTTTGCTCCTTCTTCAACTGCTGCCCTGCAAACTCTGATAAGCTCCTCCCACAGCTAATCCCCTGCCTCAACAGAAACCCTGCCCCCTCTGACCTTTACACAGGGAAAACAGCTAATCAGCCACAAAGAAACACACACACACACAAGAAAACCCTTTTTGCTCCTTCTTCAACTGCTGCCCTGCAAACTCTGATAAGCTCCTCCCACAGCTAATCCCCTGCCTCAACAGAAACCCTGCCCCCTCTGACCTTTACACAGGGAAAACAGCTAATCAGCCACAAAGAAACACACACACACAAGAAAACCCTTTTTGCTCCTTCTTCAGCTGCTGCCCTGCAAACTCTGATAAGCTCCTCCCACAGCTAATTCCCTGCCTCAACAGAAACCCTGCCCCCTCTGACCTTTACACAGGGAAAACAGCTAATCAGCCACAAAGAAACACACACACACAAGAAAACCCTTTTTGCTCCTTCTTCAACTGCTGCCCTGCAAACTCAGTTCTTCGCGGATTTCGACTTCCGGATAGAATACATCCCGGGAGACAACAACGTCATGGCACTATCCAGGAAACCGCAGTATCTCGAGGAAGCGGCACCGGTGGCGGCCAAACACATTTTCGCACCGAAAGCGTGGGCATGCACTTCAGCCACCGTGGACCTGGATGCAGTGCGTCGCGCGCTGCAGACGGATGCCTTCGCACAATCCAAGATGGAGGAGGTGCGAAGCGGCACAGCGAAGGACGACGAGTTCCAGATACGCGACGGACTGCTCACCCTCAAAGGGGCTCTCTACGTGCCTGGGGACAACCTCCGAGATAAAGTCCTGCAGCAGTTACACGACGCGCCCAGTGCTGGGCACTTCGGCAAGGACAAGATGGCGGAATTGGTGGCCAGAGACTTTTGGTGGCCCCAGATGAGGGGAGAAGTCGCGGATTACGTCTCTAGGTGTGACACATGCCAAAGGGCCAAACCAGTGCACAGGAAGCCGGCGGGACTGCTGGAAACGCTACAGACGCCACTCGAACCGTGGGAGAGGGTGGCCCTGGACTTTGTCACAGATCTGCCCAGTTCGCGAAGCAAAACAGCGGTACTCGTGGTCGTAGACCTGTTCACCAAGATGGCGCACTTCATTCCTTGCGTGAAGGTGGCCACAGCGGAACAGACCGCCAAGCTGTTGATAGACCACGTGTTCAAAGTTCACGGCTTACCGCGGTCCATCCTGTCCGACCGGGGTCGCCAATTCTGTTCAGTTTCGGTTTCAGTTTCTGTTAATTGGTTCTCGTGGGAAACTTGCAGATTCTAGCTTCACCAATTAACTCAAGCTGGTGTCAATTTACTCTTGGCAGAAAGCCCAGGTCTGCTTGACCTAGAAACTACTCACTCTGATTGGTTAACGAGCAGCACTCAACTCTGTTATCTAGGGATTGCTAGCACAGTTTGATGTGAGGTGTGTTAGGAGTTAGAAGTGCTGTGTATGGTTTTGAGAGAGAGAAAGAAAGATAGGATTTATTTTGCTTTTATTTGTATGCAGAAACTCTGCTGGTTTTATTTTCCCTTTTAATAAATCCTGTAAATAGTTATTCTGAGTCTAGCTGACTAGTCATTACTGCCGCAACTAGCTTCTTCGCTGTGCAGGAAAACTCTGCTACGTTTGGGCTAAAGCCAGTAGGGCTATGCCTGACACTTCAAAGTTCCATGAGGTTATGGGCATTGTGCTGCCAGCCTGAGTTGCGGTGGTGTCAGCATCAACGGCGTTGGTTCCAGTAGTTCCAGAGGTTGTTGTTCCTGGCTGGTTCCTGACCGTGGTGAGCTGGTGACGCAGCGGACACAAGGACAACAGCTGCAGCGTGTGAGTGCTGGGTGCTGTGGTTCCTGTTTTCTCTCTCGGTGGTCGTGAGTAGCTGGTTCCGGGTTCCAGGGACATCGCTCTCAAGATGGCCTCACAACCAGTTCAGATGGCTTTTGAGCGTCTGAATGACTCCAATTACTTGCTGTGGTCGGAACGCATGCAGGCGGTGCTGCAGAGGGATCGTCTCTGGCAAGTGGTGAGTAAGTTTCCTGCGAAGCCTGATGATGAAGACCTCGATAAAGACCAAAGAGCAAGGGCCACAATTGTCTTGGGGCTGGAAGATTCCCAGTTGCCGTATGTGAGGGGAATCAAGACAGCTAGAGGTGTGTGGCAAGCACTTAAAGAACTCCATGTGCGTGAGACAGCGGTTTCCAAGCTGTTCATTCGCAAGGCATTGTACAAGGCAATGTTACAGCCTGGGGTTACAATGCAGGAACACCTACACAGTTTACAGTTAAAGTTTGCTGCGCTACAGGAAAGAGACTGTGCATTAGACCAGCAGGAGAAGGTGGCTATTATTTTGAGTTCTCTCCCGGAAAGCTGGGATAATTTAGTTTTGTCTCTAGAAGGCATGCAGGAGCGTGATTTATCAGTCAGTTACGTTACTGGGCGTTTGATTGAAGAATGGCAGAAGAGGCAAGAAAGGTCGTTGGCTGCAGAGACTTCTACTGGCGGGCGGTTTGGAAGGAGTTCTCATGCCGTGCCAGAGGTGAAGCAAAAGCAGCGTACCGGTGAGGAGTCAGCGTTTGCTGTTAGGCGTTGTTTCCGATGTGGGTCTTCAGCGCATCTAAAACGACAATGTCCGGAGTTGGCCAAGTCTCAGTTGCCAGTGCAGGAGCAGAGACGAGATCAGCAGCAGCAGCAGCGTAAAAAGAAATTCTTCAAACGAAAACAGTCGGCTCAGCTGGTGACCGGCGAGGTCAAGATTGCTGATGAGAAACAAGCGGTCTGGGTGGTCGATTCGGGAGCGTCTCGCCACATCGTGAATTCAGATGAATTGTTTGTTTCCAAGAACTCAGCACAGCGCAGCCAGGTGGCTTTAGCAGACGGAAGTACTTCCGAAGTGATTTCGGGGGGTGCAGTTTTTGTTCCTTGTCTTCGTGAATGCCTGCAAAATGTACTTTGTGTGCCTTCATTAAGGAGCAATCTGATGTCTGTAGATTGTTTGCTAAAAGCTGGGTTTAAAGTGTATTTTGAAGGAGACAGTTGCATTATTAAGAAGGCTGGTGAGATTTTAGGCACTGCTAAGTCAGAGGGAGGCTTGTTTTGGCTTAAAGCAGGATCTCAAGTTGCAGCAGTAGTCAGTAAATCTCAGCCTGCAGTGAATAACAAAGCTATACATGACAACTGTGTGCACTTATTGCATAGGAAAATGGGGCATGCTTGCTGGAAAAGTGTACTAAAAATGTCTGAATTGGCTGATGGGGGTAATTTAAAGAGTTGTAACAAGTACCTTGATTGTAATGTTTGTAAAAAGGTTAAAACCCACAGAGTCTCTTACCCCAGAAGTGACAGAGTTAGTGAGTCACCGCTACAGCTGGTTCACATGGACGTAATTGGTCCATTTGCTGTAAGCAGGGGTGGATCGCGTTTTTCACTAACAATTGTGGATGACGCCACGCGTTATTCTTGGGTTTTTCCCATGAAGAATAAGGGTGACGTGTTCACTAAGTTTAAAGGCTGGGTGGCATCTGTGGAAAGATTTCTGTCTGTTAAACTCAGAAGGATTCAGACAGACAGAGGTGGCGAATTTATGTCAAATGCCTTTAAAGATTGGTTACAAAAGCGTGGCATTGGGCATAGAAAAACGAACGTTTTTTCCCCTGAGGAGAATGGCGTTGCAGAGCGAAAAAACAGATCTTTACAAGATATGATGTTTGCCATGCTTGATGATGCTGATTTGCCCATGTCTTATTGGGGGGAGAGCATGCTCACCGCGTGTTATCTCCAAAACAGGCTCTTTCATCAAACAATAGGTACAACCCCGTACTTTAAATTGTTTCAGAAAAAACCTAAAATTGACCATTTGCATGTGTTTGGATCAAAAGCCTGGGTATTAATTCCGAAACAAATGAGAAAGAAGGGAGATCCTAAGACCAAACAGCTAGTGTTTGTGGGTTACCAGGAGCTGGGAAAAGGTTTCCGTTTTGCTGAAGGGACAAATGGCATTGTGATCTCCAGGAATGCCAGTTTTTGTGAACATAGTGGCTGGGAGAGACTACATGCCAATACTGAGGTTTGGTTTGAACCTTCCCAAGAGCTTCATGACTCTGAAGGTAGACACAGAGAATCAGAGTCTGAGGGGGAGGAAAGTTCAGATAAGAGCTCTCAAGAAAGTGGAGTTAACCAGAGACCAGTTGCTAAGCAACAAAAGAGAGGTCATAGTTCTGAGGAGGAAAGTGGGTCAGAAGAAAAATTTTCTCCCAGAAGATCTAAAAGACAAAACAAAGGAGTGCCTCCGGTGCGTTTTTCTCCTGATACTGCAAATGTGTTTAGTGTAAGTGCAGAACCCAAGAGTTTTCAGGAGGTGCTAAAGTTACCAAAAGAGGAGGCAGAGCGCTGGAAACAGGCAATGGAGGAAGAGATGTCCTCTCTGAATGAGCACAAGGTTTTTACACCAGTAGCAGCGCCTGAGGGGGCAAAGATTGTAGGCTGCAGGTGGGTGTACAAACTTAAACCTCTGGTGACAGGAGAGTACAAATACAAAGCTCGTTTAGTTGCTCAAGGATATTCTCAGAGGCCTGGAAAAGATTATGACGAAACTTTTTCCCCTACTGCTAAGGGGGACAGTGTAAGGCTGATTCTAACGCTTGGAGCAAAGAGAAAACTCCTGTTAAACCATTTTGACATTCAGACTGCATATTTACATGCACCAATATCAGAAGACCTGTATCTAGCCGAACCGCCTGGTTATGAGACAGGTTCCAATAGAGTGTTGAAATTAAACAAAGCTCTATACGGTCTCAAACAGGCTGCAAGATCTTGGAACAGATGTTTCCATGAGGCCTTAGTGTCATTTGGTTTCAAGCAGAGTACAGCTGACAATTGTGTTTATGTACGTGGTACAGGCAGTAATCAAGAGTTTTGTCTGATTTATGTAGATGATGTATTGTATGCCTGTAAAACAGATAAACAAACTAAAAGGTTTGCCAAGCAATTGTCCAGTAAGTTCAAAGTGAAGGACTTAGGCCCGGTTAGGACATATCTAGGGTTGGAAGTGTGCTGGGCCCAAGATGGCAGCTGCCTAATTAGTCAGCAGAACAAAGTTAAACAACTACTGACTACATACAGGATGCAGGATTGCAAAGGGGCAGTGGTGCCTATGGATCCAGGTTTCATAAAAACACTTCATGTAGATGAGAGTCCTGAATTTGAACATCCTGATGTATATCATTCTGTAATTGGAAGTTTATTGTATATAGCACAGTGGTCCAGACCTGATATTAGCTATGCAGTAGGCATATTAAGTAGATTGGTCTCAAAACCCACACTAAATGCCTGGAAAGGGGTAAAACAAGTTCTGAGATACCTCAAACAGACAATTGGCTATATGTTACAATTAAATTCTTCAGAGGATGAAATGTTGAGTTGCTACTGCGATAGTGACTGGGGAAATTTGCCAGATAGAAAATCTGTCACAGGACTAGTTATAATGGTCGGTGGAGCTTTAATCAGCTGGCGGTCACGCAAGCAAGACGTTGTAAGTGTGTCATCAACGGAATCAGAGTACGCCGCATTGAGTGAATTGTGCAACGAGGTGATTTATTTCAAGCATTTGTTGGCAGATTTAAACGTAAATTGTGGAGAACCAGTACAAGTTTACATTGATAATCAAGCTTGTATAACATTAAGTAAAACAGAGGGTTTCAAATCGCGTTCAAAACATATCTCTGTAAAATACCAAAATGTACGTTGCTGTGTACAAGACAATGTAATCACCTGTACTTATGTATCAAGTGAAGAAAATGTAGCAGATGTGTTAACTAAACCATTGGCAAAGGTAAAGAACAAGCGAATGTGCAAGGGTTTAGGTTTGCTGGAAAAATAATCTCCTACATAGGTGTATTTGGTGTTAATTGTTCAGCAGAATCTGTGAGGGGGTGTTCAGTTTCGGTTTCAGTTTCTGTTAATTGGTTCTCGTGGGAAACTTGCAGATTCTAGCTTCACCAATTAACTCAAGCTGGTGTCAATTTACTCTTGGCAGAAAGCCCAGGTCTGCTTGACCTAGAAACTACTCACTCTGATTGGTTAACGAGCAGCACTCAACTCTGTTATCTAGGGATTGCTAGCACAGTTTGATGTGAGGTGTGTTAGGAGTTAGAAGTGCTGTGTATGGTTTTGAGAGAGAGAAAGAAAGAAAGAGGATTTATTTTGCTTTTATTTGTATGCAGAAACTCTGCTGGTTTTATTTTCCCTTTTAATAAATCCTGTAAATAGTTATTCTGAGTCTAGCTGACTAGTCATTACTGCCGCAACTAGCTTCTTCGCTGTGCAGGAAAACTCTGCTACGTTTGGGCTAAAGCCAGTAGGGCTATGCCTGACACTTCAAAGTTCCATGAAATTTGTCTCGAGCTTCTGGCAGAAGCTGCTGGGTATCCTGAACGTCAAGATCAACTTAGCTTCGGCACGACACCCGCAGACCAACGGACAAGCGGAGAGGGTCAACGCCATCATGCAGCAGTACCTGCGATGCTACGCGAATCAACAGCCCTCGACCTGGGTGGACTACCTACCGCTGGCCGAGTTCGCCTACAACAACACGAAGCACGGGTCTACAGGGGTGACACCGTTCTTCGCCAACAATGGGCGGCATCCCAGAACCTTCCCGGGGTTAGAGACGAAGGGGGAGGGGGAGCCACGGCGTGCAGAGCACTTGGCAGCAGAGTTGCAGGAGGTCCACGACCAACTCCGAAGGACCTTGGAACTAGCAAAACACGCCTACAAAGTGCAGGCAGACAGGCACAGGAGAGTCGGGGAAGACATCCAGGTGGGGGACTGGGTCTGGTTAGCGGCCCAGGCAGTGCCGGCCAGAACGTTAGCTAAGAAGAAGCTCAAACACAAGCAGTTAGGGCCTTAGCAAGTCGAGGCACAAATCAACCCAGTGGCCTTCCGGTTGACACTCCCGGAGGGTTCCAGAATGCTCCCAGTATTTCATAGGTCAGTCCTCACACCCTACAAGGAACCCCACAGGTTTCAGGCGCCAGGGACCGCACCTCGCCCACTTAGAAAGTCGCCAACGGGGGAGGGGTCACCGAGGGCGGCGCCACTCAACGAGGTCACGGAGATTTTAGACTCGAGATGGGGGGAAGAGGGAGTTGAATATCTCCTCGCCAGGGAAGGTACCCCGGCCAGCGCCAACAGGTGGGTGCCGGACTATGCCTTGGAGGAGCACTACCTCAAAGACGAGTTCCATGCACTCTTCCCGCACAGACCTATGCTGGCAGATTATTTCGACGACTGGCTTTTCACACCCACACTTTCAGCCAGCATGTTCCAGGGGTTCTCATCCGCTGAGGAAACGGCGCAAGACACAAGCTCCCCGGAGGGATCACTCTCGGGGTCTGCCATGGATCGCTCTTATTGGAGGGACACTCAACCGGAGGTGGGGTGGAGCAGGGAACTGCTAAGGGGGCCCTGGCACACAGCATCACCCGAGGTAACAGGGGGAGAGACGGACATGGACGTGTTGGGGGAGGACCTTGGGTTCGAACACGAATGCAGAGAGATGGAAGCAGAGGAGATCGACGTCGACGAGCCCATTACGGGCTGGCCGGATCCAACTGGTCGGCCGCACGCCAGGGGGAAGGAACTGTATCCCGCACTCACCCCCACAGCACTGGAGCACCCGGAACCCGCCCCAGAAGAGGGGGAGGGGGGAAGGGGGGCTTCGAGGGGGGGATGGATGTCAGGGGCTCAGGAGCAGAGGTACAGGGGAGAGAGGAGGTGGAGAGCGAAGGGGAAGGATCTGAGGGCAGCGTAGGGGAGTACGGCAGTGACCTGAGAGATTCCATGAGCTTCTCCAGCGAATCAGAAGATTCCCAGAAGGAGGCGCCGATGGTCAGGGCAAGGGGGGTCCCAGGGGAGACACACCAGAAACAAGGGGCCAGCGGGGACTCCCAAAGCAGCAGCTGGAGATCAGGACCAGCTTCCCCACCAGAGCATAGTGGGGGGGAAGAGTCCCAGGTGTCAGGGGCAGCGTCTCCTCCAGCAGGGAGAGAAGAAGAGTCGGGACTGACCACGCCTCCGTCGGAGAGTGGGGGAACGGAGGGGAGGTCAGGCCCAGCTGGCCTCCCCGAAGGGGGAAGCAGTGACAGGAGCAGTGTAACGGTCAGGAGGAGGGTTGCCGGATGGGCTTGCGTGCCAAGTTCGAATGTACAGGCGCGCGGGACAGCAGAAAACCCGGATGGGGAACAAGGTCCTAAAGCCCATCGGAGGCAGGGGGAAGACTCAGGGGACTCAGCGTCAGAAGAGTCTAGGAAGGGCGAGACCCCAGCTGACAGGCGGACCCAGAGGAGGAAAGAGCAAAGGAAGAGGTGGAGCAAGGCTAGGGTCTTAAACTGGTGTCTGGGGGGAGGAGACTCAGACGGAGCTTCAGCGGTCTAGAGTTTCAGACGTAGAGCTGCGCGCTGCTGATGTGAAAGACAAACTGAACTTCAATAAAGACTTTTGTATATAACAACGGACTGGCGTTGGTCCTTTGTGAGCTGGGACCTTGGGCCGCTCTGACAATATGTGTTTTGGTTCCATCTCAATAGAAAGAGGACGAATAAGCTTGGATTGTTCTTTCTGTGGTCATTCACCCCGACCCTAACCCTAACCCTAACCCTAACCCTAACCCTAACCCTAACCCTAACCTTAACCCTGTCCCTAGCAAAGCGAAGTGTAATAAGCCTAAATAAAGCCAAGCAGGTTGTTTTGTGTTCCAGCTACATAGAAAGAAGAATATAGACTTCACTTATTTCAAGTCGTGTTCTTTGGTGTTAATGCACATTGACCCAGAAATCGCAAAGTGTGTGTAATGAAACCAAAATAACACAACACCGTCTTTTTGCTTCCATATGCGTAGAAAGAAGACGAATAAGCTTTGATTGGTCTTATTTCAATTCGAATGGGTTAACCCCAACCCCAATCCTAACCCTAACCCAAACCCAAACCCTTTTTTTTCTTTTTTCAAACATAATTTTTATTAATTTACACCAAAACAAAACAAAAATAAAATTCTGCCTCTTATTATCACAAATTACTTGCACCGGAATCTCCCCCGACCTAAGCAAAAAGGGGTTTTGTTTTCCACCTACATAAAAAGAAGATGATAAAGCCCTGGGACACGACCAGGGTGCCCAATTTCCCCATTACTTTTTATATCAGTCCTGGAGGTTTTGCTAAATATGATTAGGGATGACCAGCAGGTTAAAGGTGTACAGGTCAGAGCTAAACATTATAAGTTAAGGGCCTTTGCAGATGATTTGGTACTTACTTTACAAGAGCCAGATACTAGTACAAAGAGGGTGTTGGAGATAATTCAAGAATTTGGTCAGGTGGCCGGATTCAAACTGAACAAACAAAAGACTAAAGTTTTAGAGAAAAATTAAACAGGTATGGAGAGGGAGAAATTCCAGAATGAAACAGGTTTGACAGTGGTTAAGAAGGTGAAATACCTAGGGGTTCATCTGACATCTAAAAATCTGAATTTGTATAAAGACAATTATGAAAAATGTTGGTCAGAAATCAAAAAAGATCTAGAAATATGGTCAAATTTGAAACTGTCAACGTTAGGCCGAATTGCAGTTATTAAGATGAATGTATTGCCTAGAATGTTATTCTTGTTTCAAACTTTGCAGGTTCTTGACAAGATGGACTGTTTCAAGAGGTGGCAGAAAGACATTTCGAAATTTGTCTGGCAGGGCAAAAAGCCCAGAATAAAATTTAAAATATTGACAGATGTAAAAGAAAGAGGGGGATTTGCCCTGCCGGACTTAAAATTGTACTATGAAGCAGCAGCGTTTTGCTGGCTGAAAGAGTGGATGCTCCTCGAGAATACAGATATCTTGGATTTAGAAGGTTTCAATAATGCATTTGGTTGGCATGCATACTTATTGTGATGGGATGATGAGCTGCTTGTGCGTAAAAATCGTAGTCCCTCAGAGTTTGTTCAAGTCCACAAGCCTCTGTCTGTGACGGAGCCCCTCAGACATGGCTGCTCTAGTCACTTGCAGATTCCGACAGTGGTTGCTTTCGGAATCGCTTCCAGCATAAAAGCTCCTTAACGGAAACACGTCTTCTGGACTCGCGGCGTGACAGTTTCCGGCGAGGAGTGGGTCTCCCTATGGGAGGTTCAGAAACCTCCCCACTGTTCTCGCTGGACGTGTCCCTGAGCCCTCCCTCTTGCTCGCTTTCCCTCAGAGACCCACCTCTCCCCCTGCTGGTCCCTGCTTCAGCTGCTGGGTCTCTCCCAGCCTCCATGAGCCCTTCCACCACCTGTCCCTCCGATGGCAGTTCCCTGACATCCACCTCCCCTCCAGGACCCCCTTCACCCCCTCCCGTTCCCTCTCCTCTGGGCGGTGAGGAGGTAAAACCCCTAAAAGAGTCCTGTTCATCTTCAGACGTCTCGAACATTTCCCTCCATCGGTCGCCGTTCCGGGTCGCTGAATCCTCCTCCTCCTCCTCGGAATCTGTGAACCCCTCCAACTCCTCTTCCTCATCTCTGGTAGCAAAGTATTCCCTCCGGAACCTCGCTACAGGCTGAGGTTTACGTGGGAACCTCTGATGAAAAGTTTCTATTAAGACCTCGTCATTGACATCCTCTGCCATGACCCAGGTGTTTTCCGACTCCGGTTCCCCTTCCCACATTACCAAATACTCCACTTGATCTCCCCTCCACCTGGAATCGAGGATCTCCGCCACATGGTTGCTGTGTTCCCTTTCCTCCATTGCTGGTCCCCGGGTGAACCTCCCTTCTCTGTCCCCTTTATACGGTGACAGCAACGACCTGTGGAAAACTGGGTGCAGCTTCATGTGGTTCGGTAACCGGAGTCTGAAAGCCACTGGGTTGACCTGTTGCGTGACTTCAAATGGGCCCAATCTTTTGGGTCTTAACTTCTTACAACCCCCTTTGAATGGTAACCCTTGGGTTGACAGCCACACCTGGTCCCCCACCCTAATGGTTTCACCTTCCCTTCTGTTTTTGTCTGCCTGCCTCTTATACGCCTCCTTGGCCCTGTCTAAGTTAAGTTGGAGCTGACGATGGATCGCTTCCATTTCTTCTACGAACTGTTCGGCAGCCGGGACGCTCCATCTCTCCCCTTCCCCCCCTGGGAAAGCCCTGGGATGGCACCCGTAATTAGCCAAAAAGGGGCTCATCCCTGTGGACACGTTCTCCGCATTGTTGTAGGCAAATTCCGCCAACGCCAGCTTCTCCACCCAATCATTCTCTCTGCCATTCACATAACACCTCAAATATTGCTGGAGGATGCCATTGGCTCTTTCCGCCTGCCCGTTGGTTTCAGGATGCCGGGCAGTCGAAAAATTGACCTCTACATGCAGTAAGCTCATGAGCTTCCTCCAGAACCTGGAAGTAAATTGTTTCCCTCGGTCTGAAACCACCCTCAAGGGGGCGCCATGCAACCTAAACACATTTTCTACAAACAATTTAGCTGTTTCTTCTGCCGTGACAGCATGTGAGCAGGCTATAAAGTGGGCCATTTTGGTTAACAGGTCTACCACAACCATGATGGCTGTTTTCCCTCTGGACTTTGGCAGATCAGTCATGAAATCTATTGCCACTGCTTCCCATGGTCTTTCAGGTGTGGGTAGCGGTTCTAATAACCCTGCCGGCGCCCGCCTCTCCCCTTTGGCTCGCTGGCATTGGTCACAACCTCTCACATACTCCCGCACATCTTCCCTGACCTTGGGCCACCAAAATTCCCTGGTAACCAGCCACATGGTTTTGTGTTGCCCAAAATGCCCCGCTGTGGGGCTATCGTGCAGCTGCTTGAGTACCTTCCCCCTCAACTCTCCTTCAGGTATATATAATGCTCCCTTGTAATACAACGCCCCGTTTCTCTCCTCAAAACCTCCGGGTTTATCTCCCTCCCTCCTGAGACCCCTGAGTTTGTCCTGGGCGTATTCATCATTCTCCGTTCCCTCTACCAGTTCTCTTTGCCCCACCAATGCCCCCACACACACCCAGCGGTCCTCTGGAATGACATGTCTTTCTTCGGGTGCTCCCTCCCCCTCCAAATATTCAGGTTTGCGTGAGAGAGCGTCCGCCCTAATGTTCTCTGGGCCTGGCACGTAACAAATCTCAAAGTTAAATTTGGAGAACTCCAGGGCCCATCTCACTAGCCGTTGGTTGAGCACTCGGGCCGTTCTCCAATACTCTAGGTTCTTGTGGTCAGTGCACACTTGCACCTTATGTTGTGCGCCAATTAGCAGGTGCCTCCATCTCCGGAAAGCCTCATGAATGGCAAGTAGTTCTCGGTCGTACACCATGTAGTTCCTCTCGGATTTGTTCAGCTTTCGCGAAAAAAAAGCACACGGTCTCCACTCTGACTCCTCCTTCCCTGGCTGCAGAAGCACCGCCCCTATAGCTCTGTCTGATGCGTCAGTTTCGACTCTCATCTTTTTTTGTAAATCCACATGCAGAAGTTGTTCTTCAGAGGCGAAGGCCCTTTTTAGTTCCTCAAATGCTCGCTCCGCCTCCTCAGTCCAAACGAATTTCTTCTTACTGCTGAGACAGTCCGTAATGGGCGCCGTCAGGTGAGCAAAGTTTCGGATGAACTTACGATAAAAGTTCCCAAACCCTAGGAACCTCTGCACATCCTTCTTTGTTTTGGGTGTTTTCCATTCCAGCACTGCCTGGACCTTGCCGGGATCCATGGCCAATCCCTTGTCTGACAGGCGGTACCCCAGGAATTTCACCTCCTTGGTATGAAACTGACACTTCTCCAGTTTCACCCACAGCCGGTTGGCTTGCAGCCTGCTCAACACTTCTCTGACGTCTCTCACATGCTGCTCCTCATTCTCAGAATGCACCAACACGTCATCTAGGAAGGCCACACAATTCTTGTAAAGCAAAGGCCCCAGTACGTGGTTCATAAACGATTGGAAGCACGCCGAGCCTGCTTGTAGACCGAAGGGCATAACTAAATATTCAAATGCCCCCAAAGGGGTGAACATGGTGGTTTCCCATTCATCCCCTTTCCTTATACGTATCAGGTTGTACACCCCCCTTAGGTCCAGCTTTGTAAAAATCTCTCCCTTCCGCACCCTGGTCAAAATGTCGTCAATCCTGGGCATAGGGAAGACCACTGGTTCTGACACTGCGTTTAAAGCCCTGAAGTCACACACAAGCCTCGGCTTGTCCGTGTGTTTTTTTATCCACAAAAAACACTGGGCTACCTCCCACCGCTCTGGACTCTCTGATGAAACCTCTCTTCAGGTTCTTGTCAATGAACTCTCTTAGCTCCTGCATCTCTCTGTCTGACATGGCGTACAACTTGCCTACAGGGAGCTGTGCCCCAGGGAGTAAATTGATTTGACAGTCAAAGGGTCTATGCGGGGGTAGTTGGTCAGCTTCCCTTTCGCTGAACACGTCGCTGAGATCTGCGTATTGTCGTGGTACCTTCACTTTCTCCGTTACTTCCGTCCCTGCTAGGGTAGCTTGGGCCCCTGCTGAACCCTTTCCCTCTTTGCAGTGTTCTAAGCAATGTGCTGAACCAAAGGAAACCACTCTCTGATGCCAGCCCACCAGCGGATCATGTAACGCTAGCCAGCTCATCCCCAAAATAATAGGAGCCCCTCCCAAGCTGGCCACATTAAACGCTATCAGTTCGGTGTGCCTTGCCACCTGCGTTATCATTGGGACGGTCTGCAAGCTGACTTCTCCTCCCAACAGCTCCCTGCCATCGATCGTGGTCACCTGCAGGGGGTTGCTTAAAGGGATCGTCTGTATCTGGTGTTCAGCTGCAAACTCTTTGCTCATGAGATTGCAGGAGCTGCCTGAGTCCAACAGCGCCTTTATCTTTAGAGGGTGTCCGTTTTGCAGCTCTAGCGACACTTCTATCACTAGGGCAGGTTTAGGAGGTTCTGGCGTGGGCACTTTCACTGCTCTTTGGCCTGGCTGCTGTGTCCCGACGGTGGCAGCCAGGCGTTGGCTTTTACTTGCTCCGGTATTTCCTCCTCTCTCCCCTCAACAGCTCCCACCATCCCTTGCCATTCCTTCCTCTGGGGGCAGACTCTGGCAAAGTGACCTGGCTGTTGGCAGAGATAGCATTTCCGGGCGCCTTTTCCCTCCTTCTTTCCCCCCTCACTGGGCTTTGAAACTGCGAGCGAGCGCGCTGTTCCGATTTCCATCGGCTCTGCCGGCGGGAAAGTTGGCTCTGGAATGTCTGGAATGCGGAACTCCTTCCAACGTTCCCCCTTCCCTTCCCGCCTCTCCAAGTCTCTCGCCTCCTGGCGCGCTCCTATGGTCAGCGCAGATTTGGTCAGCTGATCCATAGAATCCGCCCTGGGACCCCGGGAAAGTTCGTCTTTCACAGCCGAAGCAAGCCCTTCTTCAAATAGCATTTGAATGGGTTCCGCCGATAAGTCCCACCCCAATCTGTGAACCAGCATGGTGAACTCAGTCCAGTACTCACGGACAGATCAGCTCCCCTGTTTGCAAGCCATTAGCTGTCTGCGCACCACTCCCTGCTCAATATCGCTGGAAAACATCAGATCCATGGCACGAAAGAACTTCATTGTGTCCTTTAGGACGTCATTTTTCGTTGCCATCAGGGGTCTAACCCAGTCTCTCGCCCCCTTCTCAAGATGCCCAATCACGAAAGCCACTCGCGATTCCTCGTCAGGGAATTCATCAAACTGCACATTGAGGGCATATTGCATCTCTGTCCTAAAGGCATGGTAGTCCTTGGGGTCCCCCCCAAACTTCTGCACCAATCCTGGTACCTTTCTGGTGAACTGGGTGGCTTTCCCCTTTATGTCTGCATCCTGAGCCCTTCTCTCCTCAAGCCTCGCCGTCTGCAGTGCTAGCTGGATCTCCAACGCCCGGTACCTTTCCTCCAGGCTTGGACCCGCTCCAACTCCTGCTTCTCCGGTTCCGGCTGGGTCGCTCATGATGCCTTCTCCTGCACAAACTGCTTACAGAGACTGTCGGAATGCTGTGATGGGATGATGAGCTGCTTGTGCGTAAAAATCGTAGTCCCTCAAAGTTTGTTCAAGTCCACAAACCTCTGTCTGTGACGGAGCCCCTCAGACATGGCTGCTCTAGTCACTTGCAGATTCCGACAGTGGTTGCTTTCGGAATCGCTTCCAGCATAAAAGCTCCTTAACGGAAACACGTCTTCTGGACTCGCAGCGTGACAGTTTCCGGCGAGGAGTGGGTCTCCCTATGGGAGGTTCAGAAACCTCCCCACTGTTCTCGCTGGACGTGTCCCTGAGCCCTCCCTCTTGCTCGCTTTCCCTCAGAGACCCACCTCTCCCCCTGCTGGTTCCTGCTTCAGCTGCTGGGTCTCTCCCAGCCTCCCTGAGCCCTTCCACCACCTGTTCCTCCGATGGCAGTTCCCTGACACTTATGGTATGATAAAATTAAAGTGCATAGGGCCTTTAAAAACCATATTGTCAGAAAAGCATTATCTAATGTCTGGATAAGATATAAAGACTTACTGGAAAACAAAACCCCTAGATGGTTGCCACCCTTGGAGGCTAAGGCATTGAAAAAGCTCAATATGGAGGCCGAATGGCCAAAGTATTGGGAAATCTTGGAACAAGACGGAGATAAATTGAAGTTACAGAGTCATGAGAAATTGAAACCCAAAGTACGAGATTGGCTCCATTATTATCAAATAATGGAGGTGTACAAACAAGATAGGAAAATTGGCTTCCAGGTGGAGAAATCAAAATTAGAAACTGAATTGTTAGAACCCAATACTAAGAACTTGTCAAGAATGTATAATTTGCTGCTGAAATGGAATACACAAGATGAAACAGTTAAATCAGCTATGATTAAGTGGGCACAGGACATTGGCCATAATATTATGTTTGCTGACTGGGAATGGTTGTGGAACACTGGGATAAAATTTACGGCATGTAATGCTTTAAAGGAAAATATTATGAAAATGATCTATAGGTGGTACATGACCCCAGTCAAGCTAGCAAAGATTTATCATTTGCCTGATAACAAGTGCTGGAAATGTAAAGAAACTGAAGGTACTTTCTACCACCTTTGGTGGACGTGCCCAAAGATTAAGGCCTTCTGGGAAATGATATATAATGAAATGAAAAAAGTACTTAAATGTACATTTCCTAAGAAACCAGAGGCCTTTCTCTTGGGCATTGTCGGCCAATTGGTGTTAAAGAAAGATAGAATTTTCTTTATGTATGCTACAACAGCAGCAAGAATACTTATCACAAAGTATTGGAAGACACAAGATCTACCCACCTTGGAAGAATGGCAGATGAAAGTGATGGACTACATGACATTGGCTGAGATGACCGGCAGAATCCGTGATCGGAGGAAAGAGACGGCGGAAGAGGATTGGAAGAAACTATTATAAAATTGATGAATGCTAAAATGTCAAGGTGTTGAGAAAGAAAAAGGGATTACAGTGACATAATAATAAGTTGAAGAAAAGACTATGAGGACATATATTTGATAAAATTATTTAGAAGCTGCTGAAATAATCTTGGAAATTGGGATGCAGAAAGGGGAGGTATGGGGGAGTCTGAGAAATGAGGGTAATGAAAAAAAGGTTATGAAATTATACATGTTTGTTTGTCTTTTTATTTGTTTGTATTGTTTAAAAAATGCTGTAAAACCAATAAAAAATTTATTAAAAAAAAACAACAGAAATCGCAAAGTGTGTGTAATGAGACCAAAATAACACAACACCGTCTTTTCGCTTCCATATGCGTAGAAAGAAGACGAATAAGCTTTGATTGGACTTATTTCAATTCGCATGGTGTTTTTTGGGTGTGCACCAGAATCACCCCCAACCAAAGCAAAAAGGTGTTTCGGGTTCCATCAACATAAAAAGAACATGATAAAGCTCTGATTGGGCTTATTTCAAATTGGTGTTTTTGGGGTTAGAATGCACATTCAACCAAAAATCGCAGAGTGACATGTTTGTTATTGAACTGTGTGCTAACCTTGCTTGCCTAATCGCCGCTTGCTTATGCTGCTACCTCCGCTTTTTTAAAAAAAAGAATACTCTGCTTGCATTCAGAATATGTTCCTAACGCCACACCTAAAATGGCCGCCCGTGCCTCCACAAATGTCCCTTCCCAAGATGGCGACCATGGTCTCTTCCCCTCACCTCAACAAAGATGGCTGCTCGCACTACTACCACGCGTGCCCACAAAGATGGCGCCGGTTCTCTGCCCTTAACAAAGCCCTTAACAGAAATGGAAGCCTCAGCTTCAAAACCCACCTTAGTGGAGGTGGGCGGATGCCAAAGCAACCCAGCAAACCAATCCCGTGAGAAAAGGCAAGCGAGCGGAGTTGGAAAGCAGAAACGCGAGCAAAATGCAATGTGAACCCGGGGGGGCTGAAAACAGTGGGGGGGGGGTTAGAAGGAGACGCGGACCTAGCGCTAAGAGGGAGAAAAGCAGGAGAACAGCTAAGAGAGGCAGTCAGCCGGTAAACCTAAGAAAGCAACAAACAACCACACACGCAAACAAAACAGAAAACTGAAGGGGGAAAACCAGGAAACCCGAGAGCACAGCAGGGAAGACAAGAAAACAAACCGCCGGCAAGTACTCCCGCGATCCAGCAAGAAGGGAGGAGCGGAAGGTGGCTGGGCGCTCCGCTCCGTGTACTTTACCCCTCCTGCTCTCCGGCTTCAACAAGACGCTCCCTGCGTTGCCTGAT